>NC_092722.1:79347790-79647790 GCF_047496885.1 Scyliorhinus torazame | reverse complement strand
CCTCACAGGTTAAACACACCCGCCTGCCCTCAGTCACCCTAACCCGGTCAGTCGAAGGACTCTTCTGTCTCGCCTCTGCGGAGTTCTCCCGGTCCCACCATCACCAAGATCATCAAACTCCACATCGTCGGGTGCCCCATCTGTAAAAAAACAAAACACATCCTTGCCTCTACAGCCCTACCTACCTTAAAGTGCATGGGTTCTATCCAGCGGCGGCAGCAGCTCCCGCTTTGAAGTTGCCGCAGCCTGTCTGTGATTCTGTGTCCACAGCCCGGCTCCCCAGGGTCCTAGTGCCTGCCGCTATCCGGCGGCAGCAGCAGCTCCCGCTTTGAAGTTGCCGCAGCCTGTCTGTGATTCTGTTTTTACAGCCCGGCTGCACCAGGGTCCTAGTGCCTGGTGCTTCATCATTTTACCATTGCACCAGGCGCTTCTGTGTTCCCACGATCCTAAATACTTCACACACAACTACACACTAATTAGAACTAACAGGGGGGGAATGCTATATACAATGCCACCCGTCTCCGGGTGGCCAAATTAAAACTGTGCCCCGCTAAACTGGGGCAGTTCACCTGTTTGGTCCAACGGCTCGGGCCAGACCGTCCCCTCCCGGGGGTTCGGGCTGCCCCTTGCCTCTCCTTTCCCAACAGGGTTCGGTGATCCCTCATCGCTCCCTTCTACTCGGGCCCCCTTACTGCGGGACCGGGTTCTAGGGAGGTGTGATGGGGACCATCTTAGAGGGG
Organism: Scyliorhinus torazame; assembly: GCF_047496885.1. Lineage (NCBI taxonomy): Eukaryota > Metazoa > Chordata > Chondrichthyes > Carcharhiniformes > Scyliorhinidae > Scyliorhinus > Scyliorhinus torazame. The sequence continues at coordinate 79,647,050 of NC_092722.1, read as the reverse complement.
GCTTGGAGACCCGATTGCTCCTTCGTCCCCCGACTGGTTCCCAAGCCCAAGGTGATACCTCCACTTCCTCCGCCTCCTTAGCCTCTATACTAAGGCAGGCTACCTGACCCACAGGTAGAGGCTTGGGAATCGTTACTGTCCCTGGGCTGGGTGCTTGCAGCACTGTCGGTCTCTTTGGGACTGCCCCTTCGGGACAGCACCTTGTCACCGGTTGTGTGATCGTGGAGTCAGGGACCTCCCCCACCGTCGTTAATTCTACGGGGGGTTTCTCCACTACCACCCCCCGTCTTCCCCCCACCTTGCTCTTTCTTGTCCTTATGGGGTGGAACAATTTAAATTGACTGATGTGGCGTTCGCATGGGTCCCACCTTAAGGGATTTAAACTGCAAATAGCCCCTGAGGCAGCCTCCAGAATGGGACCCTGCACCTGGACCGGACCAGGGTCTGGGGCTAGAACTACCCCTGCGCTCCCTTTTTCCTGAGGCTGCTCCCTGGGTAGTCATACGGGTTCTTGTGGTGTGGGTGCGGGCAGGCCCTGGCCCGTTGCCATTGCCACCTGTCCTGAGCCTTGCAAAAGGGCTAAAATTTTACTTATCTCGATGGTTCCCGGGGCAGCTGCTCCTACCGCCGGGGTCTGACTCTCTACTGCGGGAGCCCTCTCCTGCTTGCTAGGGTTTCTACATTCCCTCTTGAAATGCCCGGCCTTCCCACACCCGTAGCATACCGGTTTCTCGTCGGAGGTCCGGGTGCCCTCATGCTTCCACTCTCTCTTAGGGGCTGCTGGCGCGATTTCATGCACCCTACCCTTAAGGGGCTTGTCCTCACCCCTCTCCCCATTACGATATGCGAGGGTAAGTTTCCTAAGGACCTCTTCCTCATTAAGGGCCGGGGTCTGCGGGTCGAACCAGTGTTCGGCTTTTGCCCTAACGTTAGGGAGACAATTGGCAACTAGGGTTTTCAACCAGTGGGCGGTTCTTTCCCCTAGATTCCGTCTATCCGCGGGAACCCCGCATGCCTCCATATAGACAGTCCACAGTCTGTCTGCGAACATGGTGGGAGATTCCCCTGGTTGCTGCTTGGTTTCCCCCACCCTCATGAAAGGGCTCCCCAGATTCAAGCCCATCGCCTCCAGAACAGCAGTCTGTGCTGCCGCCCATGTGTCAGGTCTTCCCCCATTCCCAGAGGTCACTGTCCTGCATAGCTGTGCATCTAGGGTCATCAGGAGCATCCTTATTTGCTCCCCCTCGTCGCAGTCATTAATGCTGGCTGCCTGTTCCACCTCCATAAAATGAAGCGACGGATCCCCTTTTGGAGTTAGCCTGGGAACGTGGGCCACCATCCCCCTGAGCGCGGATGCCCCATGAGGAATGATAATGTCGCCCTCAACCGGTCCCCTATTCGCCAGCCCCGTCGGGGGACCATACCTTCTTTGTCTGACAGGGCACGTCTGCCCTACCTGGGGTTCCTGCTCCTCCTCCCCACTGTCCAGCTCTCCTGCCCCGTTGGGTAGCCCCCCTGTCCCCGGGCTAACTACCCATATAGGAGACGCCGCTATCTGGGGATACACCACTGACCCCCCTTGGACCTGCCCCTGACCGGGCGGTCCAAACCCTACCTGCTGACCCGGCCCCATCACCGGCATCCCAGGCAGCGGTCTGTCCCCATCCCATGGGGACCCACATACGAAACCAGGCGGACACGCCGCCAGCTGGGGGTACCCTGCCGACCCCCCTTGGACTTGCTCCTGAACGTGCAGTCCGATCCCCCCTGCCGACCCGGACACAATCCCGGTGCCTCAGGAGGCGGTCTATTCCCCTTGGCCTTTGGGGAATCATCCGCTGCGAGGAGCACCTTGCCCCTAGGGAACCCCCCTGGACCTACCAGGTGTATCTGTCCCCTGAACTTGGACAAGGTCTCCTCCAACTCCGTTATTCGTGCCTGGCACGGCCCATGGGCACAGTCCCCTACTTCCTCGCGAGCCACTCGGTACGCTGCCTGGATGTCCCGGAACTTCCCCTCCAGCTTCCTACACTGCTCTGTACTCCGAGCATAGAGTCCCTGGAGCCTCCGTTCCTTTTCTTTACCCTCCACTATCTGGCAGTGGAGATAGTCCTTCTCACATCTGTTAGACTCGCTTTCCTGTTTCATTTCTGCCACTTCCCCCCGCAGTCGTTCCGCTGCGCTAGCCTCCTGCTCTAACTCTTCGATCCTTTGCTCTGCGTTGACTACCTGCTGAGACAGGCAAACCAGCCAAACTGCCTTCTCCAAGTGCTTTTTGTGCGCCTTACTGTCTGTCCATGCAGCCGCTGCCATTACCGGTTGCTCCGCATTGATTAATTCTGAGACCCAAGGTTTGGTGAGGTTGACCTTTTGCCACAAATACGAGGAGATTCTCTCCTCCATTTTACTTTGTTCCCTCACCCCCTCTGCCAAGTCACATACTCCAAACCACCGGGCTCCTGCCTGACTCGCCATTGTAGAGGGTGCCATCTCCGCTACTCCACTACTGGGCCGATATCTGGGGTTTGGATGTCTGTGTGTGTCTCTCTCCAGCTGGCACTGAAACTTCAGAGGCCAGGGGATGTCGCACTGGGACACTTCCACTGAAGAGAGCACTGATTCAAGCCTGCCGTTTATTCCTAACCGACAGCCTGAGACTTATATCACACAGATCTCCAGACCCCTACCAATACCCAGGTGATTCTCTCTCTTGCCGGTGGGGCAACACCCACCCGGTTCCTACTCCACTAGAGTAGCTTTCCCAAGAGAGAGAATAGGACACTGCTGTTTATTTCCTAACCAGCAGTCTGTCCTGAGTGAATCGCTCAAGAAGACCCTCGATTCTTGAACCCGGAATTAAGGTGAGGAGTATTTTAACAATGACTTGGTCAGAGATCGCTGGTGAAGGATTGAAGAATTTAAACGACTCCAATTATCATCAAATCAAGGTTTATTGTAAAACCCAGGTCAAAATCATCAACAGAAGAAACACAATAAAATCTTATGCTCTAATACAACTAAGTCTATTCAAAAGTAATATAGCGGACACAACGAAAATTCTTATGATTACACAGGTTTTAGCAATATCACAAGGCACAAAACAAGTTCCCTTCCCCAAAGCCTCAACCACTATTAAAGTCAAGGGAGTTTCGCAAGCTGCTGCAGAGTACTTACGGTCACAGGCTGCAGAGGTCAAGTCAGGGGTGCAGAGGTCGAGCCAAGAACGAAGAGACCCCCAATCGAAAACACAGCCCCTTTTATATTGTTTTACCTGGCTTTGTCCTGTGATCGGCCAGCCCCTTTTGCATTGAAAAAGGTAAGATTTAAAGTTCCCGCTGGTCCCGCCCCCTTTGAGCCGGTCAGACCTGTCGAGATGGGAGTACCTCCCCTAGGTCCGCCTCCAGTCTGTTTTTTTTGAGATAACGAGGTTGAGCTCCCTTGAAGATTTTCAAAGACTTCCATCTGCTCCGGAGATAGCTGCTATGTTGATGGGGTGTTGATTGGATTCTGCTCTGGTGGAGGCCAGGTCATTTACATCTGCATGGGGCTATGACCATCCCATTGTCCTGCTTGCAGGCAGGCCCCCTGTGTATTCCCGTGCCCCTTGGTCTGTGTTTTGATCTTATCTCGTTGTCTGGCTCCTTCTTCCTTGTAGCTCCTAGGGGGGTTTTTGTAAATACTTATGTACTTATGTCCCTACTCAGCTCAGCGGGCCAAGCCTGCTGGGAAAACTGGTTCCGTTTTCTTGGCTGAAAAGTCAGTTTACAGTCTCTGAGTTTTTATTCTTGGGCAGTTCCAAAAAGGTCGAATTGCCCGAAAACCTTACACTGGGTTACGGATCCCACACACACTGACTCTTACTGCGGTACGGGTTCCACGCACACACTGACTCTCACTGGGGTACGGGTTCCACACACACTGACTCTCACTGGGGTACGGGTTCCACACACACTGACTCTCACTGGGGTGCGGGTTCTACACAGACTGAATCTCACTGGTGTACGGGTTCCACACACACACACAGACTCTCACTGGGGTACGGGTTCCACACACACTGACTCTCACTGGGGTAGGGGTTCCACACACACTGACTCTCACTGGGGTAGGCGTTCCACACACACTGACTCTCACTGGGGTAGGGGTTCCACACACACTGACTCTCACTGGGGTAGGGGTTCCACACACATTGACTCTCACTGGGGTAGGGGTTCCACACACACTGAATCTCACTGGAGTACGGGTTCCACACACACTGACTCTCACTGGGGTAGGGGTTCCACACACACTGACTCTCACTGGGGTAGGGGTTCCACACACACTGACTCTCACTGGGGTAGGGGTTCCACACACACTGAATCTCACTGGAGTACGGGTTCCACACACACTGACTCTCACTGGGGTAGGGGTTCCACACACACTGACTCTCACTGGGGTACGGGTTCCACACACACTGACTCTTGCGAGGGTATAATTTCCACACACACTGACTCTCACTGGGATATGGGTTCCACACACACTGACTCTCACTGGGGTACGGGTTCCACACACACTGACTCTCACTGGGGTACGGGTTCCACACACACTGACACTCACTGGGGTACGAGTTCCACACAGACTGAATCTCACTGGGGTACGGGTTCCACACACACTGACTCTCACTGGGGTAGGGTTTCCACACACACTGACTCTCACTGGGGTACGGGTTCCACACACACACACGGACTCTCACTGGGGTACGGGTTCCACACACACTGACTCTCACTGGGGTAGGGGTTCCACACACACTGACTCTCACTGGGGTAGGGTTTCCACACACACTGACTCTCACTGGGGTAGGGGTTCCACACACACTGACTCTCACTGGGGTACGGGTTCCACACACACTGACTCTCACTGGGGTAGGGGTTCCACACACACTGAATCTCACTGGAGTACGGGTTCCACACACACTGACTCTCACTGGGGTAGGGGTTCCACACACACTGACTCTCACTGGGGTACGGGTTCCAAACACACTGACTCTTGCGAGGGTATAATTTCCACACACACTGACTCTCACTGGGATATGGGTTCCGCACACACTGACTCTCACTGGGATATGGGTTCCACACACACTGACTCTCACTGGGGTAGGGGTTCCACACACACTGACTCTCACTGGGGTATGGGTTCCACACACACACACGGGCTCTCACTGGGCTACGGGTTCCACACACACTGACTCTCACTGGGGTACGGGTTCCACACACACTGACTCTCACTGGGGTATGGGTTCCACACACTGACTCTCACTGGGTTACGGATCCCACACACACTGACTCTCACTGGGGTACGGGTTCCACGCACACACTGACTCTCACTGGGGTATGGGTTCCACACACACACTGACTCTCACTGGGATACGGGTTCCACACACACTGACTCTCACTGGGGGACGGGCTCCACACACACTGACTCTCACTGGGATACGGGTTCCACACACACTGACTCTCACTGCGGTCTGGGTTCCACACACACTGACTCTCACTGGGGTATGGGTCCCACACACACTGACTCTTACTGCGGTACGGGTTCCACGCACACACTGACTCTCACTGGGGTACGGGTTCCACACACTGACTCTCACTGGGGTGCGGGTTCTACACACACTGACTCTCACTGGGACGGGGTTCCACACACATTGACTCTCACTGGGGTACGGGTTCTACACACACTGAATCTCACTGGGGTACGGGTTCCACACACACTGACTCTCACTGGGGTGCGGGTTCCACACAGACTGAATCTCACTGGGGTACGGGTTCCACACACACTGACTCTCACTGGGGTAGGGTTTCCACACACACTGACTCTCACTGGGGTACGGGTTCCACACACACACACGGACTCTCACTGGGGTACGGGTTCCACACACACTGACTCTCACTGGGGTAGGGGTTCCACACACACTGACTCTCACTGGGGTAGGGGTTCCACACACACTGACTCTCACTGGGGTAGGGGTTCCACACACACTGACTCTCACTGGGGTACGGGTTCCACACACACTGACTCTCACTGGGGTAGGGGTTCCACACACACTGAATCTCACTGGAGTACGGGTTCCACACACACTGACTCTCACTGGGGTAGGGGTTCCACACACACTGACTCTCACTGGGGTACGGGTTCCACACACACTGACTCTTGCGAGGGTATAATTTCCACACACACTGACTCTCACTGGGATATGGGTTCCACACACACTGACTCTCACTGGGATATGGGTTCCACACACACTGACTCTCACTGGGGTAGGGGTTCCACACACACTGACTCTCACTGGGGTATGGGTTCCACACACACACACGGGCTCTCACTGGGCTACGGGTTCCACACACACTGACTCTCACTGGGGTACGGGTTCCACACACACAGACTCTCACTGGGGTATGGGTTCCACACACTGACTCTCACTGGGTTACGGGTTCCACGCACACTGACTCTCTCTGGGGTATAGATTCCACACACACTGACTCTCACTGGGGTACGGGTTCCACACACACTGACTCTCACTGGGTTACGGGTTCCACGCACACTGACTCTCTCTGGGGTATAGATTCCACACACATTGACTCTCACTGGGGTACAGGTTCCACACACACTGACTCTCTCTGGGGTATAGATTCCACACACACTGACTCTCACTGGGGTACGGGTTCCACACACACTGACTCTCACTGGGGTACGGGTTCCACGCACACACTGACTCTCACTGGGGTACGGGTTCCACACACACACTGACTCTCACTGGGGTATGTGTTCCACACACACACTGACTCTCACTGGGATACGGGTGCCAGATACACTGACTGTCACTGGGGTACGGGTTCCACACACACTGACTCTCACTGGGGTACGGGTTCCACACACACTGACTCTCACTGGGGTATGGGTTCCACACACTGACTCAAACTGGGGTAGGGGTTCCACACACACTGACTCTCACTGGGGTAGGGGTTCCACACACACTGACTCTCTCTGGGGTATAGATTCCACACACACTGACTCTCACTGGGGTACGGGTTCCACACACACTGACTCTCACTGGGGTATGGGTTCCACACACTGACTCTCACTGGGTTACGGATCCCACACACACTGACTCTTACTGCGGTACGGGTTCCACGCACACACTGACTCTCACTGGGGTACGGGTTCCACACACACACTGACTCTCACTGGGGTATGGGTTCCACACACACTGACTCTCACTGGGGTACGGGTTCCACACACACTGACTCTCACTGGGGTGCGGGTTCTACACAGACTGAATCTCACTGGGGTACGGGTTCCACACACACTGACTCTCACTGGGGTAGGGTTTCCACACACACTGACTCTCACTGGGGTACGGGTTCCACACACACACACGGACTCTCACTGGGGTACGGGTTCCACACACACTGACTCTCACTGGGGTAGGGGTTCCACACACACTGACTCTCACTGGGGTAGGCGTTCCACACACACTGACTCTCACTGGGGTAGGGGTTCCACACACACTGACTCTCACTGGGGTACGGGTTCCACACACACTGACTCTCACTGGGGTAGGGGTTCCACACACACTGAATCTCACTGGAGTACGGGTTCCACACACACTGACTCTCACTGGGGTAGGGGTTCCACACACACTGACTCTCACTGGGGTACGGGTTCCACACACACTGACTCTTGCGAGGGTATAATTTCCACACACACTGACTCTCACTGGGATATGGGTTCCACACACACTGACTCTCACTGGGGTTCGGGTTCCACACACACTGACTCTCACTGGGGTAGGGGTTCCACACACACTGACTCTCACTGGGGTAGGGGTTCCACACACACTGACTCTCACTGGGGTACGGGTCCCACACACACTGACTCTCACTGGGGTACGGGTTCCACACACACTGAATCTCACTGGAGTACGGGTTCCACACACACTGACTCTCACTGGGGTAGGGGTTCCACACACACTGACTCTCACTGGGGTACGGGTTCCACACACACTGACTCTTGCGAGGGTATAATTTCCACACACACTGACTCTCACTGGGATATGGGTTCCACACACACTGACTCTCACTGGGATATGGGTTCCACACACACTGACTCTCACTGGGGTAGGGGTTCCACACACACTGACTCTCACTGGGGTATGGGTTCCACACACACTGACTCTCACTGGGATATGGGTTCCACACACACTGACTCTCACTGGGATATGGGTTCCACACACACTGACTCTCACTGGGATATGGGTTCCACACACACTGACTCTCACTGGGATATGGGTTCCACACACACTGACTCTCACTGGGATATGGGTTCCACACACACTGACTCTCACTGGGATATGGGTTCCACACACACTGACTCTCACTGGGGTACGGGTTCCACACACACTGACTCTCACTGGGGTAGGGGTTCCACACACACTGAATCTCACTGGAGTACGGGTTCCACACACACTGACTCTCACTGGGGTAGGGGTTCCACACACACTGACTCTCACTGGGGTACGGGTTCCACACACACTGACTCTTGCGAGGGTATAATTTCCACACACACTGACTCTCACTGGGATATGCTTTCCACACACACACTGACTCTCACTGGGATATGGGTTCCACACACACTGACTCTCACTGGGGTAGGGGTTCCACACACACTGACTCTCACTGGGGTACGGGTTCCACACACACACACTGGCTCTCACTGGGCTACGGGTTCCACACACACTGACTCTCACTGGGGTACGGGTTCCACACACACTGACTCTCACTGGGGTATGGGTTCCACACACTGACTCTCACTGGGTTACGGATCCCACACACACTAACTCTCACTGGGGTACGGGTTCCACGCACACACTGACTCTAACTGGGGTACGGGTTCCACACACACACTGACTCTCACTGGGGTATGGGTTCCACACACACACTGACTCTCACTGGGATACGGGTGCCAGATACACTGACTGTCACTGGGGTACGGGTTGCATACATTGACTCTCACTGGGTTACGGGTTCCACACACACTGACTCTCACTGGGGTACGGGTTCCACACACACTGACTCTCACTGGGGTATGGGTTTCACACACTGACTCAAACTGGGGTAGGGGTTCCACACACACTGACTCTCACTGGGGTAGGGGTTCCACACACACTGACTCTCACTGGGGTATGGGTTCCACACACTGACTCTCTCAGGTGTAGAGGGTGCCATCTCTGCTACTCCACTACTGGGCCGATATCTGGGGTTTGAGTATCTGTGTGTGTCTCTCTCCAGCTGGCACTGAAACTTCAGAGGCCAGGGGATGCCGCACTGGGACACCTCCACGGAAGAGAGCACTGAATCAAGCCTGCCGTTTATCCCTAACCGGAAGCCTGAGGCTTATATCACACAGATATCCAGACCCCCACCAATGCCCAGGCGATTCTCTCTCTTGCCGGTGGTGCAACACCCACCCGGTTCCTACTTCGCTGGAGTAGCTTTCCCAAGAGAGAGAATAGGACACTGCTGTTTATTACCTAACCAGCAGCCTGTCCTGAGTGAATCGTTCAAGATGACCCTAGATTCTCGAACCCGGAATTAAGGTGAGGAATATCTTAACAATGACTTGGTCAGAGATCGCTGGTGAGAGATTGAAGAATTTAAACAACTCCAATTATCAGCAAATCAAGGTTTATTGCAAAACCCAGGTCAAAATCATCAAACAGAAGAAATTATAATAAAATCTTAAACTCTAACACAAACTAAGTCTATTCAGAAAGTACTATAACGGACACAACGTAAAATCTTATTGTTACACAGTTTTAGCAATGACACAGAACACAAATCAAGTCCCCTTCCCCAAAGCCTCAACCACTATCAAGGTCAAGGGAGTTTCGCAAGCTGCTGCAGGGTACTTACAGTCACAGGCTGCAGGAGGTCAAGTCAAAGGTGGAGAGGTCAAGCCAAGAGACCCTCAATCGAAACACAGCCCCTTTTATATCCGTTTTACCTGGCTTTTTCCTGTGTTCGGCCAGCCCCTTTTGCATTGAATTGGTAAGGTTTAAAGTTCCCGCTGGTCCCGCCCCCTTTGAGCCGGTCAGAGCTGTAGACTTCCGGGTTTTCCTCCCCCTTTGCGTGGTATCGGTCCAAGTTTAAAGTTCCCGCTGGTCACGCCCCCTTTGAGCCGGTCAGAGCTGTTCGCTTCCGGGTTCTCCTCGCAGGTCCGCTCCTTCCAGCCAGGCAGACCTGCCGCGATTTGAATTTGGCGCCGACTCCGCCCCCTCCACCCAGTGAGTTCCTGCCGGTGGCTTCTGTCAGGATTGGAGTACCTGCCCCAGGTCCGCCTCCAACTTGGTTTTTTCTACCGTTTATCTTCAAGGGGCTTTTCCAGCGCAATATACTGAGCCCAGACAGTCTGCTTTTTGGGATAACAAGGTTAAGCTCTCTTGTGAAGATTTTCAAAGTCTTCCAGCTGCTCCGGAGATGGCTGCTATTCTCACCTTGCTATGTTGATGGGGTGTTAATTGGATTCTGCTCTGGTGGAGGCCAAGTCATTTACATCTGCATGGGGCTATGACCATCCCATTGTCCTGCTTGCAGGCAGGCCCCTTACAGCATTACCATGCCCCTTTGTCTCTGTTTTTAATCTTATCTAGTTGTCTGGCTCCTTCTTCCTTGTAGCTCCTGGGGGGGGTTTGTAAATACCTATGCCCCTACTCAGCTCAGCGGACCAAGCCTGCTGGGAAATTTGGTTACGTTCCTTTGGCTGAAAAGTGTCCAGTTTAGTCTCTGGGTTTTATTCTTGGGCAGTCCAAAAAGGGCCGAATTGCCCGAAAACCTTACACTGGGGTATAGATTCCACACACACTGACTCTCACTGGGGTACGGGTTCCACACACACTGACTCTCACTGGGGTATGGGTTCCACACACTGACTCTCACTGGGTTACGGATCCCACACACACTGACTCTTACTGGGGTACGGGTTCCACGCACACACTGACTCTCACTGGGGTACGGGTTCCACACACACACTGACTCTCACTGGTGTATGGGTTCCACACACACTGACTCTCACTGGGATACGGGTGCCAGATACACTGACTGTCACTGGGGTACGGGTTCCACACACACTGACTCTCACTGGGGTATGGGTTCCACACACTGACTCAAGCTGGGGTAGGGGTTCCACACACACTGACTCTCACTGGGGTAGGGGTTCCACACACACTGACTCTCTCTGGGGTATAGATTCCACACACACTGACTCACTGGGGTACGGCTTCCACACACTCTGACTCTCACTGGGGTACGGGTTCCACACACACTGACTCTCACTGGGGTACGGGTTCCACACACACTGACTCTCACTGGGGTATGGGTTCCACACACACTGACTCTCACTGGGGTAGGGGTTCCACACACAATGACTCTCTCTGGGGTATAGGTTCCACACACACTGACTCACTGGGGTACGGGTTCCACACACACTGAATCTCACTGGGGTTCGGGTTCCACACACACTCTCACTGGGGTCTGGGTTCCACACACACTGACTCTCACTGGGGTCTGAGTTCCACACGCACTGACTCTCACTGGGGTGCGGGTTCTACACACACTGAATCTCAGTGGGGTACGGGTTCCACACACACTGACTCTCACTGGGGTACGGCTTCCACACACACTGAATCTCAGTGGGGTATGTAGAGGGTGCCATCTCTGCTACTCCACTACTGGGCCGATATCTGGGGTTTGAGTATCTGTGTGTGTCTCTCTCCAGCTGGCACTGAAACTTCAGAGGCCAGGGGATGCCGCACTGGGACACCTCCACGGAAGAGAGCACTGAATCAAGCCTGCCGTTTATCCCTAACCGGAAGCCTGAGGCTTATATCACACAGATATCCAGACCCCCACCAATGCCCAGGCGATTCTCTCTCTTGCCGGTGGTGCAACACCCACCCGGTTCCTACTTCGCTGGAGTAGCTTTCCCAAGAGAGAGAATAGGACACTGCTGTTTATTACCTAACCAGCAGCCTGTCCTGAGTGAATCGTTCAAGATGACCCTAGATTCTCGAACCCGGAATTAAGGTGAGGAATATCTTAACAATGACTTGGTCAGAGATCGCTGGTGAGAGATTGAAGAATTTAAACAACTCCAATTATCAGCAAATCAAGGTTTATTGCAAAACCCAGGTCAAAATCATCAAACAGAAGAAATTATAATAAAATCTTAAACTCTAACACAAACTAAGTCTATTCAGAAAGTACTATAACGGACACAACGTAAAATCTTATTGTTACACAGTTTTAGCAATGACACAGAACACAAATCAAGTCCCCTTCCCCAAAGCCTCAACCACTATCAAGGTCAAGGGAGTTTCGCAAGCTGCTGCAGGGTACTTACAGTCACAGGCTGCAGGAGGTCAAGTCAAAGGTGGAGAGGTCAAGCCAAGAGACCCTCAATCGAAACACAGCCCCTTTTATATCCGTTTTACCTGGCTTTTTCCTGTGTTCGGCCAGCCCCTTTTGCATTGAATCCATAAGGTTTAAAGTTCCCGCTGGTCCTGCCCCCTTTGAGCCTGTCAGACCTGTCAAGATAGGAGTACCTCCCCTAGGTCCGCCTCCAGTCTGCTTTTTGAGATAACGAGGTTGAGCTCCCTTGTGAAGATTTTCAAAGTCTTCCGTCTGCTCTGGAGATCGCTGCTATGTTGATGGGGTGTTGATTGGATACTGCTCTGGTGGAGGCAAAGTCATTTACATCTGCATGGGGCTATGACCATCCCATTGTCCTGCTTGCAGGCAGGCCCCTTACAGCATTACCATGCCCCTTTGTCTCTGTGTTTAATCTTATCTAGTTGTCTGGCTCCTTCTTCCTTGTAGCTCCTGGGGGGGGTTTGTAAATACCTATGCCCCTACTCAGCTCAGCGGACCAAGCCTGCTGGGAAATTTGGTTACGTTCCTTTGGCTGAAAAGTGTCCAGTTTACAGTCTCTGGGTTTTATTCTTGGGCAGTCCAAAAAGGGCCGAATTGCCCGAAAACCTTGCAGGTACGGGTTCCACACACACTGAATCTCACTGGGGTACGGGTTCCGCACACACTGACTCTCACTGGGGTATGGGTTCCACACACACTGAATCTCAGTGGGGTACGGGTTCAACACACACTGACTCTCACTGGGGTAGGGGTACCACACACACTGACTCTCACTGGGGTACGGGTATCACACACACTGACTCTCACTGGGGTACGGGTTCCACACACACTGACTCTCACTGGGATACGGGTTCCACACGCACTGACTCTCACTGGGGTACGGGTTCCACACACACTGACTCTCACTGGGGTACGGGTTCCACGCACACTGACTCTCACTGGGGTATGGGTTCCACACACTGACTCTCACTAGGGTAGAGGTTCCACACACACTGACTCTCACTGGGATAGGGGTTCCACGCACACTGACTCCCTCTGGGGTATAGGTTCCACACACACTGACTCACTGGGATATGGGTTCCACACACACTGACTCTCACTGGGGTCTGGGTTCCACACACACTGACTCTCACTGGTGTATGGTTTCCACACGCACTGACTCTCACTGGGGTGCAGGTTCTACACACACTGACTCTCACTAGGGTATGGTTCCACACACTGACTCTCACTAGGGTAGGGGTTCCACACACACTGACTCTCTCTGGGGTAGGGGTTCCACACACACTGACTCACTGGGGTACGGGTTCCACTCACACTGACTCTCACTGGGGTACGGGTCCCACACACACTGACTCTCACTGGGATACGGGTGCCAGATACACTGACTATCACTGGGGTACGGGTTGCATACATTGACTCTCACTGGGGTATGGGTTCCACACACACTGACTCTCACTGGGATACGGGTTCCACACACACTGACTCTCACTGGGGTACGGGTTCCACACACACTGACTCTCACTGGGGTACGGGTTCCACACACACCGACTCTCACTGGGGTATGGGTTCCACACACACTGACTCTCACTGGGGTATGGGTTCCACACACACAGACTCTCACTGGGGTACGGGTTCCACACACACGGACTCTCAATGGGGTACGGGTTCCACACACACTGACTCTCACTGGGATACGGGTTCCACACACACTGACACTCACTGGGGTATGGGTTCCACACACACTGACTCTCACTGGGATACGGGTTCCACACACACTGACTCTCACTGGGGTACGGGTTCCACACACACTGACTCTCACTGGGATACGGGTTCCACACACACTGACTCTCACTGGGGTACGGGTTCCACACACACTGACTCTCACTGGGGTACGGGTTCCACACACACTGACTCTCACTGGGATACGGGTTCCACACACACTGACACTCACTGGGGTATGGGTTCCACACACACTGACTCTCACTGGGATACGGGTTCCACACACACTGACTCTCACTGGGGTACGGGTTCCACACACACTGACTCTCACTGGGGTACAGGTTCCACACACACTGACACTCACTGGGGTATGGGTTCCACACACACTGACTCTCACTAGGGTACGGGTTCCACACACACTGACTCTCACTGGGATACGGGTTCCACACACACTGACTCTCACTGGGATACGGGTTCCACACACACTGACTCTCACTGGGATACGGGTTCCACACACACTGACACTCACTGGGATACGGGTTCCACACACACTGACTCTCACTGGGGTACGGGTTCCACACACACTGACTCTCACTGGGATACGGGTTCCACACACACTGACTCTCTCTGGGGTACGGGTTCCACACACACTGACTCTCACTGGGATACGGGTTCCACACACACTGACTCTCACTGGGGTACAGGTTCCACACACACTGGGTCTCACTGGTGTACAGGTGCCAGATACACTGACTCTCACTGGGGTACGGGTTCCACACACACTGGCTCTCACTGGTGTACAGGTGCTAGATACACTGACTCTCACTGGGGTACGGGTTCCACACACACTGACTCTCACTGGGGTACGGGTGCCAGATACACTGACTCTCACTGGGATACGGGTTCCACACACACTGACACTCACTGGGGTATGGGTTCCACACACACTGACTCTCACTGGGATACGGGTTCCACACACACTGACTCTCACTGGGGTACGGGTTCCACACACACTGACTCTCACTGGGGTACAGGTTCCACACACACTGACACTCACTGGGGTATGGGTTCCACACACACTTACTCTCACTAGGGTAGGGGTTCCACACACACTGACTCTCACTGGGATACGGGTTCCACACACACTGACTCTCACTGGGATACGGGTTCCACACACACTGACACTCACTGGGGTATGGGTTCCACACACACTGACTCTCACTGGGATACGGGTTCCACACACACTGGCTCTCACTGGGGTACGGGTTCCACACACACTGACTCTCACTGGGGTACGGGTTCCACACACACTGACTCTCACTGGGGTACGGGTTCCACACACACTGACTCTCTGTGGGGTACGGGTTCCACACACACTGACTCTCACTGGGATACGGGTTCCACACACACTGACTCTCACTGGGGTACAGGTTCCACACACACTGTCTCTCACTGGTGTACAGGTGCCAGATACACTGACTCTCACTGGGGTACGGGTTCCACACACACTGACTCTCTCTGGGGTAAGGGTTCCACACACACTGACTCTCACTGGGGTACGGGTTCCACACACACTGACTCTCACAGGGGTACGGGTTCCACACACACTGACTCTCTCTGGGGTAAGGGTTCCACACACACTGACTCTCACTGGGGTACGGGTTCCACACACACTGACTCTCACTGGGGTGCGGGTTCCACACACACACTGACTCTCACTGGGGTACAGGTTCCACACACACTGACTCTCACTGGGGTACGGGTTCCACACACACTGACACTCACTGGGGTACGGGTTCCACACACACTGTCTCTCACTGGGGTACGGGTTCCACACACACTGACTCTCACTGGGGTACGGGTTCCACACACACTGACTCTCACTGGGGTACGGGTTCCACACACACTGACACTCACTGGGGTACGGGTTCCACACACACTGTCTCTCACTGGGGTACGGGTTCCACACACACTGACTCTCACTGGGATACGGATTCCACACACACTGACTCTCACTGGGGTTCGGATCCCACACACACTGACTCTCACTGGGGTACGGGTTCCACACACACTGGGGGCGGAATTCTCTGTCCCGCTTACCCGGTTTCTGGTCCAGCGCACTCCCGCCGGCAGTGGGATCCTCTGTCTCGCTCGAGGACCATGTTGTTTCCCGTTGAGGCCACCCCCACGCCGTCGGGAGAGCCGCGGGAGTGAGTGCGCTGCCGGCAAATCAACAACCTTGAGGACTTCCGGTGATGACGATGTGCTGGGCAGTCGCACGTCATGTGGCTCTCCTCCCGTGGATCTGAAATATTACCCCTTTTTAACGGCAACGCGCCAGAAAACCCGGCAATTCGTTCCCCAAACCTTAGCAAGACGGGGGAAGAAAGAAAGAGGGAGAAAAATGCCCGGAAAAAGCCTGACTAGGGTCCGAGCATAGACCAGGAGTGGAAGCGCCATGGACTGAGGCAGTCGGACGAGCCGATCAGCGCACGAGGCGGTGGAGCATTAGCTTGGCCGGAGCGAGAGGGGAGATCAGCCAGGCACACAGCCCTCCTGCACTGGGGGGCAGCTGGAAGGCGTCCCTCTCTGGGAATTTGGAACCGATTCTGGGAAAGGTGGGACCATTACAAATCAGCGGTCTACACCTGGGCAGGACTGGAACCAATGTCCAAGGGGGATGTTTGCTAGCGCTGTTGGGAGGGTTTAAATTAATGTGGCAGGGAGTGGGAACCAATGCAGAAAGTCGGAGAGTAGTAAAGAGGGGATAGAAACTGTGGTGGTATGCATTAGGGGTATTACGGTACCCTGTGATGCCGAGAGGCTATTGGTGGATAGACGCCGGGTCTCAATTGGATCAGCCGCCTACTGGCTCCACCCAATAAGGCGGAGTATAAGAGCCCGGGTTCTCCCAGCAGCCGCATTCTGTAACTGTGCTCCTGGAGAACAAATCTGCGTAATAAAGTCATCGATTGACTCCTTCCCATCTCATTTCGTGCCGTGAGTGATTGATTGTGCTACAATTTATTACGCAGACTTTAAAGAACATGGAGCTCCGAATCATTCCGGAGTGTCTGCGAATCAGCCCCCACGCGGCAAACTCAGCGGCCACTTTTAAACACTGGTTAGCGTGTTTTCAGGGATACCTCCGAACGGCCCCCGGCATACCTACAGAGGAACAGAAAATGCTGGTCATTCATTCCAGGGTGAGCGCGGAAATCTACACTCTCATAGAGGATGCGGACGATTTCCAGGCGGCGCTCGCCATGCTGATCGGAATCTACGTTCGGCCCGTAAACCAGGTCTACGCACGCCACCAGCTCGCGACGAGACGGCAGATCCCCGGGGAATCGCTGGACGAATTCTACAGTGCACTGTTAATACTGGGGAGAAATTGCAACTTCCCAATGGATTCGGCTAATGAACAGAATGGAGCTACTGATTCGGGATGCTTTCGTGGCAGGTATGCTTTCGTCCCAAATTCGCCAGCGATTGCTGGAAAGAGACGCACTAGGCCTCAAGGAGGCACGGGCCCTCGCTGCCTTGCTCGACGTGGCAACGCAGAACGCCCATGCCTATGCCCCCGACCGCGCGGCAGCACCTTGGGCACCGTGGGCCCCCGTCGTTACCGAACCCCTGGAACCCCCCGCCCCCCCCCCGCAGGCCTGCGCTGCCAGAGCGGCAGATCACCCGGGGGGGCCCCGCTGCTACTTTTGTGGACAAGCGAAACACCCCCGACTGCGCTGCCCGGCCCGCTCAGCCCTCTGAAGGGTGCGGCAAAAAGGGGCACTTTGTAGCAGTGTGCCAGGCCCAGGTGGTCGCCGCAATCTCCGGGGGAGAACCAGGACCCCAACCTCAACCCCCCCAACGATCCATGTGCGGCCACCGGGTGCCGCCATTTTGGGTCCCGGACTCCATGCGGGGGGGGGGGGGGGGAGGGGCGCCGCCATTTTGTGCTCCTCCGGCCACGTGCGATCAATGGGCAGCGCCATCTTGTCCACCCTCGACCGTGTGCGACCCGTGGACGCCGCCATCTTGGCTGACGGCTAAGGACCCCGGGATGGACGGCCCCATGGGGCCTGAAGAAAACGCCCCGATGCAGCAACAGCGACTGGCTTCGGTGACCCTGGACCAGTCGCGGCCCCGAACGCTCCAAACAGCAACAACGACGGTATTCATAAACGGGTGCGAGACGCCCTGCCTGATCGACTCTGGGAGGTCATTATACATCCCGATACGGTAAGACGCTGTTCCCTTCCGATCCACCCGAGTAATCAAAAGATTTTCCTGGCAGCAGGATCCCATTCTGTAGAGATCAAAGGGTTCTGCATCGCGAACCTCACGGTGCAGGGGAGAGAGTTCAAGAACTACCGGCTTTACGTCCTCCCCCACCTCTGCGCTGCCACACTCCTGGGGTTGGATTTTCAGTGCAACCTCCAGAGTTTAACGTTTAAATTCGGCGGCCCTATGCCCCCACTCACTATCTGCGGCCTTGCGACTTTCAAGGTCGACTCACCTTCCCTGTATGCGAACCTCACCCCGGATTGCAAACCAGTCGCCACTAGGAGCAGACGGTACAGCGCCCAGGACCGAACCTTTATCAGGTCAGACGTCCAGCGGCTGCTGAGGGAAGGCATAATCCAGGCCAGCAATAGTCCCTGGAGAGCACAGGTGGTAGTTGTGAAGACCGGGGAGAAGCAAAGGATGGTCATAGACTACAGTCAAACCATCAATAGGTACACGCAGCTAGATGCGTACCCTCTCCCCAGCATATCCGACATTGCTGGGATTGCACAGTACAAGGCCTTTTCCACCGTGGACCTTAAGTCCGCCTACCACCAGTTCCCCATCCGCCCGAGCGACCACAAATACACGGCTTTTGAAGCAGATGGGCGGCTCTATCACTTTTTAAGAGTTCCATTCGGCGTCACAAATGGAGTCTCGGTCTTCCAACGGGAGATGGACCGAATGGTTGACCGGTACGGTTTGCGGGCCCGCCCGCTAATTCAGTCCACTGTCTTTCCCCTGTCGACAGAGGCCCACCAGGCCTTCAGCAGCATCAAAACGGACATTGCAAAGGCCACGATGCACACGATCGACGAGTCCCTCCCCTTCCAAGACGAGAGCGACGTATCCGACGTAGCTCTGGCGGCCACCCTCAACCAAGCAGGCAGACACGTGGCCTTTTTTTCACGCACGTTCCACGCTTCAGAAATCCGCCACTCCTCAGTGGAAAAGGAGGCCCAAGCCATAGTAGAAGCTGTGCGATATTGGAGGCATTACCTGGCCGGCAGGAGATTCACTCTCCTCACTGACCAACGGTCGGTTGCGATCATGTTCGATAAAGCACAGCGGGGCAAAATCAAAAACGAGGTGGAGGATCGAAATCTCCACCTTGTGGTGATCCACTGTAATTGGAGATGTAAGGTAGGACCTGCACTACAGTTTCACCGGTAGCTCCTGCCAGCTGGCTCCGCCCAGGGAGAACTGTATAAATATGCCTAATTCCACTCGTCCGGGACTGTGACTGTCAGGCCGTCACGGCCGCCGAACACGCGAATCTCCTCATGCACGATGCCTTCGTGACGGGGATTGCGTCGGACCGCATCCGGGAACGATTGCTGGAAGGGGCCACGCTCGACCTGGCGGAGACAAAAACCTTGGCGCTCTCCATGACGGTCGCATCCTGTAACGTACAATCTACCCCTCCCGCCGCGCTGCCCACCCTTCTACCCCTTCCTACCCTTCCTGGACCCCGCCGACGACCTCCTCAGCCGGGGCCCTGCCTTCCCAATACGCCTGCGACGCATGCCATTCCGCGCACCCCGGGGGTCCCCGCTGCTACTTCTGCGGTCAGCAGAAGCACCCCCGCCAACACTGCCCGGCCCGCACTGCAGTTTGTAAAGCCTGCAGTAAAAAGGGCCACTACGCGGCTGTGTGCCAGGCTCGCGCAGTCGCTGCGATCACGCCCGCTATCGCCCCCTCCCCCACGCCAGACGCACAATGGGAGCTGTCATCTTCTCCTCCCGGGTCCATGTGCGACCAATGGGCGCCGCCATCTTGTCCCCCTTCGGCCACGTGCGACACATGGGCGCTGCCACCTTGTCCCGACCCCGCAATGTGCGCACCATGGGCGCCGCCACCTTGTCCCGACCCCGCAATGGGTGCACCATGGGCACCGCCATCTTGTCCCGACCCCGCAATGTGCGCACCATGGGCGCCGCCACCTTGTCCCGACCCCGCAATGGGTGCACCATGGGCACCGCCATCTTGTCCCGACCCCGCAATGTGCGCACCATGGGCGCCACCACCTTGTCCCGACCCCGCAATGGGTGCACCATGGGCACCGCCATCTTGTCCCGACCCCGCAATGTGCGCACCATGGGCGCCGCCACCTTGTCCCGACCCCGCAATGTGCGCACCATGGGCGCCACAGGGTCCCCGGACATCCCGACATCGGAACCGCACCCGCTCGCCACCCGAAGCATCCGATGGCTACCTGCAGCTCGCTTCAATGACGCTGGACCAATCTCACCCGCACAACCTGGCCACCGCGTCGACGACGGTGAAAATCAACGGCCACGCGACCTCGTGCCTACTGGACTCCAGGAGCACCGGAAGCTTCGTTCACCCAGATACGGTAAGGCGCTGCTCCCTCGCGGTCAACCCTGCCAATCAAAGGATCTCCCTAGCCTCCGGGTCCCACTCCGTCCCGATCCGAGGCTTTTGTACAGTCACCCTCACTGTCTAGGACATAGAATTTAGTAACTTCTGCCTCTATGTCCTTCCTAATCTCTGCGCTGCACTCCTGTTGGGCCTGGACTTCCAGTGCAACCTCCATAGCCTCACCCTCAAATTCGGCGGGCCCTTACCCCCCCTTACCGTTTGCGGCCTTGCGACCCTCAAGGTCGATCCCCCCTCTCTTTTTGCAAACCTAACTGCGGATTGCAAGCCCGTTGCCACTAGGAGCAGACGGTACTGTCATGATATTCAAACACACACATCATGATAGACACACCAACAGACAAATCAGAACACACAACACCACAACCAATGACAGAAAGATATAAAAGCACAGACACGACCCCCGGTGGTCAGTATTAGCTGCAGAGGAGAACCAGGACACATCTGTTACCAAACACACTCAGGGAGACAGCACGTGCAGAGTATCCAGAACGAACTGTATTATAAGAGTTATAATAAAATAGAGTTGTACCACATACAACTGTGTTGGCTCATCTGTGCACCAGAGCACCCAACACCACATGGTACAGGAGTGGATCGATACCTGCCGGCATACCTCAGTGTACACAGACAACCAGCAGTGCCCAGGCAAAATGATAGAGCTCCCGGTTCCGCAGCCGCTCCAGTGCTACGGCGATCTCCGCGAAAACTGGCGGCGATTCCGGCAAATGTTCGAATTGTTCCTGGTGGCAGCTGAACTCCAAGACCTGGATGATAGCGAAAAAATTGAATTTCTCCTCACCATCGCCGGTGCAAGGGCAAGAGAAATATTCACAAGGTTCAGGTTCTTCAGGAGGCAGCAAAGGTACGATTACCAGGCAGTCCTGGACAAATTCTCCAAGTACTGTGAAGAATACGCAATCCAATCGGCAAATAAAGGTAAGAAAAGCTGCAGTACTCACCTCGTGGCTGGGATCCCGGAGCCCGAATTCCCAGAAGCCAAAATCCCGGGCCTGAGAGAAGGCTGGGTCGAGGTCGGCGGCCATCTTGCTAAAGGTATCACGCTAGCACAGTTGCGCGAGCAGTGCGCAGAACCGGAAGTTTCGTTTGCGCACGTGCGAGATGCTGCGCATGCGCAGTCAAGAAAACGGCCATCGGTAAAGGAACAGCGATCTGAGCATGCGCAGTCGCTTCCTACGTGCTACATACCGAGCGTCAGGATGTCAGAGGCCCCAGACTGCACCAATTTAAAAGGGAAATGTCCCAAATCCAATTTAAAAGGGAAACGTCCCAAATCAAAAAAACAAAAATCTGTTAAAGCTGTAAAACAACCTTCCCTCACCTGGAATGACAGCACAGTGCCGCAAATTGACCCAGGAGATGAATTTGACCTCCGAAGAACCCTCCGACAAGCAGTTACCTACGCACAAGCCGATGATTCCGACCTTGAATACTTCGATGACGATCTTTACAGTGTTTCCGGACCTCGCGAGCCCAATGATAGCTCCGTGGTCCTATATGACTATGACTCGGACGAACCTTTCGTGTTGCACATTGGCGGCCCCCACATTGAATCCGACGCAGATGCGGATTCATTTTTCGGATTTGAGGATCTTCAATCCAGCAGATATGACGTTCCAACTTATCAGTACCGGATGATGCTGCAGCCTGACATTAACAGACAGGGAGCGGTGCAAGCACACGGAGAGTGCCCTGCTGCCACACAGAGCGTGGTCCACGTCCCGCTCAACGTTCCCGACTCTATGAAAGAAGACATGCAAGACTCCAGAGTGCAGTCCTCGCATGAACAAGAAGTGACTCCAGTGTCACAAGCCTCCACAGAGAGCTCGTGGACAGCCTCCACGATAGAGGCAACGCAAGACTCCAGAGCGCAGTCCTTGCACGAACAAGACGTGACTCCAGTGTCACAAGCCTCCACAGAGAGCTCGTGGACAGCCTCCACGATAGAAGCAACGCAAGACTCCAGAGCGCAGTCCTTGCACGAACCAGAAGTGACTCCAGTGTCACAAGCCTCCACAGAGAGCTCGTGGACAGCCTCCACGATAGAAGCAACGCAAGACTCCAGAGCGCAGTCCTTGCACGAACAAGAAGTGACTCCAGTGTCACAAGCCTCCACAGAGAGCTCGTGGACGGACTCCACGATGGAAGGAACGCAAGACTCCAGAGCGCAGTCCTTGCAGGAACAAGACCATGAGGGTCTAGCAACCTCTCCTGACCAACCAGCGGCAGACGATGCAAGTCTGCCATGCTCACGTGAACAGCAAGAAGGCTATAACAGCCCACCATGCTCCACTACACAGCAGCATGAACATGACGGTCTCTCATGCTACAATGAAGGGCACAGCGCTGAAGACTGTTCAAGCCCAACTGAAGACAAGCCAAAGGAATCGCCTCGTCCAAGCCCGAAGAAAAAAGGTTTATGCGCTGACCTTCAGGATCATTATAGCCGAACAGAGATTAATAATGCTGCACGGCCACAGAAGGATGCTGAGGATTTGCTAACGAAATTAATTGAATGTTTAACTTGCAAGGAGCAGACTGAGAATTGCCAGTGTTTTAGTACGGATCGAAAAAATGGACAAGACATTGATCCTCAGGTAATGGAAATAACACAACCTGAATCATATCTACAGCAGGGACAAATGTCTCCCTTCAACACAACACCGCAAAATCCCAACTTCGGAGACCAGCAGTTAGTCAGTAATGACTCTTCAAACCTTGAGGGGAACATTAATTGCATTGAACTTATACACGCTCCACTGATTATTGAGCAGAACATTGGAGCAAGAATCCTGAGGACACCGACATCGAGTAGCCAGATAACGAATTTAAAACCCACAGCAGTTTCAAGTGAACCAAGTGTGCTTTCCACTAATGGTGAAGATGCAGATAAGGTCGACCCGATTATCCATTGTACCACGCTAATCCCAGTGATTAAGCAGTTATGTATGGGGAGTATAATGTGGGCAATTGAGAACAGTAAAAGAGAGACTGTGACCATGCCAGTCCCAGCAAAATCAGACCCAGAGACCATGAAGGCATGTACATTAGACAAAGATACATATGAGGCACCTGAGAAGAAAAGTGAAACGGAATGTTCTTTGGAAAATAGTACAATGTCGATAGAAACATTGGATCCTATATTCGAGACCATACCTATGGGAGAATTTGGGGGTAATAAACAAGGTTCTGCAATGTCTGGGGGAAGATTTAAAATTCCAAAGAAGAAAAGCCCAAATGAAGGACAACGGCAAGACAATGACAGTCCACCGACATGGTGTGCACCACCAGATGAAAACTCTGACAATTTACCCAACCCTAGTGAACAGCAAGCTGCTAATGAGGATCTATCCACGGGATGTGAGACGAGTGACGACAGCATCCCACTTCCCATGCAAAAGGTGCAAGGTGACAGACCTCGCCTAGTGCGTACCGAGGCACTCGACGATCACGGTGGGACCACTGACGACTGCGGTGGCAGCGCACCGCTTCCACCCTCGATGGCTCGACCCTCTCCACTGGTTGGTGCATTCCTGCATGTTCCGACTCCAGAAGTGCAGCTTCAGGGAATCTCGGCTGCCTCCAGTGAACCTGTTGGGACTCCGGACGGGGGGCATCGACGGAAGGCAGACCGGACTCCAGATGGGGAGCAGCCAAGCGCCGACTCTGATTCGCGCACGCCAGACCTTGCTCCGGACGGGCGGTGTCGCGGCCTCGGTAATGGCACGCTCAGGGTGACGGCGGATGCCACGGCGACAGGGAATGGATCGCGTGGCAGTCCCACTGGGTCGGCAGTGGCAACCAGCACCGGCGGTCCAAGATGGACACACCAATTCGCGCCATCGCCAGACGTTGATGCGAGCAACAATTCTCTCTCCAAGGCGACATGCTTCGACGTTTCTCTGCGGAGTCGCCCTTCCGGCACAGCAGGTGGCCGGAACCAGCGTACACGGTCTCGGCCAACTTCCACATCTGGCACAGTCATCGCCTTGCATGATATTAGTGATGGTGCTACTTCGATGGCAACGACCCATCGGCTACAAGATGCCGTCCACCACAAACATAAAAAGAAAAAGACTCCACCTTGTTCCTGGCATGCAGGGCGGATGGATTGGTGCGTAGGCGCAATCAGCGAGCTTTGCGCCGCCTTCCACGCTCGCAACTGAACCGTACGCACACGCCGGATCCTCCACTGGTTCCCAAGGATGACTTCGTGGAGATGCCACGGATCATGCCCCTTCCATCGCCACCAGAACCAAACCACAGCCAAGGCACCACTAACAAAGATGTTGAATGTTATATTTGCACGAATGAAAAAACCAAGCACTGCACGAAGTACAACAAATGGTAAAGTAGAGACTTCGGCAACAGCATCACCTCCAACAGTCCAAGGTGAACCAGTGTGACCCCAAATCTCCACAGCTGAACCGGCTTGAGGACCAGCCCATTCTTGAGGCGGTCACCCATTAGACTGGACTTATAACGCTGTTCATACGTTCAAAAAGTCAAACACTTCTGTATTATAACCTGTTGTTGTTTATTGTTCCAGATATCGTCTGACCAGACCAATGTTCAAGTTTTTTTTTCTCTCGCATCCAAGTTTTGTTATGGTACAACCTTGTTAGTGTGACGCACCCGACATCGCCCCATGTAAATAGTTACGTCATATACACACGCTGTACACAACACACACACACACTCTTCGATGCACTCACGACACAATTATATTTATAACCACGTAGGCACATATCTTTGTAAAAAGGGGGGATGTCATGATATTCAAACACACACATCATGATAGACACACCAACAGACAAATCAGAACACACAACACCACAACCAATGACAGAAAGATATAAAAGCACAGACACGACCCCCGGTGGTCAGTATTAGCTGCAGAGGAGAACCAGGACACATCTGTTACCAAACACACTCAGGGAGACAGCACGTGCAGAGTATCCAGAACGAACTGTATTATAAGAGTTATAATAAAATAGAGTTGTACCACATACAACTGTGTTGGCTCATCTGTGCACCAGAGCACCCAACACCACAGGTACAGCGCCCAGGACAAGACCTTCATCAGGTCCGAAGTCCAGCGGCTGCTTAAGGAGGGTATTATCGAGGCCAGCAACAGCCCCTGGAGAGCCCAAGTGGTAGTGGTGAAAGCTGGGGAGAAACACAGGATGGTCGTGGACTACAGCCAGCCCACCAATTGGTACACGCAGCTCGACCCGTACACGCTCCCACGCATATCTGATATGATCAATCAGATTGCACAGTACCGGGTCTTCTCAACGATAGACCTCAAATCCGCCTACCACCAGCTCCCCATCCGGAAGTCGGACCGGCCATACACGACCTTCGAGGCGGACGGTCGCCTCTACCACTTCCTTAGGGTCCCGTTTGGTGTCACAAATGGGGTCTCGGTCTTCCAAAGAGAGATGGACCGAATGTTCGACCAGTACGGTTTGCGGGCCACCTTTCCGTCACCATCTGCGGCCATGACCAGCAGGACCACGATGCCAACCTCGATAAATTCCTCCGCACTGCCACTCTTCTCAACCTGACCTACAACAAAGAGAAGTGTGTGTTCAGCACGGCCCGGTTAGCCATTCTCGGCTATATAGTCCAAAACGGACTCCTCGGGCCCGACCCCGACCTCATGGAACTTCCCCTCCCCCATTGCCCCAAGGCCCTCAAATGCTGCCTGGGGTTCTTTTCCTACTACGTTCAGTGGGTCCCAAACTATGCGGACAAGGCCAGCCCAGTCATTCAGTCCACCCAATTCCCCCTTGCGGCCGAGGCACAACATGCTTTCGCCCGCATCAGAGCAGACATCGCCAAGGCCGGGATGCGCGCAGTGGACGAGTCACTGCCTTTTCAGGTAGAAAGCGACGCTTCAGACGTCGCACTTGCCGCCACTCTAAACCAGGCAGGCAGACCCGTGGCATTCTTTTCCCGCACCCATCATGCCTCTGAAGTTCGACACTCATCCGTCGAGAAGGAGGCTCTAGCTATCGTTGAAGCTGTGCGGCATTGGAGGCATTACCTGTCCGGTAAGAGATTCACTCTCCTTACGGACCATCGGTCGGTCGCCTTCATGTTCGATAACACACAGCGGGGCAAGATCAAAAATGATAAAATCTTGCGGTGGAGAATCGAGTTCTCCACCTATAATTACGAGGTTTTGTATCGCTCAACGAGCCCCCAGACGCCCTCACCCGAGGTACATGTGCCAGCGCACAAGTGGACCAACTCCGGGCCCTACACGACAGCCTTTGTCACCCGGGGGTCACTCGATTGTACCAACTGGTCAAAGCTCACAATCTGCCCTACTCCGTCGAGGAAGTAAGGACAGTCACCAGGGACTGCCAGGTCTGTGCGGAGTGCAAGCCGCACTTCTACCGACCAGACCGTGCGCGCCTGGTGAAGGCTTCCCGCCCCTTTGAACGCCTCAGCGTGGATTTCAAAGGGCCCCTCCCCTCCACCGACCGTAACACGTACATTCTCAGTGTGGTCGATGAGTACTCCAGATTCCCCTTCGCCATCCCATGCCCCGATATGACGTCTGCCACCGTCATCAAGGCCCTCAGCACCATCTTCGCTCTGTTCGGTTTCCCCGCTACATCCACAGTGACAGGGGATCCTCATTCATGAGTGATGAGCTGCGTCAGTTCCTGCTCAGCAGGGGTATAGCCTCCAGCAGGATGACCAGCTACAACCCCCGGGGAAACGGGCAAGTAGAACGGGAGAATGGGACGGTTTGGAGGGCCGTCCAGCTGGCCCTACGGTCCAGGAACCTCCCAGCCTCTCGCTGGCAGGAGGTCCTCCCTGACGCTCTACACTCCATCCGGTCACTATTGTGCACCGCCACTAATAACACACCCCATGAACGTGTTTTTACCTTCCCCAGGAAGTCCACATCCGGGGTGTCGCTCCCGACTTGGCTCGCTGCTCCAGGACTGCTCCTTCTCCGTAGGCACGTCCGACTCCACAAGGCGGACCCCTTGGTGGACAGGGTTCACCTGCTCCACGCTAACCCTCAATATGCCTACGTTGAGTTCCCCGACGGCCGCCAAGATACTGTGTCACTCAGGGACCTGGCACCGTCAGGTTCCACCCCAACACACACCCCCCCCACCTCCCACCGCGCCGCCAATATTGACCCCACCAGACCACCCCCCCCTCCCCTTTTCCACACAAGAGGACGAAGAGGACTTCTGCACGCTCCCGGAGTTCCCCGATGACTGGCCAGCATCAGAACCGCCACCACCGCCATCGGTGCCACCTCCACCACCGCCAGCCCCGACTTCGCTGCCACCGTTACGCCGATCCCAACGAAGCACCAAAGCACCGGACCGGCTGAACCTTTGACGGACTCCGGACCGTCAACATAGACTTTTCTTTCCCTACCACTGTACATAATTGCACTAATTGTATATAGTTTCACGTCACCCCCGCCGGACTCATTTTTAACAGGGGGTGAATGCGGTGATCCACTGTAATAGGAGATGTAAGGTAGGACCTGCACTACAGGTTCGCCGGTAGCTCCTGCCGGCTGGCTCCGCCCAGGGAGAACTGTATAAATATGCATGACCTTCAGTGCCCTGCCATTTCGCCAGCTGCAGCAGGAGGCCTCGCATCTGACTGTAATAAAGCCACAAATAAAGTAGCAAAGATCAGTGGGAGACTAGAGGACTGGGAAATCTTTAGGGGGCAACAGAAAGCTACTAAAAAAGCTATAAAGAGTAAGATAGATTATGAGAGTAAACTTGCTCAGAATATAAAAACAGATAGTAAAAGTTTCTACAAATACATAAAACAAAAAAGAGTGGCTAAGGTAAATATTGGTCCTTTAGAGGATGAGAAGGGAGATTTAATAATGGGAGATGAGGAAATGGCTGAGGAACTGAACAGGTTTTTTGGGTCGGTCTTCACAGTGGAAGACACAAATAACATGCCAGTGACTGATGGAAATGAGGCTATGACAGGTGAGGACCTTGAGAGGATTGATATCACCAAGGAGGTAGTGATGGGCAAGCTAATGGGGCTAAAGGTAGACAAGTCTCCTGGCCCTGATGGAATGCATCCCAGAGTGCTAAAAGAGATGGCTAGGGAAATTGCAAATGCACTAGTGATAATTTACCAAAATTCACTAGACTCTGGGGTGGTCCCGGCGGATTGGAAATTAGCAAACGTGACACCACTGTTTAAAAAAGGAGGTAGGCAGAAAGTGGGTAATTATAGGCCAGTGAGCTTAACTTCGGTAGTAGGGAAGATGCTGGAATCTATCATCAAGGAAGAAATAGCGAGGCATCTGGATGGAAATTGTCCCATTGGACAGACGCAACATGGGTTCATAAAGGGCAGGTCGTGCCTAACTAATTTAGTGGAATTTTTTGAGGACATTAACAGTGCGGTAGATAACGGGGAGCCAATGGATGTGGTATATCTGGATTTCCAGAAAGCCTTTGACAAGGTGCCACACAAAAGGTTGTTGCATAAGATAAAGATGCATGGCATTAAGGGGAAAGTAGGAGCATGGATAGAGGATTGGTTAATTAATAGAAAGCAGAGTGGGGATTAATGGGTGTTTCTCTGGTTGGCAATCAGTAGCTAGTGGTGTCCCTCAGGGATCAGTGTTGGGCCCACAACTGTTCACAATTTACATAGATGATTTGGAGTTGGGGACCAAGGGCAATGTGTCCAGGTTTGCAGACGACACTAAGATAAGTGGTAAAGCAAAAAGTGCAGAGTATACTGGAAGTCTGCAGAGGGATTTGGACAGGCTAAGTGAATGGGCTAGGGTCTGGCAGATGGAATACAATGTTGGCAAATGTGAGGTTATCCATTTTGGTAAGAATAACGGCAAAAGGGATTATTATTTAAATGATAAAATATTAAAACATGCTGCTGTGCAGAGAGACCTGGGTGTGCTCGTGCATGAGTCGTAGAAAGTTGGTTTTCAGGTGCAACAGGTGATTAAGAAGGCAAATGGAATTTTGTCCTTCATTGCTAGAGGGATGGAGTTTAAGACTAGGGAGGTTCTGCTGCAATTGTATAAGGTGTTAGTGAGGCCACACCTGGAGTATTGTGTTCAGTTTTGGTCTCCTTACTTGAGAAAGGACATACTGGCACTGGAGGGTGTGCAGAGGAGATTCACTAGGTTAATCCCAGAGCTGAAGGGGTTGGATTATGAGGAGAGGTTGAGTAGACTGGGACTGTACTCGTTGGAATTTAGAAGGATGAGGGGGGATCTTATAGAAACATATAAAATTATGAAGGGAATCGATAGGATCGATGCGGGCAGGTTGTTTCCACTGGCGGGTGAAAGCAGAGCTAGGGGGCATAGCCTCAAAATAAGGGGAAGTAGATTTAGGACTGAGTTTAGGAGGAACTTCTTCACCCAAAGGGTTGTGAATCTATGGAATTCCTTGCCCAGTGAAGCAGTAGAGGCTCCTTCATTAAATGTTTTTAAGATAAAGATAGATAGTTTTTTGAAGAATAAAGGGATTAAGGGTTATGGTGTTCGGGCCGGAAAGTGGAGCTGAGTCCACAAAAGATCAGCCATGATCTCATTGAATGGCGGAGCAGGCTCGAGGGGCCAGATGGCCTACTCCTGCTCCTAGTTCTTATGTTCTTATGTTCTTAAAGCCACAGTTGTACCCAACTTTAGTCTTTGTGCAATTGACCGTGCATCACACCTATAACTATGAGATCTTGTATCGTCCCGGAAAGCTGAACGAGCCTTCCGATGCCCTATCCCGCGGCACATGTGCCAACGCACAAGTGGACCGTCTCCATACCCTCCACGAGGACCTCTGCCACCCGGGGGTCACTCGGTTCTATCACTTCGTGAAGACCCACAACCTG
Source organism: Scyliorhinus torazame (assembly GCF_047496885.1). Taxonomy (NCBI): domain Eukaryota; kingdom Metazoa; phylum Chordata; class Chondrichthyes; order Carcharhiniformes; family Scyliorhinidae; genus Scyliorhinus; species Scyliorhinus torazame. The sequence goes on along the minus strand of NC_092722.1, from coordinate 79,616,289 downwards.
CCCTACTCCATCAAGGAGGTCAGAACAGCCACCAGGAACTGCCAAATCTGCGCAGTGCAAACCGCACTTCTACAGGCCAGATAAAGCGCACCTGATAAAGGCTTCCCGTCCCTTTGAGCGCCTCAGTCTGGACTTCAAAGGCTCCCTCCCCTCCACCGACCGCAACACGTACTTCCTGAACGTGGTTGACGAGTACTCCCGTTTCCCATTTGCCATTCCCTGCCCCGACATGACCGCGGCCACGGTCATTAAAGCCCTCTGCACCATCTTTACACTGCTCGGTTTCCCCGCCTACATACATAGCGATAGGGGGTCCTCCTCCATGAGCGACGAACTGCGTCAATTCCTGCTCAGCAAAGGCATTGCCTCGAGCAGGACGACCAGTTACAACTCCCGGGGTAACGGTGAGGTAGAGAAGGAGAACGGAATGGGCTGGAAAACGGTCCAGAAATCTCCAAGTCGCTCGCTGGCAGGAAGTCCTCCCGGATGCCCTCCACTCCATCCGGTAGCTGCTGTGTACCACAACAAATCAAACACCTCACGAGCGCCTCCTTGTCTTCCCTAGGAAGTCCTCCTCCGGAACGTTACTCCCGACCTGGCTGGCAGCTCCGGGACCCATCCTACTCCGAAAGCATGTGCGGACGCACAAATCGGACCCGTTGGTCGAGAGGGTTCATCTCCTCCACCCGAACCCTCAGTACGCCTACGTGGCGTACCCCGACGGCCGACAGGACACGGTCTCCCTGCGGGACCTGCCGCCCGCCGAAGCTCCCCACACCCCCACTATACCAATCACCCCCTCCGGAGCTCCACACCCCTCCCCCCCCCAACACCAATCACCCCCTCCCTCCCACCGGCGCACACCACAGCCGCCCCCTTCCCGGGTGGATCCCCTTCCCCCTGCCCCGCCTAGGTGTAGTGAAGCAGGAAGAGACATCGCTACGCTCCCAGAGACGACGGTGCCCGAACCAGCGCCTGCATCACCGCTGGGACTGAGACGATTGGGGAGGACGACCAGGGCACCCATTCGACTCATCAACAAAGCAAGAAATGCCCTCTGTAAATAATTCAGTTGCCCAGTAAAAGCGGCATTGTAAATAGTGCAAGTAGTTGATATCGGAGCATAGCCGCTGTGTTAGTGGCATCCCAGGTACCGACTCTGTAAACCCCTACCACCATACGGCCCACTACCCGCACCGGGTTCTTTTTTAACAAGGGGTGAATGTGGGATGCATTAGGGGTATTACGGTACCCTGTGATGCCGTCGCCTACTGGCTCCACCCAGTAAGGCGGAGTATATGAGCCCGGGTTTTCCCAGCGGCCGCATTCTGTAACTGTGCTGCTGGGGAACAAGTCTGCGTAATAAAGCCATCGATTGACTCCTTCTCATCTCGTCTCGTGAGTGATTGATTGTGCGACAGGAACAAAAGACAATAAAGAGAAAAGTGGAAGGCAGAGAAACAGATTGAACTGCATTTATTTCAATGCAAGACGCCTAACGGGCAAGGCAGATGAACTCAGGGCATGGATAGGTACATGGGACAGGGATATTATAGCTATTACTGAAACATGGCTGAAGGAAGGGCAGGACTGGCAGCTCAATGTTCCGGGGTACAGATGCTGCAGGAAAGATAGAACAGGAGGTAAGAGAGGAGGGTGAGTTTCCTTTTCGATTCGGGACAGTATCACGACAGTACAGAGAGAGGATATATCCGAGGGTTCGCCCACTGAGTCCATATGGGTAGAATTGAAAAATAAGAAGGGTGAGATCACTTTGATAGGACTGTACTGTAGACCCCCAAATAGTCAGCGGGATATTGAGGAGCAAATATGTAAGGAGATTACAGATAGCTGCCGGAAGAATAGGGGTAATAGTAGGGGACTTTAACTTCCCCAACATTAACTGGGACAACCATGGCACTAGGGGTTTGGATGGAGAGAAATTTGTCAAGTGTATTCAGGAAGAATTCCTCATTCAATATGTGGATGGCCCGACCAGAGAGGGGGCAAAACTTGACCTCCTCTTGGGGAATAAGGAAGGGCAGGTGACGGAAGTGTTAGTGAGGGATCATTTTGGGACCAGTGACCATAATTCCATTAGTTTTAAGATAGCTATGGGGAATGAAAGTTCTGGCCCAAAAGGTGAAATTCTAAATTGGGGCAAGGTTAATTTTGATGGTATTAGGCGGGAACTTTCAAAAGTTGATTGGGGTGCCTGTTCACAGACAAGGGGACAGCTGGTAAGTGGGAGTCTTTCAAAAGGGTGTTATCTAGGGTTCAGGGTCAGCATTCCTCTTAAAGTGAAGGGTAAGGCTGGTAGAAGGAGGGAACCCAGAAGGACTTGGGATATTGAGGACATGGTCAAAAGGACGAAGGAGGCATATGACATGCATAGGCAGCTCGGATCAAGTGGATCCCTTGAAGAGTATAGGGCTTGTCGGAGTAGAGTTGAGAGAAAAATCAGGAGGGCAAAAAGGGGACATGAGATTGTCTTGGCAGATAAGGCAAAGGAAAATCCAAAGAGCTTTTACAGATCATACAGGGTAAAGGGTGACTCGGGAGAGGGTAGGGCTTCTTAAGGATAAACAAGGTCATCCATGTGCGGATCGACAAGAGGTGGGCGAGGTCCCAAATTAATATTTCTCGTCAGTATTTACTGTTGAGAAAGGCACGAATGTTAGGGAAACTGGGGAAATAAAAAGTGATGTCTTGAGGAGTGTACATATTACAGAGAAGGAGGTGCTGGAGGTATTAAAGCGCATGAAGATAGATAAATCCCCAGGACGTTGTGGGAGGTTAGGGAGGAAATTGCCGGCCCCTTAGCTGAGATACTTGAATCATCGACAGCCATAGGAGAGGTACCCTGAAGGAGGGTAGCAAATGTTGTGCCCTTGTTTAAGAAGAGCTGTAGGGATAAGCCTGGGAACTACAGACCAGTTAGCCTTATGTCTGTAATGGGTAAATTGTTAGAAGGTATTCTGATGGACAGGATCTACTGGCATTTAGACAGGCAAGGGCTGATTGAGGAAAGTCAGCATGGCTTTGTAAGGGGAAAGTCCTGTCTCATGAATTTGATTGAGTTTTTTGAAGGGGTAACCACGAAGATAGATGAGGGCAGTGCGGTCGACATTGTCTACTTGGACTTTAGCAAGGCCTTTGACAAGGTACCGCATGGTAGGTTGTTGCAAAAGGTTAATTCTCACGGAATCCAGGGCGAGATAGCCAATTGGATAGAAAATTGGCGACCGAAGATTGTGGAGGGTTGTTTTTCAAACTAGAGGCCTGTGACCAGCAGTGTGCCTCAGGGATCGGTACTGGGTCCACTGTTATTTGCGATATATATATAAATGATTTGGATGCGAATGTAGGAGGCATAGTTACTAAGTTTGCAGATGACACCAAGATTGGTGGCATAGTGGATAGTGAAGAAAGTTGTATAAGATTGCAACAGGATCTTGACCAATTGGGCCAGTGGGCTGATGAATGGCAGATGGAGTTTAATTTGGATAAATGTGAGGTGATGCATTTTGGTAGATCAAATCAGGGCAGGACCTACTCAGTTAATGGTAGGGAATGGAGAGTGTTACAGAACAAAGAGATCTCGGAGTACAGGTTCATAGCTCCTTGCAAGCGGAGCCGCAGGTGGACAGGGTGGTGAAGAAGGCATTCGGCATGCTAGGTTTTATTGGTCAGAATATTGAATACAGGAGTTGGGACGTCTTGTTGAAGTTGTACAAGACATTGGTAAGGTCACACATGGAATACTGTGTTCAGTTCTGGTCACCCTATTACAGGAAGGGTATTGTTAAACGAGAAAGAGTGCAGAAGAGATTTACGAGGATGCTCCCAAGACTTGATGGTTTGAGTTATAAGGAGAGGCTGGATAGGCTGGGACTTTTTTCCCTGGAGCGTAGGAAGCTTAGATCTTAGGAAGCGATCTTATAGAGGTCGATAAAATAATGAGAGGCATAGATAAGGTAGATAGTCAACATCTTTTCCCAAAAGTAGAGGAGTCTGGAACTAGAGGGCATAGGTTTAAGGTGAGAGGAGAGAGATACAAAAGAGACCAGAGGGGAAATTTCTTCACACAGAGGGTGGTGAGCATCTGGAACGAGCTGCCAGAGGCATTCTGGATGTGGCTACAATTTTTTTCCTTTATAAAGCAGTTAGACAGTTATATGGACAGGGTGGGTATAGAGGGATGTGGGCCAAATGTGGGCAAGTGAGACTAGTTTAGTGATAGGAACTGGGCGGCATGGACAAGCTGGGCCGAAGGGCCTGTTTCCATGCTGTAAACATCTATGACTCTATGACTCTATTCTCGGAGGCACTGAGGGAGCACCAGCTGGAGATAAAAGCGGACATTCAGGCCGCAGTGAAAGACACGGTGGCCGAAACACGAGCACAGATACAGCTCACCCTGAATAGAGTGCAAAAGAGACTGGAAGCCCAAGAGGCGACCATCAAGGACATGGAGAAAACCGCAACTGACCGGAGTGATCGGATCGTGGCACTGGAGAAAGAGGTGGCGAGGTTGGTCGCGACGCAGGGCAGCCTGAGGAGTAACGTGGAGGATCAGGAGAACCGCTCAAGAAGGCAAAAACCTGCGGATTGCGGCCCTACCAGAGGGAATCGAGGGCAGGGACCCCACAAACTACATGGCCCAGATGCTGGGCAACCTGGTGGGAAGGAAGACGTTCCCAACCCATCAGAAATAGACAGGGCACAACAGTCGCTGCACCCAAAAACCCAAAGCCAGGAAACAACCGAGGGCAGTAATAGCCAAACTGCACAGGTACCAGGACCGGGAAAGAATCCTGCGCTGGGCCAGGCAGTCCAAGAACTGTAGTTGGGAAGGACACAGGATTCGGATATACCAGCCCTTTGGGGCTGACCTGGCCAGGTAACAGGCGGAATATAACAGGTGGAAGGCTGCACTATACCAGAGAGGCGTACGCTTCGGAGTGCTGTACCCAGCCAAGCTCTGGGTCACATACCAGGGCAAAGAACATGTTTTCACGGCAACTGCCGAAACAGACAAGTTTGTCGTAGAGTGTGGATGGAATAGCGACAACAGGGGAAATGATAAGGAGCCCACGGCAAGGATTGACAGCACGGCAACGGGCCAACACGGGGGTGGGGGGGGGGGGGGGTGGAGGTGGTGAAGAAGTACCTCTCCCCCCCCCCCCCCGCAAACACATCGTGAGTAACAAGCAGCAAGTCATCACCTGAGAGACCACTTTGCGCTGGAGATCGTGCCCTCGCTCGAGGAACGAGAGCAGCGGCAGAGGGCAGGCGGAGTGACGAGGTAAGGTGGGGAAAGAACGGGCAGGAATTATAGAGAGCAGGCGAGGGAAAAATGGGACAGTAACTCCTGGGAGGGGGGTCACCACATTAGCGGGAAAGCTAGCACCGGGAGCATGCAGCAGACAGAGGCCGCGGCACACTCTCGGCAGGAGGGACAGCGCCAGGCACGGGGGAGGGAACAAGCAGTGGGGACGGGGGAGCAAAGGGGGAAAAGAGCTGGTGGAAAGGGGACAGAGGGGGTGAGCACGGGAAGGGAGGATAGGTGAGGGAAAGTGGGGGCGGGGAGGGAGGGGACAGAGGGAAAGAGAAAAAGACAGGAGTGGAGCAAAAGTGGCAATATGGCGACGAAGGGCAACCGGGGGCCCGGAGCGAAGAAGCATTGCAGACAACCACCCAGTACGGTCTCTGGGCAAAGGGAGGTCCCGGAGTACAGGGGCCTACCCACGTGGCGGACGCACAGTTGGTGGCTGTTATATCGTCAATTCACTGTGAGACCGTGAGAACGGGCGAACATTAGGCTTTAATATCCATGAACTCGCCTGCCAGAGTCGGCTGTACAAATGAGTGCCACCCACAGGTGGCCGGACTATATATGGCCCCGGAGAGGGCAGAGCCAGAGGCGGGGCCCACCGGAGTTCCAGTGCAATACCTGGAAGTAGCCCGTATCATCACTTCCAGGTCAGGGGTGGCGAGTGGCGGCAGTGCTGGTGCAGGCCAAGACAGGAGACCCAGGGGGGCGGATGGGGTGCAGGGGGTGGCTGTAGGCAGCAGGGATGGGGGCACATTGGCAGGGGAACCAGCTGGCGCCAGATCTCGTAGAGAGACCGTATCGTGCCGTCCGTCCTGGTGCGCGATGTAGGCGTACTGGGGGTTGGCGTGCAGCAGCTGGACCCTCTCGACCAGGGGGTCGGTCTTATGGCTCCTCATGTGCCTCCGGAGAAGGACAGGTCCCAGAGTTGTCAGCCAAGATGGAAGCGAGACCCCGGAGATGGACTTCCTCGGGAAGAGAATCAAGCGGTCGTGAGGGGTCTCGTTCGTGGCCGTGCAGAGGAGTGATCTAATGGAGTGGAGGGAGTCGGGGAGGACCTCCTGCCAGCGGGGAATCGGGAGGCTTCTAGACCGGAGGGTCAGAAGGACGGCCTTCCATACCGTCGCATTCTCCCTCTCCATCTGCCCGTTTCCCTGCGGGTTACAGCTCGTAGTCCTGCTCGACGCAATGCCTTTGCTGAGCAGGTACTGACGCAGCTCATCACTCATGAACGATGTGCCCCGGTTGCTGTGGACGTAGGCAGGGAAACCGAACAGTGTGAAGATGCTGTGCAGTGCCTTTATCTCAGTGGCCGAGGTCATGTCGGGGCAGGGGACAGCGAAGGGGAAGCGGGAATACTTATCGATGATGGTGAGGAAGTATATATTATGGTTGGTGGAGGGGAGGGGCCCTTTGAAGTCCATACTTAGGCGCTCAAAGGGCCGGGAGGCCTTTGCCAGGTGGGCCTTGTCTGGCCGGTAGAAGTGCGGTTTGCACTCCGCGCAGACCTGGCAGTCCCTGGTCATGGCTTTGACCTCCTCGGTGGAGTAGGGCAGATTGCGGGCCTTAATAAAGTGGGTAAGCCGGGTGACCCCCGGGTGGCAGAGGTCATAGTGGATAGCCCGAAGTCGGTCATCTTGCGCGCTGGCACATGTGCCGCAGGACAGGGCATCTGGGGGCTCGTTGAGCTTCCCAGGATGATACTTAATATCGTAATTGTCGGTGGAGAGTTCGATCCTCCACCTCAAGATTTTGTCATTTTTTATTTTGCCCCGTTGTGCATTGTCAAACATGAAGGCGACCGACCGGTGATGAGGGTGAACCTCCTACCGGTGCCTCCAGTGCCGCACGGCTTCCACTATGGCTTGTGCTTCCTTCTCGACTGAGGAGTGTCTGATTTCGGAAGCGTGGAGTGTCCTAGAGAAGAACGCTACTGGCCTGCCCGCCTGGTTGAGTGTAGCAGCCAGTGCGACGTCTGACGCATCGCTCTCTACCTGGAAGGGGACGGACTCGTCCACCGCGTGCATAGCGGCCTTGGTGGTGTCGGCCTAGATGCGACTGAAGGCTGAGCGGGCCGCAGCCATCAGGGAAAAGTGGTGGTTTGAATAAGTGGGCGGGCTTTGTCCGCATAGTTGGGGACCAACTGGGCGTAGTAGGAGAACAGCCTCAGGCATCATTTGAGGGTTGTGGTAGTCGGTATTAGGGGTATTACGGTACCCTGAATAATGCTGTAAGACCATTGGTGTGGGAGGTACCTGAGACTGCTATTTTCATTGGTGAAGCCTGCCTGCTGGTTCCGCCCAGTAAGGCGGAGTATAAGAGCCTGTCTCTCCCCAGCAGCTGCATTCTGTACCTGCGCTGCTGGGGGATACATCTAGTGCAATAAAGCCTTCAATTGTCTCCAATCTCGCTTCTGGAGTTATTGATCGAGTATTAATTTATTACACTAGTTTTTAAAGAATGGAGCTCCGAATCAAGCCGGAGTGTCTACAACTCAGCCCCCACATGGCAAACCCAGCGGCAACCTTCAAACACTGGCTGGCGTGCTTCAAAGGGTACCTACGGAGGACCAGAAACTGCACGTTCTCCACTCGAGGGTGAGCCCAGAGATCTACACCCTCATCGAGGATTTTGAGGCCGCAATGACCCTGCTGAAAGGACACTATATTTGCCTTGTAAACCAGGTCTACGCCCGACATCTGCTAGCGACGAGGCGACAAATCCCCGGGGAATCGCTGGCGGAGTTCTACCGTGCGCTCCTGGTGTTAGGGAGGAACTGTGACTGACCGCAAGTTTCGGCCAGCGACCACACAGAACTTTTGATCCGGGACGCATTCGTTGCAGGTATGCTGTCCTCCCAAATCCGCCAGCGATTGCTGGAGAAAGAGACACCAGGCTCAAAGAAGCACGGGCCTTGCTAGCTCCCTGGATGTGGCCTCCCGAAACGCCCATGCTTACGTCCCTGACCGCGCGACAGCCCCTTGGGCAGCATGGAACCCCCCCGCGGCGGACTCCAATGCATCCCCCATCCCCCCACAAGCTTGTGCTGTGCGACTACCAGGCAACCCTGGGGGGCGCCGCTGTTATTTTTGCGGGCAAGCCAAGCACCCCCGGCAGCGCTGCCCGGCCCGCTCATCCATCTGCAAAGGGTGTGGCAAAAAGGGCCATTTCGTGGCGGTATGCCAGGCCCGGGCGGTCGCCGCGGTCTCCAGTGGCGAACCAGGACCGCAACCCTAACTCTCTCCACGAGCCACGTGCGGCCAGCGGGCGCCGCCATCTTCCTTCTCCAGGGCCATGTGCGGCCTCCGGGCGCCGCCATCTTGTTCCCCGGGGACACGTGCGACGGATGGGCACCGCCATCTTGTACGCCTCCAGCCATGTGCGATCAGTGGGCGCTGCCATCTTGGCTGGACTCTCAGGACCCCGACTCGGATGACCACACACCGCCCGAGGAAAAATTTTGCCACGACTTGCCTGGGTGACCCTGGACCAGTCTCGGCCCCGAACACTCTTGACTGCAACGACGACCGTGCTCATCAACGGGCATAAAACATCCTGCCTGATCGACTCCGGGAGCACAGAGAGCTTCATACACCCCAATACGGTCAGGCGCTGTTCTCTTCCCATCCACCCAGTTAACCAAAAAATTTCCCTGGCCTCCGGGTCTCACTCGGTAGAGAACCTCACGGTCCAGGGAAGGGAGTTTAAAAATTACCGGCTCTACGTCCTTTCTCACCCCTGCGCTGCCACACTCTTAGGGTTAGACTTCCAATGTAACCTCCAGAGCTTAACTTTTAAATTTGGCGGCCCTATACACCCCCTCACTGTCTGCAGCCTCGCGACCCTCAAAGTCGATCCGCCTTCCCTGTTTGCGAACCTCACTCCGGATTGCAAACCCCTCGCCACCAGGAGCAGACGGTACAGTTCCAGGATTGGACCTTCATTAGGTCGGAAGTCCAGCGGTTACTGAAGGAAGATATTATTGAGGCTAGCAACAGTCCCTGGAGAGCTCAAGTAGTGGTTGTAAAGACCGGGGTGAAGCATAGGATGGTCATCGATGATAGTCAGACCATGAACAGGTATACGCAGCTCGATGCGTACCCTCTCGCCCGCATATCTGATCTGGTCAATCAGATTGCACAATACAAGGTCTGTCCCACGGTGGATCTAAAATCCGCCTACCACCAGCTCCCCATCTGCCCTAGCGACCGCAAGTACACTGCATTCAAAGCAGATGGGCGGCTCTACCACTTCCTAAGGGTTCCCTTCGGTGTCACTAATGGAGTCTCGGTCTTCCAACGGGAGATGGACCTAATGGTTGATCGGTACGGTTTGCGGGACACATTTCTGTACCTTGATAACATCACCATCTGCGGCCACGACCAGCAGGACCACGTCACCAACCTCCAGAAATTCCTCCATACTGCAAAAATCCTTAATCTAACATATAACAAGGACAAATGCGTGTTCAGCACCGACCGTCTGGCCATCCTCGGCTACGTAGTGCATGATGGAGTTATAGGTCCAGATCCCGAACGCATGCGCCCCCTTATGGAGTTCCCCCTCCCCCACTGCTCCAAGGCCCTGAAACACTGCCTGGGATTTTTTTCGTATTATGTCCAGTGGATCCCCAACTATGCGGTCAAGGCCCGCCCACTAATTCAAGCCACGGTTTTTCCCCTGTCGGCAGAGGCTCACCAGGCCTTCAGTCGCTTCAAAGCGAACATCGCAAAGGCCACGATGCACGCAATTGAAGAATCCCTCCCCTTCCAAGTCGAGAGCGACATGTCCGACGTAGCTCTGGCGGCCACCCTCAACCAAGCGGGCAGACCCGTGGCCTTCTTCTCCCGCACCCTCCACGCTTCAGAAATCCGCCATTCCTCAGTTGAAAAGGAGGCCCAGGCCATAGTAGAAGCTGTGCGGCACTGGAGGCATTACCTGGCCGGCAGGAGATTCACTCTCCTCACTGACTTTCATGTTCGATAATGCTTTCATGTTCGATAATGCACAGCGGGGCAAGATAAAGAACGATAAGATCTTACGGTGGAGGATCGAACTCTCCACCTACAACTATGAGATCATGTATCGTCCCGGGAAGCTAAACGAGCCTCCTGATGCCCTATCCCGCGGCACATGTGCCAACGCACAAGTGGACTGCCTCTGGGCCCTCCACGAGGACCTCTGCCACCTGGGGGTCACTCGATTCTTCCATTTCATTAAGACCCGAAACCTGCCCTACTCCATCGAGGAGGTCAGGACCGCCACCAGGAACTGCCAAATCTGCGCGGAGTGCAAGCCGCACTCCTACCGGCCAGAGAAAGCGCACCTGATAAAGGCTTCCTGTCCCTTTGAATGTCTCAGTATGGACTTCAAAGGCCCCCTCCCCTCCACCGACCGCAACATGTGCTTCCTGAACATGATTGACGAGTACTCCCGGTTCCCATTCGCCAACCCCTGCCCCGACATGACCGCAGCCACCGTGATAAAAGCCCTCCACAGTATCTTCACGCTGTTTGGTTTCCTCGCCTACATACACAGCGATAGGGGGTCCTCCTTCATGAGCGACGAACTGCGTCAATTCCTGCTCAGCAAGGGCATTGTCTCGAGCAGGACGACCAGTTACAACCCCCGGGGAAACGGGCAGGTGGCGAGGGAGAACGGAACGGTCTGGAAGACCGTCCTACTGGCCCTACGGTCCAGGAATCTCCCAGTCTCCCGCTGGAAGGAGGTCCTCCCGGATGCTCTCCACTCCATCCGATCACTGCTGTGTACCACGACCAACCAAACCCCTCACGAACGTCTCCTTGTCTTCCCTAGGAAGTCCTCCTCCGGGACCTCGCTCCCAACCTGGCTGGCAGCTCCTGGACCCATCCTGCTCCGCAAACACGTGCGGGCGCACAAGTCGGACCCATTGGTCGAGTGGGTCCACCTCCTGCACGCTAACCCTCAATACGCCTACGTGGCGTATCCCGACAGGATACGGTCTCCCTACGGGACCTGGCGCCCGCTGGATCCCCACCCACACCTCCACTACCGACCCATCCTCCCTCCCACCGGCGCACCCCACAGCCGCCCCCTTCCCAGGCGGATCGGTCCTTCCACTGGTCCCATCTAGGGGTGATGAAGCTGCTGAAGAAGCCGAACCACGCTCCCGGAGCCACGGATGCCCGAGCCGGCGCCTGCATCACCGCCGAAGCTATGACGATCGCAGAGGACGACCAGGGCCCCCGATCGACTAATTGCTTCACTCTGACTGTAAATAATTACTGTAAATAGTTGCAACATGTAACGAGGCAAAACACTGTGCTAATGTATACCGGGTACCACCCTACACCTCTACCACTGTATAAAGCAAGACCACTCCCGCCGGACTCTTTTTTTAACAGGGGGTGAATGTGGTAGTCGGTATTAGGGGTATTACGGTACCCTGAATAATGATGCATTTACCATTGGTGTGGGAGGTACCTGAGACTGCTATTTTCATTGGTGAAGCCTGCCTGCTGGTTCCGCCCAGTAAGGCGGAGTATAAGAGCCTGTGTCTCCCCAGCAGCTGCATTCTGTACCTGCGCTGCTGGGGGAAACATCTAGTGCAATAAAGCCTTCAATTGCCTCCAATCTCGTCTCAGGAGTTATTGATCGAGCATCAAGGGTCTTGAGGCTGTGGGGAGGGGGGGTTCCGTGAGGGGGCGCATACGGTCGGGGTCGGGCCCTAAGACTTCCTTCTCCACGACGTAGCTGAGGATGGCCAGTCGTGTAGTGCGGAAAACGCACTTCTCTTTGTTGTATGTGAGGTTGAGGGATTGGGCGGCCTGGAGGAACCTCTGAAGGTTGGTGTCATGGTCCTGCTGATCATGGCCGCAGATGGTGGCATTGTCCAAGTACGGGTATGTAGCCCGCAAACCGTACTGGTCCACCATTCGGTCCATCGTTCTCTGAAAGACCGAGACCCTGTTAGTGACGCCGAAGGAGACCCCGAGGAAGTGGAAGAGTCGGCCGTCTGCTTCAATGACAGTGTAGTGGCGCTCTTCCGGGCGGATTAGGAGTTGGTGATAGGCCGACTTCAGATCGACCGTGGAGAACACACGGTACTGTACAATCTGATTGACCATCTCCGCTATGTGGGGGAGGGGGTACGCATCCAGTTGCGTGAACCGGTTAATAGTCTGGCTGTAGCCTACAACCATCCGCTTCTTTTCCCCGGTCTGGACGTCCACCACTTGCACTCTCCAGGGGCTGTTGCTGGCATCGATGATCCCTTCACTCAACAGTCGCTGGACCTCCGACTTGATAAAAGCCATATCTTGGGAACTGTATGCCTGCTCCTGGTGGCGACGGGCTTACAGTCGAGAGTGAGGTTCGCAAAGAGCAAAGGGGGGGAGACCTTGAGGGTCGTGAGGGGGGGGGGTAAGGGTCCGCCGAACTGTAGGGTCAGGCTTCGGTGACTGCATTGGAAGTCTAATCCAAGCAGTAGGGGGGGCATACAACTTAAAACAGGCGTACCCGGCACCCTGCATCGTGAGGTTAGCGATACAGTACCCCCGGATCTGGACCAAATGGGATCCGGATGTAAGGAAGATGGTTTGGGATGCAGGGTATATGGGAAGGGAGCAGCGCCTTGCCGTGTCAGGGTGAACAAAGCTCTCCGTGCTCCCAGAGTCGAAAAGGCAGCGGGTCTCGTGCCCGTTGACCCGGACGACCATCATTGAGTTTTTCAAGTGCTTCGGCTGCGATTGGTCGAGGGTGACTGCATCTAGCTGTGGGTAGCCAGCGTGGTCGGCGGTGTTGTGGTCACAAAATGGCGGCCCCCTTGAGTCGCTCGTGTCGGGCTGGGTCAAAGGTGGCGACCAAGATGGCCACCCCCACGAGTCGCACGTGTCGGGCCGGGTCGAAGATGGCGACCAAGATGGCCGCCCCCATCGGTCGCACGTGTCGGTCGATGTTGGAGCCAGCGGGCAAGGTGGCAGCCCCCACGAGTCGCACGAGGCTGATGATGAGTGGGAGACTGCAGGGAATGGAGGTCGTGCTGGTCAACGTATATGTCCCGAACTGGGATGATGCGGGATTTATGAAGCGGATGCTAGGACGTATCCCAGACCTGGAGGTAGGAAGCCTGGTAATGGGGGGGGGACTTCAACACCCTGCTAGACCCAGGGTTAGATAGATCTAGATCCAGGACTGGAAGAAGGCCGGCAGTGGCCAAGGTGCTTCGGGGGTTTATGGACCAAATGGGGGGAGTGGATCCGTGGAGATTTGCTAGGCCGCTGGCCAAAGAGTTCTCCTTTTTCTCCCATGTCCATAAGGTATACTCCCGGATAGATTTCTTCATTCTGGGAAGGTCACTGATTTCGAGGGTGGAAGGAACGGAGTACTCGGCCATAGCTGTTTCAGACCATGTCCCACATTGGGTGGATCTGGAACTAGGAGAGATTTCATGGAATTTACAGTACAGAAGGAGGCCATTCGGCCCATCGAGTCTGCACCGGCTCTTGGAAAGAGCACCCGACCCAAGGTCAACAGCTCCACCCTATCCCCATAACCCAGTAACCCCAGGAGAGGAGAGGGAACAGCGTCCACTCTGGCGACTGGATGTGGGATGATTGGCGGATGAGGGAGTCTGCGGAAGGGTGCGGGGATGTATCGAAAGGTACCTGGAGGCCAATGATGATGGGGAGGTCCGAGTGGGGGTAGTATGGGAAGCGCTGAAGGCAGTGGTCAGGGGAGAGTTGATCTCCATCAGGGCTCACAAGGGGAAAACAGAGGCCAAAGAGAGGGAAAGATTACTGGGGGAGATTTTGAGTGTGGATAAAAGATATGCGGAGGCCCCGGACGAAGGACTATACAGGGAGAGGCGACGACTCCAGACGGAGTTCGACCTGCTGACCACAGGGAAGGCAGAGGCACAGTGGAGGAAGGCACAAGGGATGAGATAAGAATATGGGAAAAAGGCGAGTCGCCTGTTGGCCCACCAGCTTCGTAAGAGGACAGCGGCGAGGGAAATAGGGGGAGTTAGGGATGAAACGGGAACCACGGTGCGGAGAGCAGGGAAGGTAAATGAGGTGTTTAAGACCGTTTATGAGAGGTTATACAGGTCCCAACCCCCGGAGGGAAAAGAGGGGATGCAGCGGTTTCTGGACCAACTAAGGTTCCCGAGGGTGGAGGAGCAGGAGGTGGCAGGCCTGGGGGCGCCAATTGGGGTGGACGAGGTGACCAAAGGGCTGGGGAACATGCAGGCAGGGAAGGCCCCGGGATCTGACGGGTTCCGGTGGAATTTTACAGGAAATACGTGGACGTGCTGGCCCCGCTGCTGGTAAGAACCTTTAACGAGGCCAGAGAAGGGGGGACTCTACCCCCGACAATGTCGGAGGCGACGATATCACTAATCCTGAAGCGAGATAAAGATCCGCTGCAATGCGGGTCTTATAGGCCTATCTCGCTCCTGAATGTGGACGCCAAGTTGTTGGCAAAAGTGCTGACAATGAGGATAGGGGATTGTGTCCCGGGGGTGGTGCACGAAGATCAGACAGGGTTCGTAAAGGGGAGACAATTGAATGTCAACGTGCGACGGCTATTGGGGGTGATAATGATGCCCCCAGCAGAGGGGGAGGCAGAGATAGTGGCGGCAATGGATGCAGAGAAGGCATTTATAGGGTAGAGTGGGAGTATCTATGGGAGGTGCTGAGGAGGTTTGGGTTCGGGGAGGAGTTTGTCAGCTGGGTTAAACTCCTCTATGGATCGGCAAAGATCGGAGTATTTTTGGTTACATAAGGGAACAAGACAGGGATGCCCGCTGTCCCCATTACTGTTCGCACTGATCTACATCCCCAAGGCCTTTTTCAACTCACTGGACAAATTAATCATGGCGTTTGTATGGGGTGGGGGGGTAAGAGTGCTAGGATCACAAAGAAGGTCCCAGAGAAGACAAAATCCAGGGGAGGGCTCGCCCTCCCAAACCTACAAGTCTACCACTGGGCGGCGACAGCAGAGTGATGGGATGGATTAAGGAGACAGAACCCAAGTGGGTGTGCGCGGAGGAGGCCTCCTGCATGGTTTCTGTGGCTATTAGCACCCTGTTTCCCTGGGTTTCTGTGGCTATGACTCATCTTTCACTCTCACCCCACAGTATAAATATTTCCCACTTTCTCTGTCTTTTAGCTTTGACAAAGGGTCATCTGGACTCGAAACGTTCGCTCTTTCCCCTCCCTACAGATGCTGCCAGACCTGCTGAGACTTTCCAGCATTTTCTCTTTGGTTTCAGATTCCAGCATCTGCAGTAATTTGTTTTTATCCTGCAAGGGGACCTCGCTCCGGGCCCTCGCCATGGCAGCTCTCCCATCCCCACTCAAGAAACTCTCCAGCAGCCCAATGGTGATAGCCACCCTCCAGACGTGGAACTAACTACGGCAGCAAATCGGCCTGACCGAAATGTCCGCTGTGTGAGAATCATGGGTTTGGGTTGGGGGAGATGGATAGTGTATACAGGAGGTGGAGGGAAGTGGGGCTGGTCAAGGTGAGGGATCTGTATTTGAGGAAGGGTTCGCCAGTCTGGAGGAGCTAAGGGAGGGGGTAGAGCTGCGGAGGGGGAGTGAGTTCAGGTATCTGCAGGTTAGGGACTTAGTGCGAAAGGTCTGGAGGGGGTCCCCTAGGTTGCGAGGATACACCCTGCTGGAGCGACTGCTGCTCCCGGATGTGGAAGGGGAGGGAAGAATTGGGATATATACAAGTGGCTGGGGGAGCAAGGATGGTGAAGATCAAGGAGAAATGGGAAGCGGAGTTGGGAGGGGAAATCAATTGGGGAGTATGGAGTGAGGCACTGCATTGGGTAAATGGGACCTCCTCTTGTGCAAGGATGAGCCTGATGCAGTTTAAGGTGGTGCACAGGGTGCATATGACTCGGGCGAGAATGAGTGGGTTCTTACAGGGGGTAGCAGATGAGTATGAGAGGTGTGCGCGGGGGCCAGCGAATCACACGCACATGTTTTGGGGTTGTGAAAAATTGGGAAGATTCTGTGCGGGAATGTTCGCAGTCTTAGCCAGGATAGTGGAGGAGGAGGTGGACCCGGACCCTTTGGTGGCGATATTTGGGGTCTCAGAGAAGCCGGAGCTCATGGAGAGGAGGAAGGCCGATTTCGTGGCCTTCGCCTCTCTGATTGCACGGCGGCGTATTTTGCTGGAGTGGCGGTCGGCATCGCCACCGGGGGTAGCGGTTTGGCTGGGTGACCTGTACGACTTCCTGCGATTAGAGAAGATAAAGTATGAGTTAAGGGGCTCTGCAGGGGGGTTTGAGGAAAGGTGGGGGATGTTTGTGATCGTGTTTGAGGGGCTTTTTGTCGCCGGGGAGGGGGGTGAAACAGAGGAACAATCTGTACAGACTGTATAGTTGATTGTTGGGAAGCATGTTTCCCAGGGTGTTTGTTTGCTGTAACCTGTTTTGATACATGTTTGTAATAAAATACATTTTTTTAAAAAGAAAAGCACCAACAAATTCAACAACCTCAAAAGAGATTGAGAGTGAATGAGGGACTGAGCGAGTTTGAGCGATGGAGAGAGAGAGAGTGAGGGACTGAGAGAGAGTCAGAGAGAGATGGAGTGTGAGGGGCTGCTGCCCCTGGAGTCAGTACAAACAGCCTCTCAGTCTGATCTCAGGGGAAGTGTCAGTGCGAAAAGGAACAAAGAAACACAAATAGTTTTGAGGAAGTTTTGGTCACATCAGTTAGTTTCAGGAAAATATAGCTGAGAGAGAGAGAGAAGGAGAGAGAAGAGGAACAGAGGAGAGAGACAGAGAGAGAAGGACATAGAGAGAGAGAGAGAGAGAGAGTCCCTCAGACACAAACCATGGAGCGGGACAGTGACTACATCAAGACGAGAAACACCAAAATCACCACGTCAGCCCCCAGTGCAGGTAAGGCAAAGGCCGCAATTCTCCAGAAAGATTTCTTGTGGTAGCGAGTGTGGTCACGAGTGGGAGTTGCAGCGAGCTTCCCGGTGCTCGATCCAGTGAGGCCGGCAACGCAATTCAACGTTAATTGGTCCACTTAACGAGGCCCCACGGGCTTCTCGTCGCAATTGACCACTCGCTCCAGCCGCTCGCTGACAAGGTCGAGAACAAACCTTTCAATCGAGGGAGAGACAGAGAGACAGAGGGAGAGACTGAGAGAGATGTAGACAGAGAGAGAGAAAGAAAGAGAGAAAGAAAGAGAGCTAGAGAGAGAGAGAGTGAAAGAGAAGGGGAGAGACAGAGCGAGAGACAGAGAAATGTAAACAAAGAGAGAGAAAGGCAGAGAGAGACAAAGAGAGCTACAGAGAGAGAGAGAGACAGAGAGAAAGACAGAGGGAGCGATTCTCCGGAAAGATTTCTAAGTGTGGTAGCGAGTGGGAATTGCAGCGAGGCCGACAACGCAATCCAACGTTAATTGGTCCACCTAATGAGGCCTCAAGGGCTTCTCGCCACACCTGACAGCTTGCCAGCCGATTCCCCGGCACCGTCCTCGCCAGCCCCCCCGTCCTCGCCAGCCCCCCCGCTAACAAGGTCGAGCAGCACTTAAGCTGCACTTGCTCAGCCAACCCCAGCCAACTCGCATCGCTGGCGGCAGGAGACCGGCCCCAAGATTCGGGAATGCAGATCTGGCTAGGCCTCTAAAGGCAATGGAGGCCAAGAGGAATATACTGTACCCCCATGGGTACCGGGTAGTCAGTCACGGGGCAGCCTGGGTGGCGGCAGCTGTGGCGGCGGCAGTGTGACCAGGAGGACCGGCAGAGTGCAGGAAAAAGGTCAATGACCTACACTGGGCAGTACGAGCGAGTAGACACCAAACCCCCCTCGCCCCCCCAACCACTGTGAGCTGTCCCACAATCGCCGGGAGTGGGCCCAGACTGGCGGTGAGGTGCTGGACTTATGGATCCTCACCTCCTTCGAGGAGCGCACCCTGGAGGTGACTGGGGTGGGCGAGGATAGGGCGGTCACCCACGCGGAGGCTAGCGGACGCCGCAAAGGTGAGGAACCACCAGGCCCCACCCGGCGGACCTGTCAAACGTGAGTAGTTATTGCCTCACTGACTGGCCCATCACTTCCACTGACCACATGTCCATTCCCCGGGGATCCAGCAGCCGACGGCGATGGCCCATCCCGGGCGGCCCCCTCTCCAGCCTCCCAGGAAAATACCTCAGAGGAGAGCTCCAAGGAAGACACGATCGAGGCATCACAGCTATCCTCCCCACCCTCCACCAGCGCAGATCCACGCACCTCGCTGGGAAATGTTAGTGGACAGGCTTCTGGGGCACAATCTGGTGAGCACCACACTGCTGCTGCTGATGTACGTGAGGTGGAGGCAGGAACCCCCAGGGGAGATAGCAGTCGGAGGGCTGCTGGATTCCAGGACCCAGCCTGGGCCCAGCTTGATGCTGAGCCTGTGGAACAGGGTTACCCGGAGCTGATGGGGACGATAGGGAGCGGCCGGGACGTTCAGAGGGAGATGTCAACGTCACTCCAGCAGATCCATTGCCACTTGGAGGAGTCCCAGAGGCTAAGGGTGCAGGAGATGGTGCCGGCAATCATAAAGAATGGGGAACTGCTGAACGCAATAAACACCCTTGTGCACAACCAATTTGGTGCTTCTGTCACTTTCTTCCGCAATGCAGGCTGACCTCCGAACCCTTGGCCCATCTCTCCAGGCATCTCCCCCCCCCTCCCCATGGCGCTCACCCACCCTCCGGCTGTGGACATGTTCCAGAGCTGTGTCCCAGCTCCGATTGGTCCGGCTCCTCCTCCTCCTCCTCGTCCTCCTCCTCATCAGTGGCCACGTGTTCCTCACCACCAACCTCCAGCTCGTCGCCCCGCTGCTGTGCAAGGTTGTGGAGGACACAGCAGACCACCACAAGGCGGGCGACCTTCCGGAGGGTGTACTGGAGCACTGGACTCTTGAGGTGTCTGATGCACCGCTCAATCACAGCCTGGGTGGCTGCATGGGCCTCGTTCTACCGGGTCTCCGCTTCGGTCTCCGGCCTTTGTACTGGTGTCATTAGCCAGGTCCTCAGCGAGTACCCCTTATCCCCCCCAGACCCAGCCGCCCATCCTGGGGAGCTCCTCAAAGAGACCGGGGATGACCGACTGCCCCAGGATGTAGCTGTCATGGATACTCCCCGGGAAGGGTGCACACATGTATGATCTTCATGTGATGGTCGCACATGATCTGGCTGTTGAGGGAGTGGAACCCCTTTCTATTAACATGGAGCACCCCCAGATGGCCTGGTGAGCACAGGGCAACATATGTGCCATCCAATACCCCTGGACCTGGGCATCCCGGCGATGGAAGAGAAACCTGCTGCCCGGGCATCTTGTTGGGCTTGGTCCATGTCAAAGATGATGTAGTTTTCCACCCGGGCAAACAGGGCACCCGTGACCTGCCGGGTGCTCCTGGGGTCTGTGAGATACCACACAGGCCCCGCTCTCGTCCTGGAATAATCCTGAGGCGTAAAGGTTCAGGGCTGCGGTGACCCTGACAGCCACCGGGAGCGGGTGTCCTCCTCCTCCACGTGGTGCCAAGTCCGTGAGGATATGGCACAGGTGTCGCGCCGTCTCCTTGTTGAGGGGAAGCCCCCTGCCGCATGCGCAATCCGTCATCTGTTCAAATGGCCAGTGACACCTGTACACTCTGGGCTGTCGCGGGACTCCCCCTCTGGGGCCCTCCCTGGCCTGATGGGCGGCCGGGTCCTCAGGGTGCGGGTGGGGTCCGGCACATGGGCCGCTGCCTCCAGCAGCTGCAGACACTGCTGCTGCTGTCTCTGGCGTCTGGCTCCCCGGCCTAGCAGCAGCACTTTGAGCAAAGCTGGCTACTCACCTCCGCGGCTCCCCACAGAAGCCCTTCCGCCAGGTTCATGTTTTTCAAAAGGAGTACTAATCGCGCCAGCGTGAGCACTTGCTGGTGGAGGCCGCTGGATATGGGGTGGCTCCCGTTAATTGTATGGAAATGGGGCTTAAGTGGTGACAATTAGTCTCTCGCCATGCTACGGGAGCGGACCGGTCGCATCGCAAACTGTTTGGCCCCTGGCGCGGTTCGCATTTTCAGCCTCTCCTGCTATTCACCGGCCTCGTTTCGCTTGAGTGAGAGCGTAACGAGGCCAGAGAATCTTGCCCGGAGAGAGAGAGAAAAAGAGACAGAGAGAGAAAAAGAGACAGAGAGAGTGTGAGAGGGAGGGAGAGTCACAGAGGGTGATTCAGCGAGAAATAGAGAGACAGAGAAGGAGATAAACATAGAGGAAGAGAGACAGAGTGATATGCAGATAGACAGAGACAGAGAGCAAGAGGCAGAAAGTGAGAGAGGTTGAAAGAGGGGAGGGAGAGTGAGAGTGAGAGACAGACAGAGAGACACACATAGATAGAGAGAGAGGGAGAGAGAGAGTCACAGAGAGAGAGAGAGAAAAACACACAGATGCACTATCAATTACCACAAAGACGAGAGTAGTGGAATAATCGAGGCTTTATTGAGCAAAGATGTGGTGCCTCCTGTAGCTGGGACCAGAATGGGAGCAGCACCGGCGAGCACACACTTTTATACTCCGCCTACTGGGCGGAGCCAGCAGGCAGGGATTTACCCATGTAGCTCTAGTATATGCTGTGGTGAATGTATTACTGCTACCATTCACCATTGTATTGCATTACATTGTATTGTATTATGTTGATGCCCTTGTGGGCTCCGCCTATGGCTCCGCCCCCTCGGGGAGGTATATAGATCTGCAGCCTCTAAGCGGCACTCAGTACAGAGCAGTCGCAGGCAGGCACAGATCTAGCTGATTAAAACCACTGCTCACTTCAATTCTTCGTCTCGTGTGAATTGATGGTCGCATCAATTTAATCAGCTAAGATATCGCTGTGGAAGCTGCCCTCAAACCTGATCGACTGGAACTCGATCCACAGGCAGCTGAAGCCAAAGGAATTTTTTCGCACTGGCTCCGCTGTTTTGAGGCCTACTTCGCCGCCTCCTCCTCGCCCGCCGTCACAGAGGCACAGAAACTGAGCCTCCTCCACACCTATGTGGCGTCCGGTCCAACTATGTCAGACAGCGCCTGTTCGAAAAGGGCGCCCTCGACCTAGAAGAGACGGTAAAACTATCACCTCCTTAGTGAGGCTTTCCAGAGCCTCAATGCTTTCCCCTCCGACCACGCGATTCCCTCGTGGACACTCGACCAGAGGGTGTCCCAGGCCTGTGCCACGCGGCTGCCCGCCCAACCCTGGGCGCTGCCCTGCTATTTCTGCGGCCAGAACCAGCACCTCAGGCGGCGCTGCCCGGCTCGGAACGCGGCCTGTAGCGACTGCGGCAAGAAAGGACACTTTGCCAAAGTCTGCCTGGCCAGATCCAAAGCTCCTAAATCGCAGGCCCAGCTCACAGGCCCGCAGACTCCGCAGACCCCGCAGCGTGGCTGCGTGCCTGCCGGTACCGCCCACTTTGGACGCGTCATCAGCCCCGTGCTATCCGTGGGGGCCGCCATCTTTAACCCTACCCGACACGTGCGACTCATGGGTGCCGCCACCTTGGCCGCGATCTTCAACGTCGCCTGACACGTGCAACCAATGGGGGCTGCCATCTTGGCCGCCATCTTGGGACCACTCCTCTTCCCCAGACCACGCCAGCTACCCGTATATGGCCACCCTCGACCAGTCACGGCCCAAGCACCTCAGGAACTCGATGATGACCGTCTGGGTCAATGGGCACGAAACGCCCTGTCTGTTTGACTCTGGGAGCACAGAGAGCTTCATACATCCGGACACGGTAAGGTGCTGTTCCATCCAGATTTTCCCCGCGTCCCAAACAATCTCCCTTGCATCCAGATCACATTCAGTGCATATCAGGGGGTACTGTGTTGCCACCAGGAGCAGGTGGTACAGTGTCCAGGACTTTTATCAATTCAGAGGTCCAGTGGCTCCTGAGGGAGGGGGTCATCGAGGCCAGTAATAGCCCCTGGAGAGCCCAAGTGGTGGTCGTCAGGACCGGGGAAAAGAACCGGATGGTTGTAGACTACAACCAAACCAAAAGTCGGTACACGCAACTCAATGCGTACCCCCTTCCCCGCATAGCGGACATGGTTAATCAGATTGCGCACTACCGGGTTTTCTCCACGGTAGATCTGAAGTCCGCATACCACCAGCTCCCAATCCGCCCGGAAATCGCCACTACACTGCCTTTGAGGCAGACGGCCGCCTCTTCCACTTCCTCAGGGTTCCCTTCGGCGTCGCCAATGGGGTCTTGGTCTTCCAAAGAACGATGGACTGAATGGTTGACCAATACGGGCTGCGGGCCACGTTTCCGTACTTGGATAACGTCACTATCTGCGGCCATGATCAGCAGGACCATGACGCTAACCTTCAGAAGTTCCTCCAAACCGCCCAAGCCCTCAATCTCACCTACAACAAGGAGAAATGCGTTTCCGCACAACCCGACTAGCCATCCTCGGCTATGTCGTGGAAGACGGGGTCCGAGGGCCCGACCCCGACCGCATGCGCCCCCTCCTGCAACTCCCCCACTGCCCCAAGGCCCTGAAGAGATGCCTCGGGTTCTTTCCATACTAGGCCCAGTGGGTCCCCAACTATGTGGACAAAGCCCGCCCACTTATCAAAGCCACCATCTTCCTCCTGACGACTGAGGCCCGCCTGGCCTTCAGCCGCACCAAGGCAGACCATCCCCTTCCAGGTGGAGAGCGACGCATCGGATGTCGCCCTGGCCGCTACCCTTAACCAGGCAGGCAGGCCCGTGGCTTTTTTTTCCCGTACCCTCAACGCCTCCAAGATTCGACACTCTTCGGTCGAATCATAGAATCATAGAATTTACAGTGCAGAAGGAGGCCATTCGGCCCATCGAGTCTGCGCCGGCTCTTGGAAAGAGCACCCTACCCAAGGCCACACCACCCTATCCCCATAACCCAGTAACCCCATTCAACCAACACAAAGGGCAATTTTGGACACGAAGGGCAATTTAGCATTGCCAATCCACCTAACCTGCATATCTTTGGACTGTGGGAGGAAACCGGAGCACCGAGGAAACCCACGCACACAAGGGGAGAACGTGCAGACTCCACACAGGCACTGACCCAGAAGGGAATCGAACTTGGGACCCTGGAGCCGTAAAGCAATTGTGCTAACCACTATGCTACCGTGCTGCCCCTCAAAGAAGCTCAAGCCATTGTGGAAGCTGTGCGGCATTGGAGGCACTACCTGGCCGGTAGGAGGTTCACCCTCGTCACCGACCAACGATCGGCAGCCTTTATGTTCAACAACACACAGCGGGGCAAGATCAAGAATGATAAAATCTTGAGGTGGAGAATTGAACTCTCCACCTATAATTACGATATTGTGCATCGTCCGGGGAAGCTCAACGGGCCCCCAGATGCCCTGTCCCGCAGCACATGCGCCAACGCGCAAGATGACCAACTCCGGGCCTTCCACAATGACCTCTGTCACCCAGGGGTCACCCGGCTTCTCCACTTCATCAAGGACAGCAACCTGCCCTACTCCACCGAGGAGGTCAGGGCCATGACCAGGGACTGCCAAGTCTGCGTGGAGTGTAAGGCGCACTTCTACCGGCTAGACAAGGCCCGCCTGGTGAACGCATCCTGGCCCTTCGAACGCCACAGCATCGACTTCAAAGGGCCCCCCCCCCCCAATGACCACTGACCGTGTATTTTCTTAACGTCGTTGATGAGTACTCCTGCTTCCCCTTTGCCATCCCATGCCTCGACATGACCGCGGCCACTGTCATTAAGGCCCTACATAGTATCTTCACCCTGTTCGGTTTCCCCACTTACGTCCACAGTGACCGGGGCTCCTCGTTTATGAGCGACGAACTGTGTCAGTACCTGCTCGGGAAGGGCATCGCCTCGAGCAGGACCACCAGCTACAACACCCGGGGAAACGCACAGGTGGAGAGGGAGAACGCGATAGTATGGAAGGCCGTCCTTCTGGCCCTACGGTCTAGAAGTCTCCCAGTCTCCCGCTGGCAGGAGGACCTCCCCGACGTGCTCCACTCCATTCGGTCGCTCCTCTGCACAGCCACGAACGAGACCCCTCATGACCGCCTATTTGTCTTCCCCAGGAAATCCACCTCCGGGATCTCGCTTCCGTCCTGGCTGACAACACTGGGGCCTGTCCTCCTCCGAAAGCACGTGAGGAGTCATAAGTCCGACCCCCTGGTCGAGAGGGTCCAGCTCCTACATGCCAACCCTCAGTATGCCTACGTGGCGCACCACGACGGCCGACAAGATGCAGTCTCCCTCCGGGACCTGGCACCCGCCGGTTCCCCTGCGACCATCACCTACTCCCCCCCTACACCGAACACCGCCCCCGCCCCCACATGGCCTACACCACCCCTCCCCCCTAACGCCAACCTGCAGTGATGAAGCTCCAGACGACACGCACCCGGAGTCAACGAGCCCAACACCTGTGCCCGCAGCAACGGGTTCAACACCCGTGCCCGCAGCGACGAGCCCAACACCCGTGCCCGCAGCAACGGGTTCAACACCCGTGCCCGCAGCGACGAGCCCAACACCCGTGCCCGCAGCGATGAGTTCAACACCCGTGCCCGCAGCGAAGCCAGAGCTGAGGCGATCATGGAGAACGAGGGGGGGGAGGGGTGCTGCTTTGCTGACTGAAGGGGAGCCAGGTGAGGGGAATGGATGGGGAGTCGGGCGGGGGCGCCGCCGGGGGGAGAGCTGGAGGAGGGAGGCGGGGGCACGCGGTTGGCCAAAAACGGAAGATGGCTAGTCGGCGGGATGTGGGGGGGGGGGGGGGGGGGGTGGTTACCCCCCCCGACCAGGCTGATCACGTGGAACGTGAGGGGCCTGAATGGGCCGGTCAAGCGGTCCCGCGTGTTCTCGCATTTGAAGGGGTTGAAGGCGGACATGGCCATGTTGCAAGAGACACACTTAAAGCTCGCGGACCAGACGAGGCTAAGGAAAGGATGGGCGGGACAGGTGTTTCACTCGGGGTTAGACGCCAAGATTAGAGGGGTGGCCATTTTGGTCAGTAAACAAGTGGTATTTGAGGTGGTGAACATCGTGGCGGACAAGAAGGGCAGGTATATAATGGTGAGTGGCAAGCTGCAGGGGGCCCGGGTGGTGTTAGTGAATGTATATGCCCCGAACGGGGACGATGCGGACTTCATGAGGCGGGTGTTGGGTAGCATCCCGGACCTGGAGATAAGTCACCTGATAATGGGAGGGGACTTTAATACGGTCTTGGATCCGAGCTTGGATCGTTCCAAAGTCCAGGTCGGGAAAGAGGCCGGCGGCGGCCAGGGCCTTGTGGGAGTTCATGGGCCAGATGGGGGAGTGGATCCCTGGAGGTTTACGTGGCCAAGGACGAAGGAGTTTTCCTTTTTCTCCCATGTCCATAAAGTCTATTCGCGAATAGACTTCTTTGTGTTGAGTAGGCCGTTAATCCTGAGGGTGGAGGATGTAGAATACTCGGCCATTGCAGTCTCGGACCATGCCCCGCACTGGGTGGACCTGCGACTGGGAGCGGAACGGGGTCAGCGCCCTCTCTGGCAACTGGATGTGGGGCTGCTGGCGGACGAAGAGGTTTGGGGGCGGATAAGGAGGAGTATTGAGAATTATGTGGGAGCGAACGATACAGGAGAGGTGACGGAGGCAGTGGTTTGGGAGGCTCTGAAGGCGGTCATTAGGGGAGAGTTAATCTCCATTAGGTCCCATAGAGAGAAGAAGGAGAGGGCGGAGCGGGAGAGACTGGTGGGAGAGATACTCAGGGTAGATAGGAGGTACGCGCAGGCCCCAGAGGGGGTCTGTTGAACGAGCGCCGGAAATTACAGGCGGAGTTTGACCTGCTGGAGACAGGGAAGGCGGAGGCGCAGCTGAGGAAAGCGAAGGGGGCAGTTTATGAGTATGGGGAGAAGGCGAGAAGGATGCTGGTGCACCAGCTGCGCAGGAGGGAGGCGGCCAGAGAGATTGGGGGATTGCGGAATAGGGAAGGCAACATGGTGCTGAGCCCAGAGAGGGCCAATGAAGTCTTCAGGGAGTTCTACGGAAGGTTATACGAGTCGGAACCCCCCGGGGAGGGGGAAGGGATGAGGCGGTTCATGGACCGGTTGAGATTCCCAAGGGTGGAAGCAGAGCGGGTGCAGGGACTGGGGGCCCCGATTGGGTTGGAGGAGGTAGTCAGGGGGCTGGCAGGCATGCAGACGGGCAAGGCCCCGGGCCTGGACGGCTTCCCCGCAGAATTTTATAAGACGTTCTCGGAGCTGCTGAGCCCACTCCTGATGAGAACCTTCAATGAGGCAAAGGAGAAAGGGATCCTCCCTCTGACAATGTCGCAGGCATTGATCTCGCTTATCCTGAAGGAGGAAAAGGATCCGCTTCAGTGTGGGTCCTACAGGCCGATATCGCTCCTGATCGTGGATGCCAAGCTGTTGGCAAAAATTCTGGCCACCAGAATAGAGGACTGTGTCCCGGGAGTGATTGGGGAGGACCAGACGGGGTTTGTTAAGGGCAGGCAGCTGAACGCGAATGTGAGGAGGCTTCTGAATATTATCATGATGCCCTCGGAGGGGGGGGAAGTGGAGGTGGTGACTGCGATGGACGCGGAGAAGGCCTTTGACAGGGTGGAGTGGGAGTATCTGTGGGAGGCGCTAGGCAGGTTTGGATTTGGGGAGGGATTTATAGGGTGGGTCAAGCTGCTGTATCAGGCCCCTGTAGCGAGTGTGTCCACAAACCGGCTAAGGTCGGAATATTTCAGGCTGCACCGGGGTCGAGACAGGGGTGTCCCCGTTGCTGTTTGCCCTGGCAATCGAGCAGTTGGCCATTGCGCTCAGGACTTCGGGGGATTGGAGGGGACTGGTGCGCGGAGGGGAGGAGCACCGGGTCTCCCTCTACGCGGATGACCTGCTGTTGTATATTTCGGACCCGTTAGAGGGGATGGGGGAGGTCATGCGGATCCTGGGGGACTTCGGGAGGTTCTCGGGGTATAAGTTGAACGTGGGGAAGAGTGAGCTGTTCGTGGTCCACGGTAGGGGCCAGGAGGAGAGACTGAGGGAGCTCCCACTCAGGATAGTGGAGAGGAGCGTTCAGTACTTGGGGATACAAGTGGCCAGGAACTGGAATGCCCTGCACAGGCTCAACTTAACCCGGCTCGTGGAGCAGATGGAGGGAAGAGTTTAAAAGGTGGGATATGCTCCCGCTTTCCCTGGCGGGACGGGTGCAGACGGTGAAGATGACGGTTCTCCCCAGTTTCCTCTTCGTATTTCAGTGCCTCCCCATTTTCATCCCCAAGTCCTTCTTTAAGCGGGTGAACAGGATTGTGACGGGATTTGTGTGGGCGAATAAACCCCGCGAGTCAAAAGGGTATTCTTGGAGCGTGGCCGGGGAGGGGGGGGGCGGAGGACTGGCTCTGCCGAACCTCTGCAGTTATTACTGGGCGGCCAATGTGGCCATGATCAGGAAATGGATGATGGAGGAGGGGGCGGCGTGGGGGCGGTTGGAGGCGGCGTCGTGTAGAGGCAACAGTCTAGGGGCACTTGTTACAGCTCCGCTGCCGTTCTCGCCGGCGCGATACACCACTAGTCCGGTGGTGACGGCGGTGAGGATCTGGGGGCAGTGGAGGAGACACAGGGGAGAGGAGGGGGCCTCGGTGTGGACCCCGATACGGAATAACCACAGATCTGCTCTGGGTAGGTTGGATGGGGGGTACCAAGGCTGGTATAGGGCAGGTATTAGGAGGATGGGGGACCTGTTTATAGACGTGGCTTTCCCCAGCATGCAGGCGCTGGAGGAGAAGTTCGGCCTACCCCCAGGGAATGCGTTCAGGTACCTCCAGGTTCGGGACTTTCTTAGAAAACAGGTGGGGACATTCCCGCGGCTGCCCCCGCGTAGGATCCAGGACAGGGTGGTGTCTGGCATCTGGGTAGGGGAGGGGAAGGTGTTGGACATATATCAGGAGCTGCAGGAGGCAGAGGAAGCCTCAGTGGGGGAGTTGAAGGATAAGTGTGAGGAGGAGCTGGGCGAGGAGCTGGATGAGGGCCTGTGGGCCGATGCCCTGGGCAGGGTGAACTCCTCCTCATCATGTGCCAGGTTCGGGTTAATCCAGCTTTAGGTGGTGCATCGGGCACATTGGTTCCTTTGCATTGTGAAACCCGTGGAGCCTCGTTAAGTGCACCAATTAATGTTTTATGCCAGCGATGACCTCGCCGGATTGAGTGTCAGGAAGCTCGCAATGGTTCCTGCTCGCTACCACACTTTTCCATTATATGGTGCCCAGAGAGAGAGAGAGAAAGAGAGAGAGGGACAGAGACGAGAGAGAGTCACATCGAGTGAGTGAGACAGAGAAAGTGACTGAGAGAGAGACAGAGAAAGTGACAGAGAGAGAGAGAGAGAGAGGAAAAGAGAGACACAAAAAGAAAGACACAGAGACAGAGAAAGAGAGAGAGAGACAAAGAGAGAAATACAGAGCAAACTTTACCCTGTATCTAACCCCGTGCTGTTATTTTCCTGGGAGTGTTTGATGGGGACAGCGTCGAGGGAGCTTTACTTTGTGTCTAACCCCGTGCTGTACCTGTCTTGGGAGTGTTTGATGGGTGTGACATTATCATAAATGTAAGAACTGCAAGGGTTAATGAAATGTCTAGATCAGCCACTAGAGGGAGCCTGAGTTACCAGTATATAAGCCATTGATGCTAAGCCTTATGGGGGAGAAAAGTGAAGGAGATAGCTAGAGTACAGACTCTAGAGGAAGATTAGTGTGAGTGAGAGCAGATCATAGTTTATAATAGTGTAGAGATTAGTAATAGATGAGTGTAGATTATATGTTAATTATCAACGGTATATTATATAGGAGTAAGTGTTGAATCCAATTAAGTAGTGTTAATAAATGTATAACTTTGTTCAAGTTAAAGCAATTTTGTGGTCATTGTGAACACTACGCCAACCATCCTGCATTTAGCAACACAAGGAACACCACATGGTACCAGGCGTTTGTTCTAAGAATAATAAGCAGTTAGATTAGACAGGTTAGCTTTAAGAAGATTGAAGTAAACACTCATGCCGCTACACCGATCAGAAAATCTACTGAGAAGAAGAATCGTGAGATGGAGAGTCTAAAGAAGCCTGACTACTTCAGGACAAATGGTAAACTATATCAAAACTGGGCATTCTTTAAACAGCAGTTTGAAGTTTTCCTATCTGCCTCCGTGCTAGAAAAGGCTTCAGATCAGAGAAAAAGGCACTTCTTAATTTGGCTGGAACGCAAGCATAAGAGCTTTATTACTCCTTTGAATTTGCTGGTAATAAGGATAGAACAAAATATAACATAGTGCTACAGAAATTCGATGCACACTGCAAGAAGCAGGTGAATGAGACCTATGAGCGTGACATGTTCAGAAAAAGGCTGCAGCTAAAAGGGGAATCGAGAGATTCTTTCATTGCAGCTTTAAAATTAAGTGCGCAGTCGTGTAACTTTGCCTCTGTTGCTGATTCAATGCTTCGTGGTCAAGTTGTACTTGGGATAAATGATGTACGTTTGCTTGAAAAAATGCTAAGACGACCAATTTTGCCGCTAGTAGACGCGATTAATATGTGCAAAGCCAGTGAACAAGCGGAGTTCAGGGCAAATGAAAAGGTGTGAAATCGGGAAACGTGACTGATGCCATTAATGCTGTGTCGCAGCACAGAAAACTGCATACAACGGCTGGCGGCCATTTTGAGAGTGATGTCAACCGCTTCTCCAGGAACCAAATTTTAAAAATCCTACCATGACTACAGAAGGATCCAAAGTGTTCAGAGTGAAGAGAAAACACCAATATCTCAACTGATAATGAAGATTTCTCACCATGCACACAAAAGGATACCTTCACGATTGAGCAGTCACGAGAATTAATGCGCTGGATTGTAATGACAAACCAGTACAACAGCTCTCAAAAAATAATTAAAGTGTGGACTGTATTACTTGAAATAAATGGCTCAGATATACCATTTACAATTGATACAGGAGCACACACAAATATTATCATAGAAAATAATTTAAGGCAAGCATTTAGTACACTGCTAATACAGAAATCTACTTGTCGGCTGACCGATTACAATGACAACAACATAACCCACAAGACGATTCTGCCATCTCATTGTTAGAAATGACACATTGAAATGCCAGCCGATTGTGGAAGATGTTAAGTCATTGCTAATTGAGGTGATGCTTGCGATAAATTGAACCTAGTTGAAAGGATTCACACAACTAAAACTTCAACTGACCAGCATGAAGAGCCAAGGAAAGACTTAGTTGTTTCTGACACCTTATCCAGCGCTACCACTGATACTGACACCTCAGCAGTACACATAGTGGAAGCACAAGCTCCATGTGTTGTGGAGATGCCATCAGTGTCTGACAGAAAACTACGAATCATTAAAGAAGAAAAAGAAAGGATTTGTCGCTCCAGAGGGTAATCAAATACCTCAAAGAAAGATGGCCCAATGGACGATGCTCTGCCTTTCGCAATATCAAAGATGGTCTCTCAGTAATTGATGGATTCCTACTTGAGGCAGATAGAATAGTTATTCCTTCCTGCCTCCAACAGTGTATCTTGGAGCAGATACTCGAGGGTCATCAGGGTATTGTTATGGGCGAGGCGTTTTCATAACCCCAAAATGTATCACGGAGTTCAACCAACCTCCCCCTTTAATGTATTTGTTGCTTTTCCTAGCACACGGCTTGTTCCCTAGGTGTGGGATTACAATTATGGACACATGGGTTTTTAAACACAAAACAATGTTTATTCCATGAACTCAACTTAACATCTTAAATAAACATTGGATCTCTTAACATCCCTTACTTCAAAGATAACTCAGAAAATATTGCAACAGTAAATAATTCCTCAAAATATTCCTTCAAACTTCCAAGAGACTTACCACCTTTAAACAAAATCACATCAGGTTAAAGGCTTTTCTATTATGAGTTTAAATCACCCAAATGATCCAGAGATAGTCTTTCATGGCAGAGATCCTGCTCACTGCAAACACAGACACTCCCAAGCTCTTTTCAAACTGCAAAACTAAACTGCAAAATGGATGACCTGAGCTCAGCCCCACCCACTCTCTGACATCACTGTTTTCTGAAAGGTACATTGCTTAAATGAAATGAAATGAAAATCGCTTATTGTCACAAGTAAAGTTACCGTGAAAAGCCCCTAGTCGCCTGTTCGGGGAGGCTGTTACGGGAACATCCATAAACATCCATGTCTTAAAGGTACTCTCACATGACACCTCCACCCAAGAAACAAAAATAAACCATGAACTTCAAGATGGTTTCATTTTTCACTTTTGCACCATCCACTAAGAAATGTACACAGTAAATAATCCTTTTCGTTTTTTAAAAAAACAACAACACGCAAACAGGTATAATAATATAGTCCATTTTTTTTTGTTCTTCTTCCTCCAGCCGAAATCATTCTCGATTGACAGTCTCTTTCAACAAAGTCTCTGCACGATCCATCCATTCCTCTACTCCTCAGCATTTCTCTTCAGAATCAGATACTTTAGTTCAATCTGACCACAGAGTCCCTTGCAATTCTCCAATACAGGAGCATTGGTGATCACAGCTTTCAGGCAGTCAGATGCCTGTTGAAAGTCCGCTGTCCATTGAAATTTTTTACGTTTCTTCAGCAATTCCATCAGTGGAGTAATCACGCAACAAAACTTTTGCACAACTGTTCGATCAAATTCATTCATGCTAGGAGATCGCAATATTTCCCTTCGTCTTGAGGGTATCGGAAACTCCGCAAGGAAAGTGATTCGGGCTTCTCCAAATTCACTTTCGGCTAGGTTCATCACCAAACCCGCCAGCTGAAGTCGATCGAAGAACTCCATACGATGTTTTCAATGTTCTTTCCATGTCTGGAAGTTGGAAATAAAAGCAGATTGTCCCACTTTCTCCATGCAATGCTTCAATGGTGGGACAGGATAAGAGTCTGTTCTTGTGACTGCATTCACCTTTCTATAGTCCACACACAACCGTTGGGTACCGTCTGGTTTAGGTACCATCACTGTGGGTGAGCTCCATTGGCTGCAACCCACTTCAATTATGCCATTTTTAAGCATACTCTCAATCTCTTTGTTAACCTGTGCCAATTTTAAAGGATTAAGTCTATATAGATGTTGTTTGATAGGAACAGCATTTCCCACATCTACATCACGTATAGCCATTTTAGTACATCCCAATTTATCTCTATAAACTTGCCCATGTGATATCAATAACTCTTTCAGGTCAGCTTGTTTTTCCTCTGGAAGGTAACTTAACAATTCATCCCAATTTTTAAGAACATCCTCATTTTCCAATTTAATTTGAGGTATGTCAAATTCCCAGTCACCTGGATTTGGTTCGTCACTTTGAGTTAGAATCATTAAAACCTCCTTTTTCTCTCCTTCCCTTTCAAAGTACCTTTTAAGCATATTCACATAACACACTCAGTGAGTCTTCCTTCTATCTGGTGTTTTTACCACATAATTCACCTCATTTAATTTCCTTTCAATCTGATACGGTCCACAAAACCTTGCTTTTAAAGGCTCCCTTACCACTGGTAACAACACTAAAACTTTATCCCCACTGGCAAAACTACGAACTTTGGATTTCTTGTCCGCTACCCGTTTCATCACATTTTGCGCAACTTTCAAATGTTGTCTAGCCAATTCACCTGCTCTATTTAATCGTTCCCTAAAATTTGACACGTAATCCAATAGTGTCATTTCCGATTTCTCACCCACCAATTTTTCCTTAATCATTTAAGTGGTCCTCTTACCTCATGACCAAAAATTAGTTCAAAAGGACTAAATTTGGTAGACTGAACTTCCGGTTGCGGCGATGCGGAGCTAAGCCGCACGAGTCGGCAGCTCCCGCTACTACGGACTTTCGGGCTCTCTAGAGGAGCCCCAACGGGAAATTTTTTAAGACTCTCCGTGTGGGAAGGGAAGAGTGAGGTCCCCCTTCATCGTTTACGGACCGGACTAGAAGCGAAACGGCCAGAAAAGCGGCGCTGGAGCAACGGGAGAAACGAGGGAAGAAAGGCAAAATGGCGGCGGCCGGGGATAAATTGGAAGGTGGGCCAGAGCTGCAAGAGTTCATCAAGCGCTGTTTCGAGGAGCTGCGGAAGGAAATGCTGGTGCCTATGCTGTCGGCGATAGAAGGACTAGGGATGACCCAGAAGGCCCACGAGGTAAAGATCCAGGAGGTGCAGAAAAAAGTAAATGAGAACGAGGACGAGATCTTGGGCCTGGCGGTGAGGGTGGAGGAGCACGAGGCGCTGCACAAGAGGTGGGCGGAAAGATTCGAAGACCTGGAGAACAGGTCGAGGAGAAAGAATCTGCGAATCCTGGGTCTCCCTGAGGGAGTGGAGGGGGCCGATGCCGGGGCATATGCGAGCACGATGCTCGGGGCGATGATGGGCGCGAAGGCCCCTTCGAGGCCTTTGGAGCTGGATGGGGCACACCGGGTGCTGGCGAGGAGGCCCAAGGCAAACGAGCCGCCAAGGGCGATGGTGGTGAGGTTTCACCGTTTCACGGACAGAGAGGGGGTCTTGAAATGGACCAAGAAGGAGCGGAGCAGCAGGTGGGACAATGCGGAGATCCGAATATACCCGGACTGGAGCACGGAGGTTGCAAAGAGGAGAGCGGGTTTCAACCGGGCCAAGGCGGTGCTGCACCGGAAAGGAGTGAGATTCGGAATGCTGCAGCCAGTGCGGCTGTGGGTCACATACAAGGATCAGCACCATTATTTTGAAATGCCTGAAGAGGCGTGGACCTTTATTCAGACCGAAAAGTTGGACTCAGACTGAAGGCTTGTGAGGGTGGGGGGGATGTTTGATGTTTAATGGTTGTTGTAATTATGGTGTTAACCACGCGCAGGAAATGTTACACGGGCTGGGGGAGAGAGGGGGATGGCGATAGGGGAAAAGAGACAAGGCCGCAACAGGAGCTGCGCCAGAGGGCACGGGGTAGGCTTAGGAAAGAGCAGGTTTTTTTTCCCGCGCTAGGGAAGAAAGGCGGGAGGGGGAAGGGAGGAACGTATACTGATCGGGAGATTCCCACATGGGGGGGGTCAATGGGACGGCGGGGGAAGCCGGGGTCAGCAGGTGTCAGCTGACTTATGGGAGTGATATGGGGGAGCAAAAAAGCTAGACACGGGTCTCGCGGGGGGGGGGGGGGGGGGGGGGGAGAAGGGGGGGGGGGGAAAGCGTTGCTGTTGTCATGATATTCAAACACACACATCATGATAGACAGACCAACAGACCAATTAACACACATAACACAACAGCCAATCACAGACAAGGACAGACACAGTATAAGACAAGAACCACGACACCTGCTGGCCAGTCCATCTGGAGACAGGACAAGGCCAGGACCTCAATGACAAGACACTCACACTGTCACCACGTGCTGAGTACCAAGACAGATCTGTAAATAACTAGTTGGAATAAAACTGCGTTGTACCAATCGCAACCGTGTTGGTTCGTCTGTACCTCAGAGCACCCAACACCACAGCTGCTGCACTGGCTGAAGAGGAATGGGACACAGAAGAGGTGGTCGGGGTGGGGGTCTTCCATCTGGGGGACTGGAGGGTGATGGCGGCGCGGGCACGGGACTTGCCTAGAAAAGGAGATGGCTAGTCGGCGAGGGGGGGGTGGGGGGGGGCGGGGGGGGGGGGGGGGGGGGGTGCTGGGGGGGGGGGTCTCAATCTGGCTGATAACGTGGAATGTGAGGGGCCTGAACGGGCCGGTAAAGAGGGTCCGGGTGTTCACGCACTTAAAGGGACTGAAGGCAGACGTGGCCATGCTCCAGGAGACACACCTGAAGGTGGCGGATCAGGTCAGGTTAAGAAAGGGGTGGGTAGGGCAGGTATTCCATTCGGGGCTGGACACGAAGAACAGAGGGGTGGCAATATTGGTGGGGAAGCGGGTGTCGTTTGAGGCCAAGAATAGCGTAGTGGACAACGGAGGGCGATATGTGATGGTGAGCGGTAAGTTGCAGGGGACGTGGGTGGTATTGGTAAATGTATACGCCCCGAACTGGGATGATGCCGGATTCATGAAGCGCATGTTGGGGCGTATTCTGGACCTGGAGGTAGGAGGCCTGATAATGGGAGGGGATTTCAATACGGTGTTGGACCCAGCACTGGATCGCTCCAGATCTAGGACCGGAATGAGGCCAGCGGCGGCGGTGGCGGCGGGCAAGGTGCTTAGGGGGTTTATGGATCAGATGGGGGGAGTGGACCCATGGAGGTTTGCCAGGCCGCAGGCCAGGGAATTTTCTTTTTTCTCCCACGTGCACAAAGCCTACTCCCGGATAGATTTTTTTGTTCTGGGCAGGGCGCTGATCCCGAAAGTGGAGGGGACGGAGTATTCGGCCATAGCCGTTTCGGACCATGCCCCGCACTGGGTGGAACTGGAGCTGGGAGAGGAGAGGGACCAACGCCCGCTGTGGCGGCTGGATGTGGGACTGCTGGCCGATGAGGTGGTGTGTGGGAAGGTGAGGGGGTGTATTGAAAGGTACTTGGAGGCCAACGGCAACGGGGAGGTGCGGGTGGGGGTGGTATGGGAGGCGCTGAAGGCGGTGATCAGGGGAGAGCTAATCTCCATCAGGGCTCATAGGGAGAAGACAGAGGGCATGGAAAGGGAGAGGCTAGTGGGGGAGATTTTAAGAGTGGACAGGAGATATGCAGAGGCCCCTGAGGATGGATTACTTAGGGAAAGGCGACGTCTCCAGACGGAGTTTGACCTGTTGACCACAGGGAAGGCAGAGGCACAGTGGAGGAAAGCGCAGGGGGCGACCTACGAGTATGGGGAGAAGGCGAGTCGGACACTGGCACACCAGCTCCGTAAGAGGATGGCAGCGAGGGAGATAGGTGGAGTTCAGGATGGAAGGGGAGCTACGGTGCGGAGTGTGACGAAAATAAATGAGGCATTCAAGGCCTCTATGAGGAGCTGTACAAATCCCAGCCCCCAGCGGGGGAAGAGGGGATGAGACACTTCCTAGACTAACTGAGATTCCCGAGGGTGGAGGAGCAAGAGGTGGCTGGCTTGGAGGCACCAATTGGGTTGGAGGAGCTGAGCAAGGGTTTGGGGAGTATGCAGGCGGGGAAGGCCCCGGGACCGGACGGGTTCCCGGTGGAGTTCTACAGGAAGTACGTAGACCTGTTGGCCCCGCTGCTAGTGAGGACCTTTAATGAGGCAAGGGAGGGAGGGACCCTGACCCCGACAATGTCGGAGGTGACGATTTCTTTGATCCTAAAGCGGGACAAGGACCCACTGCAATGTGGATCGTACAGGCCGATCTCGCTCCTCAACGTGGATGCTAAGTTGATGGCAATAGTGCTGGCGACGAGGATCGAGGACTGTGTCCCGGGGGTGATTCACGAGGACCAGATGGGATTTGTAAAGGGCAGGCAACTAAACACCAATGTGCGGCGGCTCTTAAACATGATAATGATGCCATCGGAGGAGGGAGAGGCGGAGATAGTGGCAGCTATGGACGCGGAGAAGGCCTTTGACCGAGTAGAGTGGGAGTACCTCTGGGAAGTGCTGCATAGGTTTGGGTTCGGGGGAGGGTTTATTACCTGGGTTAAGCCCCTTTATAGAGCCCCGGTGGCGAGTGTGGTTACGAATCGGCGGAGGTCGGAGTATTTCCGTCTGTACCATGGGACGAGACAGGGGAGCCCCCTGTCCCCCCTGTTGTTTGCATTAGCAATTAAACCCTTGGCCATATCACTAAGGGAGTCCAGGAAATGGAGGGGAATGGTCCGAGGGGGAGAGGAGCATCGAGTGTCGCTTTATGCAGATGACCTGTTGCTTTATGTGGCGGATCCAGTGGAGGGGATGGTGGAGGTCATGCAGATTCTAAGGGAGTTTGGGGATATTTCGGGCTATAAGCTTAATGTAGGGAAGAGTGAGCTTTTTGTATTACAGGCAGGGGACCAAGAAAGAGGGATAGGCGATCTACCGCTGAGGAGGGCGCAGGGGAGCTTTCGGTATCTGGGGATCCAGATAGCCAGGAGTTGGGGGGCCCTACATAAACTGAATCTGACGAGACTGGTGGGGCAGATGGAGGAGGATTTCAAAAGATGGGACATGTTACCGCTTTCGCTGGCGGGTAGAGTGCAATTGGTCAAAATGGTGGTCCTTCCGAGGTTTCTTTTTGTGTTTCAGTGCCTTCCCATCGTGATCACCAAGGCCTTTTTTAAGAGGGTAGGCAGGAGTATTATGGGGTTTTCTGTGGGCGAATAAGACCCCGAGGGTAAGGAGGGGGTTTCTGGAGCGCAGTAGGGACAGAGGAGGGCTGGCGCTACCGAATTTGGGGAGCTACTACTGGGCAGCAAATGTGGCGATGATCCGTAAGTGGGTGATGGAGGGAGAGAGGGCAGCATGGAAGAAGTTGGAGATGGCGTCCTGTAAAGGAACGAGTCTGGGGGCGCTGGTGACGGCACCGCTGCCGCTCTCGCCGTCAAAGTATACCACGAGTCTGGTGGTGGCGGCAACGCTAAAGATCTGGGGCCAGTGGAGACGACACAGGGGTGTGATGGGAGCCTCGGTGTGGTCCCCGATCAGGGGTAACCACCGGTTTGTCCCGGGGAGGATGGACGGGGGGTTCCAGAGCTGGCATCGGGCGGGGATTAGAAGAATGGGGACCTGTTCATCAATGGGACGTTTGCGAGCCTAGGGGCACTGGAGGAGAAGTTTGGGATACCCCCGGGAAATGCTTTCAGACACATGTAGGTGAGGGCGTTTGTGAGGCGGCAGGTGAGGGGATTTCCGTTGCTCCTGGCACAGGGAATTCTAGACAGGGTGATCTCGGGGGTATGGGTCGGGGAGGGCAAGGTTTCGGCGATACACCAGGAGATGAAAGAAGAGGGGGAAGCGTTGGTAGAAGAGCTGAAGGGTAAATGGGAGGAGGAGCTGGGGGAGGAGATTGAGGAGGGGCTATGGGCTGATGCCCTAGGTCGGGTTAATTCCTCCTCCTCGTGTGCCAGGCTCAGCCTGATACAATTTAAGGTGGTCCACAGAACGCACATGACGGGGGCGAGGTTGAGTAGGTTCTTTGGGGTAGAGGACAGATGTGGAAGATGCTCAGGCAGCTCGGCGAACCATGTCCATATGTTTTGGTCATGCCGGCACTGGGGGGGTTCTGGAGAGGAGTTGCGGGAACAGTATCTAAGGTGGTGAAAGTCCGGGTCAAGACAAGCTGGGGGCTAGCACTATTTGGAGTAGTGGATGAACCGGGAGTGCAGGAGGCGAAAGAGGCCGGCATTCTGGCCTTTGCGTCCCTAGTAGCCCGGCGAAGGATCTTGCTAATGTGGAAGGAGGCGAAGCCCCCTAGCGTGGAGGCCTGGATAAACAACATGGCTGGGTTCATTAAGCTGGAGAGGATAAAGTTTGCCTTGAGAGGGTCTGCACAGGGGTTCTACAGGCGGTGGCAACCGTTCCTAGACTATCTCGCGGAGCGTTAGATGAAGGTCAGTCAGCAGCAGCAGCAACCCGGGGGGGGGGGGATGTCTTGGGAAGGGGGGGGGGGAGGGAGGGGAGGGGGAAGGGGGGTCTGCCTGGGGGATGTTTGAGCAAGAGAACACATGAAAGATCGGGAAAACTGGCATGGACGGGAGGAATTCAGGGTACAAAGCTCTGGAACATATCGTTTTACCATGTTTATATCTTGCTATGTGCGTTTTCTTTCTATTTTGTTACGGGGGGGGGAGGGGGGTTTGTTTGTAAGGGTGAAAAATTGTGTTAAAAAACCTCAATAAATATATTTCTTCTCTTACCTCATGACCAAAAATTAGTTCAAAAGGACTAAATTTGGTTGACTCATTAGGTGCATCCCTAATTACAAACAGTACGAATGGGATTCCTTTGTCCCAATCCTCTATATAATCTTGATAATACTCCCTCAACATTGTCTTTAATGTCTGATGCCACCTTTCTAGCGCTCCCTGCGATTCTGGATGGTACGCAGTTGATTTAAATTGTTTTATTCCGAAGCTATCCACAACTTCTTTGAATAACTTTGAAGTAAAATTTGATCCTTGATCCAATTGAATTTCTGTGGGTAGTCCATATCGAGTAAAGAATTTAAGTAACTCCTCCACAATCCTTTTAGCTGTAATATTACGTACTGGAATGGCCT
This sequence comes from Scyliorhinus torazame, assembly GCF_047496885.1. NCBI lineage: Eukaryota > Metazoa > Chordata > Chondrichthyes > Carcharhiniformes > Scyliorhinidae > Scyliorhinus > Scyliorhinus torazame. The sequence continues at coordinate 79,576,808 of NC_092722.1, read as the reverse complement.
CTGGAAACCTAGTAGACACATCCATTACAGTCAAAAGGTATTGATTCCCACTTTTTGTTTTAGGAAGCGGTCCTACACAATCGATTAAGACCCTTGTAAAAGGTTCCTCAAATACTGGAATGGGTATTAAGGGTGCTGGTTTTATCACTGCTTGAGGTTTCCCTCTCACTTGACATGTGTGACATGAATGACAAAATTTTACTCCATCTTTATGTAGTCCAGGCCAATAAAAATGTTTCTGGATTTTAGCTTGAGTTTTCCTTATTCCTAAATGACTGGGCTAAATCACTGGCTTTTAAAGCAGACCAAGGCAGGGCAGCAGCACGTTTCAATTCCCGCACCAGCCTCCCCGAACAGGCACCGGAATGTGGCGACTAGGGGCTTTTCACAGTAACTTCATTGAAGCCTACTTGTGACAATAAGCGATTTTCATTTCATTTTTTCATTTTATGATCTCCCACTGGTACCTCATGTGCAACTCGCAACACCTCCTTTCTATACCCTACCGGCAATACTACTTGATGAACTATTTGATGAACTTCTGCCCATTTTCATCCGCCTGCATATGGACAGGTCTCCAATTTCTCATCCAGACATCATTTTTACGGTAATAACACTCTGGTATACTCTTTGATTCCTCTTCTGTATATGCTTTCTGATATATCCGTTTTATTTCTACATCTTTCTGTTGTAATTCCGCCAATTTTCCTGAACTAAAAATATCCGCCTCATCCTCCACCTGTTCTTGTTCTTTTTCAACCATCTGATCAAAAATCGTTTCTGATAATTGCACTTCAACTTCATCCTCACTCTTTGATTTCTCCTCTTGTCTTAACCTGTGACTTTGCAACCTTGTTACTACACAATACGGAAAAATCCCAGGATATTCATCCTTCAACACTTCAGTTGTCTAATTTTCCACTGGCTTATCAACCACAGTAGGCATCACTCCCACCAGCGATCCAGCTATATCATTACCCAAGATAAACTGTATTCCTGGACAAGGTAGTTTATCTATTACTCCTACTATCACTTCACCACTCTTCACTGGACTTTCCAACCTTACCTTATATAATGGAACGCTACTCCTCTCACCCTGAATTCCACATATCACCACCTTTTCTGGCAACATTCTTCCCAAACTACATAATTCCTCATCTCTTACCATTAAAGATTGACTAGCCCCTGTATCTCTTACAATTGTGACCTCTTTACCTGCTCCTCCTGATACATGAGTGAACTTTACCCACACAAGTAAATCCTTTAAAGACATCTGGCACCTTCTTCACAATTACTTCTTGAACAGGCTGTACAATCGTTTGCACCTCCTTCGCTTCACTTGGGCTTTCCTTTACCACTCTAACAAACCCCACTGTCTTATCCTGTTTTACCACATCAGCCTTCCCAGTGCTTTTCTTCAACCACCAACACTTTGACTTTACATGACCTAGTTTATTACAGTGAAAACATCTGAAACTTTTCATTTCTTTTCCACCCTCCTGGATTTCTTTTTTAATCTGAGGTACAGTCTCTTTATTGTCTCCCATCAGATCACCTTTACCTTTATCACTTGAGTATTTCTCATGTCCCCAGTTTCTATCCCTCACCGGCTGAAACTGATGTCGGAAACCAATCTTTGATTTATGAACTAATTCATAATCATCTGCCATTTCTGCTGCTAATCTCGCAGTTTTGACCCTCTGTTCTTGCACATGAGTTCTCACTACATCAGGAATTGAATTTTTAAACTGCTCCAAAAGTATAATTTTTCTGAGAGCTTCATACGTTTGGTCTATTTTCAAAGCCCTTATCCACCTATCAAAATTACTCTGTTTGAGCCTTTCAAACTCCATATATGTTTGACCAAATTCTTTCCTTAAATTTCTAAACCTTTGTCTGTAAGTTTCAGGCACTAGCTCATATGCTCTTAAGATGGATTTTTTCACCTCCTTATACGTTCCAGATACCTCCTCTGGTAGTGATGCAAACACTTCACTAGCTCTACCTACCAGCTTTGTTTGAATCAATAACACCCACTCCCAAGCTCTTTTTAAACTGCAAAACTAAACTGCAAAATGGCTGACCTGAGCTCAGCCCCACCCACTCTCTGACATCACTGTTTTCTTAAAGGTAAATTGATTAAACATCCATGTCTTAAAGGTACTCTCACATGACAGTATTGAAAAATGTCATAGACGAGCACGACACTCTGTGTACTGCCCTGGAATCAACAAGGATGTGGATAACCAAGGAATACAGCATTTGCCAAATGCACCAATCTGTGCAATGCAAAGAAAGTATGGAAGAACGTGAACTCATTATAATCCATGGATCAAAGTTGGTATGGATTTGTTCTACTTTATAGGCCCTGACTATCTGGTCATCATCGATTATTATTCCAACTATCCCGAGGTGATTACACTGAATGATTCAACGACAAGATCTGTCATACGTGCAGCAAAATCCATTTTTGCTCACCATGGAATACCTTTACACGTTGTCTCTGACAATGGTCCTTGCTTCACAAGTGGACACAATTTGCAGAAAGGTATAATTTTAATCACATCACATCAAGCCCATTGTATCCTCAATCAAATGGCAAAGCAGAGAAAGGCGTAGGAATAGTCAAAAAACTTCCATAAAGCAATCGATGACAACAAAGATTTATCTTTGGCACTGTTGACGTACAGAGCCACATCATTGTCATCAAGTTTATTGCCGGCCCAGATGTATATGGGAAGAAAAATTCACACCACGTTACCCGAGATAACCTGAGATATCGATTATCAAGAGATACACAACTGCCGAAGATTACGGAAACAGAAACATAAAGAAAACTATGACAAGCACACAAAACCTTCATCAAAATTAAAAGAGGGAGAATACGTACGTATTCTAAATCCTGATGGTGGATGGAAACACACAGCTAAAGTTCTATGACAAGTTGCACCCAAATCGTACTTAGTTCAGACTGAACAAGGTTCAATGTTCAGAAGAAATGGAAGAGCACTATTGCAAATAAAATATCATGTTCCATCTAAAGCTCAAAACATTATTGCTCAGGATGACATGCTCAAAGTGTTATGGACCAGGGTTTAGAAAACTCCAAAGTATATCATGGAGTTCCCCTCACCTATAACTGTTTGTTGATTTTGGTTACGATGAGCACAACGGCCTGCCTTTCAGGTGTTATTCAACAGAGGCCTTAAGCACTTTTAATCAAAAACAAGCTTTATTCTGTCATGAGAATGTCACTTTAAGAAATGTTTGTCTGCTCATGTTACTGCAGTGATGTCAGAGTGTGGGTGGAGCTGAGCTCTACTTCTGCTTTTTAGTTTCACTTTGAGAAAGGCTTGGGTGTGTCTCTGTCTTTTTGTTTTTGTTTTTCAGTGTGTTGCAGCTGAAGTCAGAAATCAGCTGTACTGCTGAGCTCTCTGCCATGAAGGCCTGTCTCTTAATCATTTGGTGAATTCAGAATTCAAAATGTTTTTCAGTATTGAATGTAAACCCTGATGTGCTCCTGTTTAAAGGTTTGTTAAGTCTTTTGGGTGTAAAAGGACAGCATACAGGTTACTTAGTGTTGCATTCTTTGGGGGGTGTATTTGAATTAATGGTTGCTAAGATGTTCACTGTTTGTTTTAAAAAGGTTAACTTAGAGTTCATAGAATAAACATTGTTTTGTTTAAAAAAAGTACTGGTCCATTTCTGCTGTACCACACCTGTAGAGTGGGCCGTGTGCTCCCCATACCACAATCTATTAAAAATTGTGGGTCAGGGGAACTCCATGATACACTTTGGGGTACTCTAAACCCTGGCCCATAACAATTCTACGAATTTAGTTAACATTTTTGTAAACACACAGTAAGCATTTTTATCAACTATCAACATAAATACCCCACACAAAGCTACAGTAATCTATTCCCCCTTTAACTGTTCCAATTTAATAACAAGATCCCATGAACCAGAAAACCATTTTCAAAGGTGTGGCCCAGCACACACCACTCGACACCTGGTTTGGATGCTCCCGTTTCCTTTCCAAAACAGCAGGTTTGAATTCCTTCGAGAAAACAGTTATTTCTTTTCAAGTTATCCAGCAGCCTGGAAACGGCTTTTAAAACGCAGGCAGAGAAAAAAAACTTATTTCAAACTGTGCAGAATAAAACCAGTTCAAACTCAAAGCGAAAGTAAAATCAACTCCCAGAGCCACAGCCCAGCTCCACCCACACAATGACATCACTGAAGCCATGTAATAAGACAAAAACATTTCTTAAAGGGACACTCCCATGACAAAAGTCATTGACTTTCCTAATCCTTCCTTGTCACCAATGCAGCAAGATAATTTGGGAAATCAATTGCATACTTTGACGAAACCACTGAGAAGACCAACTAGAATGAGGAGACCACCGAACAGATTAAATTTGTAATGACTACAATGACTATTCATTTATCATCAACAATTTGAATTGACAGTTTTTTTGCAACTGAATGTAAATAATAACAAGTTAATGATTCATGCTTGCTCGTGTAATGTTCGAAGAAAAAATGTCACAAAGTTTATAATGTTTTTTCCAAAGAAACGGGGATGTGACATTGTCATAAATGTAAGAAATGCAAGGGTTAATGAAATGATTAGATCAGCCATTGGAGGGAGTTAGAGTTGCCAGTATATAAGACATTGATGCTAAGCCTATTGGGGAGAGAAGTGAAGGAGATAGCTAGAGTCCAGACAGAAGGAAAGATAGTGTGAGCGAGAGCAGATCATAGTTTATAATAGTGCAGAGATTAGTAGTAGATGAGTGTAGATTATATGTTAATTATCAACTGTGTATTATATAGGGGTAAGTGGCAAATCCAATTAAGTAGTATTAATAAATTTATAGCTTTGTTCAAGTTAAAGCTATTTTGTGGTCTTTGTGAACACTATGCCAACCATCCTGAATTTAGCAACACAAAGAACACCACAATGGGTACAGTGTAGAGGGAGCTTTACTCTGTATCTAACCCCATGCTGTATATGTCCTGGGAGTGTTTGATGGGGACAGTGTGGAGGGGGCTTTATTCTGTATCTAACCCCGTGCTGTACCTGTCCTGGGAGTGTTTGATGGGGACAGTGTAGAGGGAGCTTTACTCTGTATCTAACGCCGTGCTGTACCTGTCCTGGGAGTGTTTGATGGGGACAGTGTAGAGGGAGCTTTACTCTGTATCTAACCCCGTGCTGTCCCTGTCCTGGGAGTGTTTGATGGGGACAGTGTAGAGGGAGATTTACTCTGTATCTAACCCCGTGCTGTACCTGTCCTGGGAGTGTTTGATGGAGAGTGTAGAGGGAGCTTTACTCTGTATCTAACCCGTGCTGTACCTGTCCTGGGAGTGTTTGATGGGGCTGTGTAGAGGGAGCTTTACTCTGTATCTAACCCCGTGCTGTACCTGTCCTGGGAGTGTTTGATGGGGACAGTGCAGAGGGAGCTTTACTCTGTATCTAACCCCGTGCTGTACCTGTCCGGGGAGTGTTTGATGAGGGCCGTGTTGCGGGAGCTTTACTCTGTATCTAACCCCGTGCTGTCCCTGCCCTGGGAGTGTTTGATGGGGATAGTGTAGAGGGAGCTTTACTCTGTATCTAACCCCGTGCTGTACCTGTCCTGGGAGTGTTTGATGGGGACAGTGCAGAGGGAGCTTTACTCTGTATCTAACCCCGTGCTGTACCTGTCCTGGGAGTGTTTGATGGGGCAGTGTAGAGGGAGCTTTACTCTGTATCTAACCCCATGCTGTACCTGTCCTGGGAGTGTTTGATGGGGACAGCGTAGAGGGAGATTTACTCTGTATCTAACCCTGTGCTGTACCTGTCCTAGGGAGTGTTTGATGGGGACAGTGTAGAGGGAGCTTTACTCTGTATCTAACTGTACACACTGTGCTTTCTGTCTGTTCAATTGTTCTAGATAATTCTGAGTTAACATATTCAGAGCTGAAAGTCGCTGCAAGTTCTCAAACGTCAACGATCTGTGCAACAGGTTAATTACAGACATCGTATGTGTGTCTTAATGTACTGACGTTGTCCCACATCTGTCACACTTTTGTTGCATCGCAATTGTGCTGTTAATGATGCAGTGTCTATACCTTGATTCAGTCAATATCATGTCTGTTTCATTTCAGTTACGTGCCCATTTACAAGTGCTTGTCGATTTCTCCTGTTTTCCGCCTTCTCTCTGCAAGTTACACCTCAGCTACATGTCAGTTACACCGTAGTTACACGTCACTTATACCTGAGTTATCTGTCAGTTACATCGTAGTTACATGTCAGTTTCATCTGAGTTACATGTCAGTTGTGCATCAGTTACACATCAGTTTCGGTCATTTACACCTGAGTTACATGTCTGTCTCACTGTAGTCAAATATCAGTTACACCTGAGGTACGTGGCTGTTACATCATAGTCACATTAGTTATGTGTCAATTAAACCTTAGTTACGTATCTGTTACACTTCAGTTACGGGTCTGTTATACCTTAGTTATGTGTAAGTTACACCATACTTCCGGGTCTGTTATACTTTAGTTCCAATTGAACTTCCTCTTTCTCACACACCTCAGAGCCACGCCTCTTCCTGTTATATTACTTTGTGTAATACATATATTACTCTTTTGAACCAGCCGAGTTGTTGAAATGAGCAGTAGTCTTCTTGTAAAGATAAACTAATTTATTGAGTAATATAAATAAATATTCTGAGTTCTTTTTACTTAATACTCAACTAGTAAAACAAAGAAACAATTGTAGAGATAACTAATTAAATTATACAATACAATACTTTGATAACTAATAACTTCTCTCTCTCTCTAGCTTTCCTGTGTCTGTTCTCTCTGCATTGCTGTACACACTCCTTCAGAAAGAGCGGGAATGCTATTAATATAGGTCCTGATTGTGAGACATCAGGGGCGGGATTCTCCCCTACCCGGCAGGGTGGGGGGTCCCGGCACCGAGGAGCGGCGTGAACCACTCCGGCATCGGGCGGCCCCAAAGGTGCGGAACCCTCCGTACCTCCAGGGGCTAGGCCCGCCCCGGAGTGGTTTGCGCCCCGCCGGCAGGGAAGGGGCTTGGCCCCACGGCAACCGGTGCTGAAGGGCCTCCGCCAGCCGGCGCGAGTTGGCGCATGCGCGGGAGGGTTCGTCATCCTAGCGCATGCGCGGGAGGGTTCGTCTCCGCATCGGCCATCGCGGAGGACCACAGGGAACGATGTGGAGGAATAGAGTGCTCCCAGAGCACAGGCCCGCCCGCGGGTCGGTGGGCCCTGATCGTGGGCCAGGCCACCGTGGGGGGCACCTCCCGGAGCCAGGTCCCCCCGCGCCCCCCCGAGAACCCCGGAGGCCACCTGCGCCGCCAGGTCCCGCCGGTAAGGACCTACTCCAATTTACGCCGGCGGGATTGGCAAAAAACGGGCGGGACTTCGGCCCATCGCGGGCCAAAGAATTCGGGCCATTCTCCGAGGCGGGCGGCGCGATTCACGCCGGGGCGATTTTTGGGGGGCCGGGTAATTTGTAGGACAGCGGGGGCAGGATTCACGCCGACCCCCGGCGATTCTCCGACCCGGCAGGGGGTTGGAGAATCCCGCCCCAAGTGTTCAATTGTCTGTAACTGGCATATGTTGATCATGTATATTGATATACGGAGATCACTACACTTCCCTGTCAGTTTCATCTCAGTTATGTGGATGCTACATCATAATTATGTCCCAGTCACGTAAGAGTCCTGTGCCTGTTGGATTTCTGTAGTGAGCCCATTGTTCACATAGTTCTGTGGTCTGTTAAGTGTGACTTGCATTTACCTTACACCTCCATCGCATAGACCCTGTATCTTAACTGTGTGTCTGTTGGACCTCAACTACGTGACCCCCGTATAGCTATGTGTCAGTTAGTCCTCAATTTCTATGTGCTCCTGTTACATGTTAGACTTGGCGTAGGTGTGAGTTAGGTCTGTTACTGCTAAAGGAAGAGCTTGCGATGCACCTGACTACTTTCCTATGATGTCTTGGTGTGTGCCAGAGCTGATGGTCACGGGGATGTGTGTCATTGCTGAGGTTATTGTCCTCTGCGTATCAGCTACATCTCATGCACTGACCCGAGAGCCTTAACATTCCTCACACCTTCTCACTGTCTCTCTCTCTCTGTCTCTTGCAGCTGAAGCGGAGACAGTTTATGCTGAAATCAGCTTCAAGTCGCACAGCCCTCAAAAGAACCAAGGCCCAGAGGTGACCGCGGACAAAGGTCAGTCTTCCTTGGAGTGTGGGGGCAGAGGTCACGGTGGTTCAGGACAGGCCAGGGGAGGGAATTCACCGCTACACCTGCGTCGAGGGATACAACGAAAAAAAGCATACCTCCCCAAAACTTTCTACATTCCCCGGGTTGTGCAATATCTCATTCATACTTGTTCGAGCTCCATGGACCACACGGCCAGCTCAGAGCCAATCGCGCGGGAGCAAGTGTACCCCAGACAATAGGGAGTTTGTGTGGGGTGCTGGGAGCGAGACCCTGGGCAGTGTGGACCAGTGAGCTGAAGAGTAAGACCTGTTTTATAGTGTTCAGTGCCTGTAATCCAACTGCCTTCGTCCTTCATATAAACCCCTTTGTTAATCTCCTCCAGTCCGTGCATCCCACCCTATCTCTGTAACCTCCTCCAGCCCCTACACCCCTCCCTATCTCTATAAGTCCAAAGATGTGCAGGTTAGGTGGATTGGCCATGATAAATTGCCCTGAGTGTACAAAATTGCCCTTAGTGTTGGGTGGGGTTACTGGGTTGTGGGGATAGGGTGGAGGTGTTGACCTTGGGTAGGGTGCTCTTTCCAAGAGCCGGTGCAGACTCGATGGGCCGAATGGCCTCCTTCTGCACTGTACATTCTATGATAATATCTATGATAATACCCCTCCCTATCTCTGTAACCTCCTACAGCCCCTACACCCCTCCCTATCACTGTAACCTCCTCCAGCGCCTACACCCCTCTCTATCTCTGTAAGCATCTCCAGCCCCTACACGCCTCCCTATCTCTGTAACCTCCTCCAACCCCTACACCCCTCCCTATCTCTGTAAACTCCTCAAGTCCCCTACATCTTTCCCTATCTCTGTAACCCCCTCAAGCCCCTACACCCTCCCTGTCTCCGTAACCACCTCCAGCCCCTACACCCCTCCCTATCTCCGTAACCTCCTGAAGCCCCTACACCCTTCCCTATATCTGTAACCTTGTCCAGCCCCTACACCCCTCCCTATCTCTGCAACCTCCTCAAGCCCCTACACCCATCACTATCTCTGCAACCTCTTCAAGAGCCTACACCCCTCCCTATCTCTGGATTCTCCTCTGGCCCCGACAACAAAGGCAAAATACTGTGAATGCAAGAAATCTGAAATTAAAGCAGTAAATGCTGGTCTGGCAGAATCTGTGGAGAGAGAAATGGAGTTAATGTTTCAAGTTCGTGTGGCTCTTCCTCAGAGCTGGAGGTGGCGGACACTGTTTAAGGGGGGGCTTGGCAGATGGAGCAGAGAAGGCATACGATTGGTTGGAGCTAGGGGAGATTGGACCGATACGCCACCGGAACGAGACAGAGGGCGTGTTAATGGGAGAGTGTTAAAGACTAAAGCAGGTGCTGATCGTGGCATAAAGGTAAGGTAGCGGAACGTGTTGATGGGAGAACGAGGTTCAGAGCTCTTGTATTATGATCCCAGATGAGACCCCAATAGTGGCTGGGATGCTGAACCGAATCCGCAATATTTTAGTTTATTTTGTAAGACTGCAAAAATAATGATTTGAAAGAGAAAATGCTGGAAAATCTCAGCAGGTCTGGTAGCATCTGTAGGGAGAGAAAAGAGCGAACGTTTCGAGTCCGATGACTCTTTGTCAAAACTAACAGACAGAGAAAGTGGGAAATATTCATACTGTGGAGTGAGAATGAAAGATGAGTCATAGTCACAGAAACCCAGGGAACAGGGTGCTAATAGCCACAGAAACCAAGGGGAAAGAGGGCTAATGGCAGTCCCCAGAGGGAACAAACGGTGTGAAAGGCCAAACTACAGAGAAACTAACATCAGAGGGTAAACTGTAGATGTGGGGGGAGAGGAAGGGGGAAGCAAAGAGGAGAAAGGTGTTAAGATTGGGGAAGGGGGGGTTAAATATATATTAAGAAAGAAAGAAATGGTTAAAGACAGTTAAAATTAAATGGGATAAAAACAAATGGGTCGAGGTGGGGTAGAGCTGATCATCTGAAGTTGTTGAATTCGATGTTGAGACCGGAAGGTTGTAGTGTGCCTAACTGGAAGATGAGATGTTGTTCCTCCAGTTTGCGTTGAGCTTCACTGGAACATTGCAGCAGGCTGAGGACAGACATGTGGACATGGGAGCAGGGTCTTGTGTTAAAATAGCAAGCAACAGGAAGGTCAGGGTCCTGAATGCGCACAGACCGAAGATGCTCAGCAAAGCGATCACCCAGTCTGCGTTTGGTCTCTCCGATATAGAGGAGATCACATTGGGAGCAGTGAATGCAATAGACCAAATTGGAAAAAATAATGATTTGCTCCAGGGACACAGTTAAAGAGCGCGAGGAGAGCGGCGGGGACACAGTTAAAGAGCGCGAGGAGAACGGCGGGGACACAGGATAAAAGAGCGTGAGGAGAACGGTGGGGACACAGTGAAAGAGCGCGAGGAGAGCGGCGGGGACACAGTGAAAGAGCGCGAGGAGAGCGGCGGGGACACAGTGAAAGAGCGCGAGGAGAGCGGCGGGGACACAGTTAAAGAGCGCGAGGAGAACGGCGGGGACACAGGATAAAAGAGCGTGAGGAGAACGGCGGGGACACAGTGAAAGAGCGCGAGGAGAGCGGCGGGGACACAGTGAAAGAGCGCGAGGAGATCAGCGGGGACACCGTGAAAGAGCGCGAGGAGAACGGCGGGGACACCGTGAAAGAGCGCGAGGAGAACGGCGGGGACACAGTTAAAGAGCGCGAGGAGAGCGGCGGGGACACAGTTAAAGAGCGCGAGGAGAACGGCGGGGACACAGGATAAAAGAGCGTGAGGAGAGCGGCGGGGACACCGTGAAAGAGCGCGAGGAGAACGGTGGGGACACAGTGAAAGAGCGCGAGGAGAGCGGCGGGGACACAGTGAAAGAGCGCGAGGAGAACGGCGGGGACACAGGATAAAAGAGCGTGAGGAGAGCGGCGGGGACACAGTGAAAGAGCGCGAGGAGAGCGGCGGGGACACAGTGAAAGAGCGCGAGGAGAGCGGCGGGGACACCGTGAAAGAGCGCGAGGTGAACGGTGGGGACACAGTGAAAGAGCGCGAGGAGAGCGGCGGGGACACAGTGTGAGATGTGGATGTGCTCACAATCACTGACACCGAGGACAAAGTCGTAGAAGCAAGTTCCTTTATTAGTTTGGAGTCTGCAGAGTCGGGTGCCTCCACTAGAGAAGCACACTCTACGGCAATTGTTCTATCCCTTTTATCCTAATCCCGTCGCCCCAGTCTCCTCCCCTCTTGCCTGATCGGTTCAGGTTGTCGAGGTTCACATTCTTTCCGGTACGCCTACCATACGTTTCATTGCATGTTCACGTTAACGTCAGTTGCTGGCCTTAGGGGCGTATTTTACAATGTGCATTAGTTTATTACCCAGTCGCAGCAGCGCAATGGTTCGTGGTAGTTGACTCACTTCCTTACTCACTTACCACATCCTGTTCTCCCCACCTCCTGTGGCCCATTCTAATGATTTAATCAAACCTTATCCCTCACAATCCACCCTTTTTCTTTCTATAAGTATTTGAATAAATCACTTGGTGTACTTAGTCTCCAGTTTACTCAGCATCAACTTAATTTCCTCCCGTTGCACCTGCTGGACCTCACCTGGTTTGAGTATCATCATTTTCTGTAAGCCGGGTGTGCCTTCCGTTTGGCCAGTTCGTCCAACATGGACCGTCACCGCCTGCATCCGTCCCACCACACTCATAATGAGTCTCTGGAAGTATGGTATGAGACAGGGCAGGAATAGTAAGCCAGCTAAGGCACATAGGAGTATGAACCCCATTGTCTTCCACCAGGTTCCATCAAAGACACTAGGCCACCACCCTCCAACCCCAAATGACTTCCATTTTTGGACAGGGACATGTGCAATCTTTCGAATCCCCTCTGATATCTCTATGACGGCTTCCCCCTTGTTATCGATATTGAGGCAGCAATTTGATAAATTAAACTTCCCACATACTCCCCCCTCCTCAGCTAAAAGGTAGTCCAATGCCAATCTGTTTTGGTAAATTGCTGCCCTCATCTGAGTCTGCTGCTTAGCCAATAGCCCCAAGGCCTTGGCTGTCCCGTTCGTTATGATCTCCAGGACAGCCTGCAACCTGATAACGCGGCTCAGTGTATAAATTGGTGTGCGGTAACCCAATGAGCCATCCTCCGCCCAAGTCGCCGGCCCATAATAGGAGATTACTCTCTCAGGGGGCCATTCCTCGTCCTTCCATGTACCGATTTCCACACTCCTCTTGGGACGTCTTAGATCGTCAAAGACCCTCACTCCCAGGGCGTTACCTCTGCGTTTGGGAAGCAGGGAGAAACCGGGTTGTATCAACCCTAGGGAACAAGTCCCTTTCCAATTCGGGGGTAAAATCGAGTACCCTCTTTCTCCGCAAATCCAAAATAATCCTTCTGGGGCCGAGCCCCCCTTGTTTGTATCATGAGCCCATGTTTTCATGCCGGGAATCCCTAAATAGGGATTATCAGTTTCGGCCTTGTATTTCCACAGACCTTCAGTGGTGTTGTCACATGTCCCTTGGATGGGAGCATCGGTAGCCCGCCAGTACCATGTAGGCCTTTCGGGCCACCAGGAGGTGCTGCCATTTTTGTGGAATGTCTTGATCCGTTTACACGGACTCACCCCCACGTGTTTCACAGGCGACCCTGATGGGTCATTAGCAACACACCAGGGGAGTATCGGTTAGTACCCACTCCTGGGGTCTACGGTGGGTGCTGGTAGTTATGTTCCACTTAAATAGGTCTGCTGCTTCCACAGTAGAACCTCTCCAGGGCCATCTTTCACTCATAAGGGGCCCCCCACAGACCCAACAGTTAGTAACCTTCAGTGTCTGAGTAATCCTCAGGGCCAGGTCGACAAATAAATTTCCCCCAGCCTTGGGTAGCTGGATCTCATGTTGGATCTCCTGATAAAGGGAGGGGTATACCTGGGGAGCAGTTGGATTAGGGGTAGCCTTGGCCTTCTTCTTTTCCTTCACCATTATTTCCCTTTCTCTATCCTGTAATACTCGTTCACCCGTCCCCCATTGCCCCCTTGGCCATAAACATAGCCATTGTCCTCAGGGCCCTTGGGGGCATTGGTAACCAACTGAATTCTGTAGCATATAATATCGCTTCCCCCCTTCCTCGCATTCTATAAGCGTCTTATAACAGGATGAGGAGATGGAGGTGTGATATGTAAATGCCGTATGTGTGCCAGTTCTGGTCCTTACCTTAGTATAACATTTATCACATTTCTGTAAGCCTTCAATCACAACGACTAGACATGTCACTATGACAATTTTAAACGGCATTCTTATCTGAGTCCCTTTGAGAATATTAAAGTCAGTGGTTGTTCGCCCTCTTTCACCGTCCACTGATCAGTGTTGTCTTCCAGAGGCGCAATTGGCCCTTTTGTTCTAGCGGCGTGGGTCCACCCTCTTTCTTTTGTTCGGACTGAAGTTTCAGTGGTGAGGAGGATCTGGAAAGGTCCTTCCCAAACCGGCCGTAGTTTTTCTTCTCTCCACGATTTTATCAACACCCACTCGCCTGGGTGTAACTTATGTATATAAAAGTCCAATGGGGGTGTTTGAGACAGGAGTCCCTTTGCTTTCAGTTCTGTAAGCGAACGAGATACTGCCAGTAAATAGTTCCTCATAAACACATCGTTACTTTCTACCATTGGGACTCCCTCGCTCCTTCCCAAGTAAGGTAGTCCAAACAACATTTCATAGGGTGACACCCCTATATCTTTTCGGGGCGCGGTTCGAATTCTTAATAGTGCCAGAGGTAGGCATTTGGTCCATGGGAGGTGTGTTTCCAACATTAACTTGGTTAGCTGCGTCTTTAGGGTGCTATTCATTCTTTCCACCATCCCTGAGCTTTGGGGGTGCCACGGTGTATGGAGATCCCATTGTATTCCCAAGGTTTCACAAATTAATTGATGCACCTTGGATGTAAAATGAGTCCCTCTGTCGGAGTCAATGGAAGTCAATAGTGAATAGGATAAATAGGTTGGTCACAAGGACTTTAAACTAGCAAGTTGCGGGGAAGGGAAGTGTAAAGCTATGGACAGTATAATGGTTAATGGAGATCAAGGCAGCAGGTTACGTGGCAGGTTATTATGTAGAGATATAGGTTCAAAGACAAGGAAAATTAGGAGAAAGGGTAAGAGGAAAAATAAATTGCGAAAAGTTACTGATCAAGGTTTTAGGATTCATAACAAAGACATAAAAAACAGCATAAGTGTACTTTACCTGAATGCTCGTAGTATACGAAATAAGGTAAATGAGTTGATGGTGCAAATCATCGTGAATGACTATGATTTAGTGGCCATTACTGAAACATGGTTAAAAGATGGTCACGACTGGGAGTTAAATATCCAAGGGTATCAGACTATACGAAAGGATAGAATGGACGGTGAGGGCGGTGGTGTAGCTTTGTTGTTTAAGGATGGCATCCGGGCAATAGTAAAGGATGATATTGGTGCGATGGAGGACAAGGTTGAATCAATTTGGGTGGAAATCAGGAATAGTAAGGCGAAAAGGTCACTGATAGGAGTAGTCTATAGGCCACCAAATAGTAACAGGATGGTAGGGCAGGCAATAAGCAAAGAAATAACGGATGCATGTAGAAATGGTACAGTGGTTATCATGGGAGATTTTAATCTGCATATCGATTGGTTTAACCAGGTTGGTAAAGGCAGCCTTGAGGAGGAGTTTATAGAATGTGCCCGGGATAATTTCCTGGAACAGTATGTAATGGAACCTACAAGGGAACAAGCGGTCCTAGATCTGGTCCTGTGTAATGAGGCAGGATTGATTAATGATCTCATAGTTCGGGATCCTCTTGGAAGGAGCGACCACAATATGGTGGAATTTAAAATACAGTTGGAGGATGACAAGGTAAAATCAAACACGAGTGTTTTGTGCTTAAACAAAGGCGATTACAATGGGATGAGAGAAGAACTAGCTAAGGTAGACTGGGAGCAAAGACTTCATGGTGAAGCAGTTGAGGAACAGTGGAGAACCTTCCGAGCGATCTTTCACAGTGTTCAGAAAAGGTTCACACGGACAAAAAAGAAAGACGGTAGAAAGGGGAAAAATCGACCGTGGATATCTAAGGAGGTGAGGGAGAGTATCAAATTGAAGGAAAAAACATACAAATTGGCAAAAATTAGTGGGAGACTAGAGGACTGGGAAGTCTTTAGGGGACAACAGAAAGCTACTAAAAAAGCCATAAAGAAGAGTAAGGTAGACTATGAAAGTAAACTGGCTCAGAACATAAAAGCAGATAGTAAAAGCTCCTACAAATATATGACAAAAAAGAGTGGCTAAGGTAAATATTGGTCCTTTGGAAGATGAGAAGGGAGATTTAATAATAGGAGACGGGGAAATGGCTGAGGAGCTGAACAGGTATTTTGGGTCAGTCTTCACAGTGGAGGACACAAATAACATGCCAGTGACTGATGGAAATAAAGATATGATAGGTGAGGACCTTGAGATGATTGTAATCACTAAGGAGGCAGTATTGGGCAAGCTAATGGGGCTAAAGGTAGACAAGTCTCCTGGCCCTGATGGGATGCATCCCACAGTGTTAAAAGAGATGGCTAGGGAAATTGTAAACGCACTAGTGATAATTTATCAAAATTCACTAGACTCTGGGGTGGTCCCAGAGGATTGGAAAGTAGCAAACATGACACCACTGTTTAAAAAAGGAGGTCGGCAGAAAGCGGGTAATTATAGGCCGGTAAGCTTAACTTCGGTTGTAGGGAAAATGCTGGAATCTATCATCAAGGAGGAAATAGCGGGGCACCTGGAGGGAAATTGTCCCATTGGGCAGACGCAGCATGGGTTCACAAAGGGTAGGTCGTGTCTGACTAATTTGGTAGAATTCTTTGAGGACGTTACCAGTGCAGTAGATAACGGGGAGCAAATGGATGTGGTATATCTGGATTTCCAGAAAGCTTTTGACAAGGTGCCACACAAAAGGTTGCTGCATAAACTAAAGATGCATGGCATTGAGGGTAAAGTGGTAGCATGGGTAGAGGATTGGTTAACTAACAGAAAGCAGAGAGTGGGGATAAATGGGTGTTTCTCTGGTTGGCAACCTGTAACTCGTGGGGTCCCTCAAGGATCAGTGTTGGGCACGCAGTTGTTCACAATTTACATAGACGATTTGGAGTTGGGGACCAAGTGCAATGTGTCAAAGTTTGCAGACGACACTAAGATGAGTGGTAAAGCAAAAAGTGCAGAGGATACCGGAAGTCTGCAGAAGGATTTGGATAGGTTAGGTGAATGGGCTGGGGTCTGGCAGATGGAATTCAATGTTGCCAAGTGTGAGGCTATCCATTTTGGGAGGAATAACAGCAGAATGGATCATTATTTAAACGGTAAGATGTTAAAACATGCTGCTGTGCAGAGGGACCTGGGTGTGCTGGTGCAGGAGTCGCAAAAAGTTGGTGTGCAGGTGCAACAGGTGATTAAGAAGGCTAATCGAGTTTTGTCTTTCATTGCTAGAGGGATGGAGTTCAAGACTAGGGAGGTTATGCTGCAATTGTATAGGGTGTTGGTGAGGCCGCATCTGGAGTATTGTGTTCAGTTTTGGTCTCCTTACCCGAGAAAGGACATATTGGCACTGGAGGGAGTGCAGAGGAGATTCACTAGGGTGATCCCAGAGTTGAGGGGATTAGATTATGACGAGAGGTTGAGTAGACTGGGACTGTACTCATTGGAGTTTAGAAGGATGCGGGGGGATCTTATTGAAACATATAAAATTATGAGGGGAATAGATCGGATAGATGCGGGCAGGTTGTTTCCACTGGTCGGGGAAAGCAGAACTAGGGGGCATAGCCTCAAAATAAGGGGAAGTAGATTTAGGACGGAGTGTAGGAGGAACTTCTTCACCCAAAGGGTTGTGAATCTATGGAATTCCTTGCCCAGTGAAGCAGTTGAGGCTCCTTCTTTAAACGTTTTTAAGAAAAAGATAGATACCTTTCTAAAGAATAAAGGGATTCGGGGATATGGTGTACGGGCCGGAGAGTGGAGTTGAGTCCACAAAGATCAGCCATGATTTCATTAAATGGCGGAGCAGGCTCGAGGGGCCAGATGGCCTACTCCTGTTCCTAGTTCTTATGTTCTTATGTTCTTATGACTTAATAACCCCATATCGTGGGATAATTTGTTCTAGCAGTAGCTTCCGTCGGGTGTATGGATTCTCCCATTCAAAGGCAAAAATACCTCGGCTTTTCTCATCAAGTGGGCAACTCCAGAATGCATCTTTTCGATCCACCACACTGAACCATTTATGGGCATGGGGAATTTGTCCCATAATGGTATACGGGTTTGGCACCACAGGATGGCGCTTTTGCACTATTTTGTTCACACCTCTCAGATCTTGCACCATCCGATACGTTCCGTCAGACTTCTTGACGGGTATTATATGGGGACATGCAGGACTCCACCACTCCTACCTCCAATATTTCTATCACTGGTTGGAGTCCCTTCCGCCCTTCCATTGAGATGGGGTGCTGTCTTACACGGACTATTTCGCATCCGGCTTTCAGGCTGATCTTTAGTGGGGGTATATGTAACCCTCCCCGATTGCCCTCCCCGGCCCAGACCATGGGGTTTATTTCCTCTTCGTCGTGGTCCGTCAGAACATACATTTTCACTACTACGTTTCCATTTTCCGGGGCCGTCCCTAGTTTTAATTGCACTTGCAGATCTCGTCCCATTAAATTCATCCCTGCTTGTGGAATTAATATTAAGGTTTTAATTGCTTCTCTCGTTTGGTATTTAATGAGTACGTCCTCTATTTCTGGGGCTATTAATGCTTTTCCCCCTACTCCCGCAATTTTAATTTTTCCCTTTCCTGTGTTCATTCCTTTTGGTATATGCACAGTACTTGATCTTTCTGCCCCAGAATCTACCATAAATACCACTTCCTCTCCCCGGGATCCCACTTTCAAATTAACCAAGGGCTCCCATCTGTATCCTTCAAACCCCAGGGAGTGGAGCCCCTTAACCCCCTATTCATCCTCTTCCATCATGGCGTATACTTTCCCCTCCTTCTTTCTCTTTGGGCAATCTCTTTGAAAGTGTCCTTCCTCATCACAATAATAACATTTCATGGGTCCTGTCTCCCAATTTCCTGGTCCTTGTCCTCCTCTTCCTCTACCTCTGCCTCTTCCCCTCCCCCGTTGTCCTTGTTGACCCCCCCCTGTGCAGCAGGGACACAAGATAAAAGAGCGCGAGGACAGCGGCAGGGACACAGGGAAAGAGCACGAGGAGAGCGGCAGGGACACAGGATAAAAGAGCGCGAGGAGTGCGGCGGAGACACAGGATAAAAGAGCGCGAGGAGAGCGGCGGAGACACAGGATAAAAGAGCGCGAGGAGAGCGGCAGGGACACAGGGAAAGAGCACGAGGAGAGCGGCAGGGACACAGGATAAAAGAGCGCGAGGAGTGCGGCGGAGACACAGGATAAAAGAGCGCGAGGAGAGCGGCGGGGACACAGTGAAAGAGCACGAGCAGAGTTGCGGGGATGCAAGATAAAAGAGCGCAAGGAGAGCAGCGGGGACACAGGATAAAAGAGTGCGAGGAGAGCGGCGGGGACACAGGATAAAAGAGCACGAGAGAGCGGCGGGCACACAGGATCAGAGAGCGCGAGGAAAGCGGCGGGGACACAGGATAAAAGAGCGCGAGAGAGCGGCGGGGACGCAGGATAAAAGAGCGCGAGGAGAGCGGCGGGGACACAGGATAAAAGGGCGCAAGGAGAGCGGCGGCGACACAGGATAAAAGAGCGCGAGGAGAGTGGCAGGGACACAGTGAAAGAACAAGAGGAGAGCGGCGGGGACACAGGATAAAAGATCACGAGGAGAGCGGCGGGGAGACAGTAAAAGAGGATGAGGAGACCGGCAGGGACACAGGATAAAAGAGCACGAGGAGAGCGGTGGGGACACAGGATAAAAGAGCGCGAGGAAAGCGGCAGGGACACAGTGAAAGAACGCGAGGAGAGCGGTGGGGAATGAGCATGAGTAGAGCGGCGGGACACAGTGAAAGAGCGGGAGGAGAGCGGTGGGGACACAGGATAAAACAGCGTGAGCAGAGCGGCGGGGACACAGTGAAAGAGAGCGAGGAGAGCGGCGGGGACACAGGATAAAAGAGCGGGAGGAAAGCAGCGGGGAAACAGTGAAAGAGTGTGAGGAGAGCGGTGGGGACACAGGATAAAAGAGCGCGAGGAGAGTGGCGGGGACACAGGATAAAAGAGCGCGAGGAGAGCGGCAAAGACACAGTGAAAGAGCGCTAGGAGAGCGGCGGGGACACAGGATAAAAGAGCGCTAGGAGAGCTGTGGGGATACAGGATAAAAGAGCGCGAGGAGAGTGGCGGGGACACAGGATAAAAGAGCGCGAGGAGAGAGGCAAAGACACAGTGAAAGAGCGCTAGGAGAGCGGCGGGGACACAGGATGAAAGAGCGCGAGGAGAGTGGCAGGCACACAGTGAAAGAATGCGAGCAGAGCGGCGGGGACACAGGATAAAAGAGCGCGAGGAGAGTGGTGGGGACACAGGATAAAAGAGCACGAGGAGAGCGGTTGGGACACAGGATGAAAGAGCGCGAGGAGAGCGGCGAGGACACAGGATGAAAGAGGGCGAGGAGAGCGGCGAGGACACAGTGAAAGAGCGCGAGGAGAGCGGCGGGGACACAGTGAAAGAGCGCGAGGAGAGCGGCGGGGACACAGTGAAAGAGCGCGAGGAGAGCGGCGGGGACACAGGATAAAAGAGTGCGAGGAGAGCGGCGGGGACACAGTGAAAGATCGCGAGCAGAGCGGCAGGGACACAGGATAAAAGAGCGCGAGGAGAGCGGCGGCATCACAGGATAAATGAGCGCGAGGAGAGCGCCAAAGACACAGGATAAAAGAGCACAAGGGAGCAGCGGGGTCACAGGATAAAAGAGCGCGAAGAGAGTGGCGAGGGCACAGTGAAAGAGCGCGAGAGATCGGCGGGGGCACAGGATAAAAGAGCGCGAGGAGAGCGGTGTGGGACACAGGATGAAAGAGCGTGAGGAAAGCGGCGGGGACACCGGATAAAAGAGCGCGAGGAGAGTGGTGGGGACACAGGATAAAAGAGCGTGAGGAGAGCTGCGGGGACACAGGATAAAAGAGCGCGAGGACAGCGGCAGGGACACAGGGAAAGAGCACGAGGAGAGCGGCAGGGACACAGGATAAAAGAGCGCGAGGAGTGCGGCGGGGACACAGGATAACAGGGCGCGAGGAGAGCGGTGGGGACACAGTGAAAGAGCGCGAGGAGAGCGGCGGAGACACAGGATAAAAGAGCGCGAGGAGAGCGGCGGGGACACAGGATAAAAGAGCACGAGAGAGCGGCGGGGACACAGGATCAGAGAGCGCGAGGAAAGCGGCGGGGACACAGGATAATAGAGCGCGAGAGAGTGGCGGGGACACAGGATAAAAGAGCGTGAGGAGAGCGGCGGGGACACCGGATAAAAGGGCGCAAGGAGAGCGGCAACGACACAGGATAAAAGAGCGCGAGGAGAGCGGCAGGGACACAGTGAAAGAACAAGAGGAGAGCGGCGGGGACACAGGATAAAAGATCACGAGGAGAGCGGCGGGGAGACAGTAAAAGAGCACGAGGAGACCGGCAGGGACACAGGATAAAAGAGCACGAGGAGAGCGGTGGGGACACAGGATAAAAGAGCGCGAGGAAAGCGGCAGGGACACAGTGAAAGAACGCGAGGAGAGCGGTGGGGAATAAGCATGAGGAGAGCGGTGGGGACACAGGATAAAACAGCGTGAGCAGAGCGGCGGGGACACAGTGAAAGAGCGTGAGAAGAGCGGTGGGGACACAGGATAAAAGAGCGATGGAGAGTGGCGGGGACACAGTGGAAGAGCGCGAGGAGAGCGGCAGGGACACAGGATAAAAGAGCGCGAGGAGAGTGGCGGGGACACAGGATAAAAGAGCGCGAGGAGAGCGGCAAAGACACAGTGAAAAAGCGCGAGGAGAGCGGCGGGGACACAGGATAAAAGAGCGCTAGGAGAGCGGCAAAGACACAGTGAAAGAGCGCGAGGAGAGCGGCAGGGACACAGGATAAAAGAGCGCTAGGAGAGCTGTGGGGACACATGATGAAAGAGCGCGAGGAGAGTGGCAGGCGCACAGTTAAAGAACGCGAGCAGAGCGGCGGGGACACAGGGTAAAAGAGCGCGAGGAGAGTGGTGGGGACGCAGGATAAAAGAGGGTGAGGAGAGTGGCGGGGACACAGGATAAAAGGGCGCAAGGAGAGCGGCGGCGACACAGGGTGAAAGAGCGCGAGGAGAGCGGCAGGGACACTGAAAGAACAAGAGGAGAGCGGCTGTGACACATGATAAAAGATCACGAGGAGAGCTGCGGGGAGACAGTAAAAGAGCACGAGGAGACCGGCAGGGACACAGGATAAAAGAGCACGAGGAGAGCGGCGAGGACACAGTGAAAGAGCACGAGGAGAGCGGTGGGGACACCGGATAAAAGAGCGCGAGGAAAGCGGCAGGGACACAGTGAAAGAACGCGAGGAGAGCGGTGGGGAATGAGCATGAGTAGAGCGGCGGGACACAGTGAAAGAGCGGGAGGCGAGCGGTGGGGACACAGGATAAAACAGCGTGAGCAGAGCGGCGGGGACACAGTGAAAGAGCGCGAGGAGAGCGGCGGGGACACAGGATAAAAGAGCGGGAGGAAAGTAGCGGGGAAACAGTGAAAGAGCGTGAGGAGAGCGGTGGGGACACAGGATAAAAGAACACGAGGAGAGCGGTGGGGACACAGGATAAAAGAGCGCAAGGAGAGTGGCGGGGACACAGGATAAAAGAGCGCAAGGAGAGCGGCAAAGACACAGTGAAAAAGCGCGAGGAGAGCGGTGGGGACACAGGATAAAAGAGCGCGAGGAGAGTGGCGGGGACACAGGATAAAAGAGTGCGAGGAGAGCGGCGGGGACACAGTGAAAGATCGCGAGCAGAGCGGCAGGGACACAGGATAAAAGAGCGCGAGGAGAGCGGCGGCATCACAGGATAAATGAGCGCGAGGAGAGCGCCAAAGACACAGGATAAAAGAGCACAAGGGAGCAGCGGGGTCACAGGATAAAAGAGCGCGAAGAGAGTGGCGAGGGCACAGTGAAAGAGCGCGAGAGATCGGCGGGGGCACAGGATAAAAGAGCACGAGGAGAGCGGTGGGGACACAGTGAAAGAGCGCGAGGTGAGCGGCAGGGACACAGTGAAAGAGCGCGAGGAGAGCGGTGTGGGACGCAGGATAAAAGAGCTTGAGGAAAGCGGTGGGGTCACCGGATAAAAGAGCGCGAGGATAGCGGCGGGGACAAAGTAAAAGAGCGCGAGGAGAGTGGTGGGGACACAGTGAAAGAGCGCGAGGAGGGCGGCGGGAACACAGGATAAAAGAGCCTGAGGAGAGTGGCGGGGACATAGTGAAAGAGCGCGAGGAGAGCGGCGGAGACTCAGTGAAAGAGCACGAGGAGAGTGGCGGGGACACAGGATAAAAGAACGTGATGAAAGCGGCGGGGACACAGGATGAAAGAGCGCGAGGAGAGTGGCGGGGACACAGGATAAAAGAGCGTGAGGAGAGTGGTGGGGACACAGGATGAAAGAGCGCGAGGAGAGCGGCGGGGACACAGGATAAAAGAACACGAGTAGAGCGGCGGGGATACAGGATGAAAGAGCGCGAGGAGAGCGGCGGGGACACAGGATGAAAGAGCGCGAGGAGAGCGGCGGGGACACAGTGAAAGAACACAAGGAGAGCGGCGGGGACACAGGATAAAAGAGCACGAGGAGTGCGGCAGGGACACAGGATAAAAGAGCGCGAGGAGAGCGGCAGGGACACAGGATAAAAGAGCGCGAGGAGAGTGGCAGGGACACAGGATAAAAGAGCACGAGTAGTGCGGCGGGGACACAGGATGAAAGAGCGTGAGCAGAGCGGCAGGGACACAGGATAATAGAGCACGAGGAGAGTGGCAGGGACACAGGATAAAAGAGCGCGAGGAGAGTGGCAGGGACACAGGATAAAAGAGCACGAGTAGTGCGGCGGGGACACAGGATGAAAGAGCGTGAGCAGAGCGGCAGGGACACAGGATAATAGAGCACGAGGAGTGCGGCGGGGACACAGGATGAAAGAGCGCGAAGAGAGCTGTGGGGACACAACTGCCGGAGAAGCGGCCTTCAGATTTTCGGCGGGAGCAGTGGCCAGGGTCTGTCGGGAAGATAAGTTTACCTCATTAAAAACTTACCTTGCTGGAGAAGTGGTCTTCAGATTTTCGGCGGGGGCAGTTGCCAGGGTTCTGTCAGGAAGGCAAGTTTACCTCATTAAAAACTTACCTTGAAGAGTTACATCACAGCAAAGCAGTGACCTGATTGGCTGGTAAGGAAAGTGCTCCAATTAGCAGTAGCTGGGAGAAATTTAACTCTTCGTGTGATGGTAAGTATTGTGATTGGTATGTAAAATCTTCATTCCTTTCACTTATTCATTATTTGATATTATATTTGTAATCAGTTAAGGTAAAGTGTAAAAATGGTAGGAGATCCCAGACCCGTGTTATGCTCCTCGTGCTCAATGTGGGAGTTCAGGGACGCGGCTGATGCCCCTGACTCCTTCATGTGCGGGAAGTGTGTCCAGGTGCAGCTCCTGTTAGACCACATGACGTCTCTGGAGCTGCGGATGGACTCACTTTGGAGCATCCGCGATGCTGAGGAGGTCGTGGATAGCACGTTCAGTGAGTTGGTCACACCGCAGATTAGGATTGGTGAGGGAGACAGGGAATGGGTGACCAAAAGGCAGAGAAAGAGCAGGAAGGCAGTTCAGGTGTCCCCTGTGGTCATCTCCCTCCAAAACAGGTATACCGCTTTGGTTACTGTTGGGGGAGATGACTCACCAGGGGAAGGCAGTAGTAGCCAGGCTCATGGCACCGTGGCTGGCTCTGCTGCACAGAACGACGGGAAAAAGACTGGCAGGGCTATAGTCATCGGGGATTCAATCGGAAGAGGAGTAGACAGGCGTTTCTGTGGTTGAAAATGAGACTCCTGAATGGAATGTTGCCTCCCAGGTGCACGGGTCAGTGATGTCTCAGATCGGCTGCAGGACACACTGAAGGGGGAGGGTGAACAGCCAGTTGTCGTGGTGCATATAGGCACCAACGATATAGGTAAAAAACGGGATGAAGTCCGACAATCAGAATTTAGGGAGTTAGGAGATAAGTTAAAAAGTAGGACCCCAAAGGTAGTAATCTCAGGATTGCTACCAGTGCCACGAGACAGTCAGAGTAAAAATTCAAGAATAGTCAGAATGAATACGTGGCTTGAGAGATGGTGCAGGAGGGAGGGGTTCAGATTTTGGGGACATTGAAACTGGTTCTGGGAGCGGTGGGACCATTACAAATCGGATGGTCTACACCTGGGCAGGACTGGAACCAATGTCCTAGGGGGTGCTTTTGCTAACACTGTTGAGGAGGTTTTAAACTAATGTGGCAGGGGGGTGGGAACCAGATTAGGAAGTTAGAGGTCAGTAAAGAGGCAACAACTAAAGCCAGTAAGGTACTAGATAATAAACTCAATGTGACTAAGGGGAAGAGTGGACAGGGAAGAGATGATGAACACAAAGGGGCAGGTGGTCTGAGGTGCATTTGTTTTAATGCAAAAAGTGTAGCAGGTAATGCAGATGAATTTAGGGCTTGGATTAGTACCTGGGAATTGGTATTACTGAGACTTGGTTGAGGGAAGGGCAAGACTGGAAACTAAATATCCCAGGGTATAGATGCTTCAGGAGGGATAGAGAGGGAGATTAAAGGGGTGGAGGAGTTGCATTACTGGTCAGAGATGATATCACAGCTGTGATTAAGGAGGGCAGATGGAGGATTCGAGCACTGAGGCAATATGGATAGAGCTAAGAAATAGGAAGGGTGCAGTAACATTGTTGGGACTTTACTACAGGCCTCCCAAAAGCGAGCGTGAAGTAGAGGTACAAATATGTAGACAGATTATAGAAAAATGTCAGAGAAATAGAGTGGTCGTGATGGGAGATTTTAACTTCCCCAACATTGAATGGGACTCATGTAGTGTTGGAGGCGTAGATGGAGCAGAATTTGTAAGGAGCATCCAGGAGAGTTTTTTAGACCAGTATGTAAATAGTCCAACTCAGGAAGGGGCCATACTGGACCTGATATTGGGCAATGATCCCGGCTAGGTTGTTGAAGTTTCAGTCGGTGATTACTTTGGGAATAGCGATCACAATTCCGTAAGTTTTAGAACACTCATGGACAAAGACGAGAGTGATCCTAAAGGAAGAGTGCTAAATTGGGGAAAGGCCAAGTATAACAAAATTCGGTAGGAGCTAGGGAATGTGGATTGGGAGCAGCTGTTTAAGGGTAAATCCACATTTGAAATGTGGGAGTCTTTTAAGGAAAGGTTGATTAGAGTGCAGGACAGACATGTCCCTGTGAAAATGAGGGATAGAAATGGCAAGATTAGGGAACCATGGATGATGGGTGGAATTGTGAGACTAGCTAAGATGAAAAAGGAAGCATACATAAAATCTAGGCAACTTAAAACTGATGAAGCTTTGGAGGAATATCGGGAAAGTAGGACAAATCTCAAACGCGCAATAAAGAGGGCTAAAAGGGGTCATGAAATATCTTTGGCTAACAGGGTTAAGGAAAATCTCAAAGCCTTTTATTCGTACATAAGGAGCAAGAGGGTAACTAGAGAAAGGATTCGCCCACCCAAAGACAAAAGAGGGAATTTATGCGTGGAGTCAGAGGAAATGGGTGAGATTCTTAATGAGTACTTTGCATCGGTATTCACCAAGGAGAGGGACATGACGGATGTTGAGGCTAGTGATGGATGCTTAAATACTCTAGGTCAAGTCGGCATAAGGAAGGGGGAAGTTTTGGGTATTCTAGAGGCATTAAGGTGGACAAGTCCCCAGGTCCGGATGGGTTCTATCCCGGGTTACTGAGGGAAGCGAGAGACGAAATAGCTGGGGCCTTAACAGATATCTTTGCAGCATCCTTGAGCACGGGTGAGGTCCCGGAGGACTGGAGAATTGCTAATGTTGTCCCTTTGTTTAATAAGGGTAGCAGGGATAATCGGGGGAATTATAGACCTGTGAGCTTGACGTCAGAGGTAGGCAAACTGTTGGAGAAAATACTGAGGGATAGGATCTATTGACATTTGGAAGAAAATAGACTTATCAGTGATAGGCAACATGGTTTTGTGCAGGGAAGGTCATGTCTTACAAACCTAATAGAATTCTTTGAGGAAGTGACAAAGTTAATTGATGAGGGGAGGGCTGTAGATGTCATATACATGGACTTAAGTAAGGCGTTTGATAAAGTTTCCCATGGCAGGTTGATGGAAAAAGTGAAGTTGTATGGGATTCAGGGTGTACTAGCTAGGTGGATAAAGAACTGGCTGGGCAACAGGAGACAGAGAGTAGTGGTGGAAGGGAGTCTCTCAAAATGGAGAAAGGTGGCTAGTGGTGTTCCACAGGGATCCGTGCTTGGACCACTGTTGTTTGTGATATACATAAATGATCTGGACGAAGGTATAGGTGGTCTGATTAGCAAGTTTACAGATGATACTAAGATTGGTGGAGTTGCAGATAGCGAGGAGGACTGTCAGAGAATACAGCAAAATATAGATTGGAGAGTTGGGCAGAGAAATGGCAGATGGAGTTCAATCCAGGCAAATGTGAGGTGGTCCATTTTGGAAGATCTAATTCAAGAGCGGACTGTACAGTCAATGGAAGAGTCCTGGGGAAAATTGATGTACAGAGAGATCTGAGAGTTCAGGTCCATTGTACCCTGAAGGTGGCAACACAGGTCGATAGAGTGGTCAAGAAGGCATACAGAATGCTTGCCTTCATCGGACGGGGTATTGAGTACAAGAGTCGGCAGGTCATGTTACAGTTGTATAGGACTTTGCTTAGGCCACATTTGGAATACTGCGTGCAGTTCTGGTCGCCACATTACTAGAAGGATGTGGATGCTTTAGAGAGGGTGCAGAGGCGGTTCACCAGGATGTTGCTTGGTATGGAGGGTGCTAGCTATGAAGAAAGATTGAGTAGATTAGGATTGTTTTCGTTGGAAACACGGAGGTTAAGGGGAGACCTGATTGAGGTCTACAAAATTATGAGAGGTATGGACAGGATGGATATCAACAAGCTTTTTCCAAGAGTGGGGGACTCAATTACAAGGGGTCACGATTTCAAGGTGAGAGGGGGAAAGTTTAAGGGAGCTGTGCGTGGGAAGTTTTTTACGCAGAGGGTGGTGGGTGCCTGGAACGTTTTGCCAGCGGAGGTGGTAGAGGCGGGCACGATAGCATCATTCAAGATGCATCTAGACAGATATATGGACGGGCGGGGAACAGAGGGAAGTAGATCCTTGGAAAATAGGCGACAGGTTTAGATAAAGGATCTGGATCGGCGCAGGCTGGGAGGGCCGAAGGGCCTGTTCCTGTGCTGTAATTTTCTTTGTTCTTTGTTCAGATCAGAATGCAACTCCTATCTCAAAAGCTTTCTCCAAAAAAACCTGCCTATTTAAAGCTTTTCAAAGTGTCTCTCTGCCTTCCTTGGCTCCACCCAGCAATGGCCTCATCTCCCCAAGCTGAAGAACAAATGATCTCTGCAGGCTGCAAATCACATTAACGCCCCCCAGGGACTTTCCCCAGTAAAACCACAGTCTATTTGCCTAGACTGAAAAAGACATTTCTTTGTCAATTTCACCCTCTGGCTGCGAAAAGCACCCAGGCTCTGCAAAACATATATGTATTTTTTAAAAACGTGACCACTGCAGTCAAACACATTCCAACCCCAGGCTTTTAAACCTTAAATTGCCCAATACGAAGAATTCAATATTCCTAAAGTCTTCTACTCGTCATACATGTGAGAGCAAAACTGAAGAACAAGTTACAGGTGGTCCTGTCAGGGCGGTGGGGTTGTTGGGGAAAACAAATCTGATTTTTAAAAAAGGCGATCAAGGTGGAGGGCAAAGGTCATGGCCTAACGTTGTTGAGCTCAATGCTGTGTCCCGGGGGCTGGTAACGCGCCGAATCGGAAGACGAGACGTTGCTCCTGCATTTTGCGCCGGGCTTCGCTGGAACATTGCAGCAGGCTGAGGATGGACATATTTGCACAAGAGTAAGGTTCTGAGTTAAAATGGCAGGCAGCGGGAACGATTGTGTATCCGGTGCTGCCGGGTACGTGAGACTCCGGATCTCCCTGAACGTAGGATGTCAACATGACCGTCTGACCCTCGTTCTCCATGATGTTGTTGGCCTGAAAGAAGTAATGCATCCCTTCCGCATACTGGTTCTAGTTTTCAACCGGCACCAAACGATCTAAGCGCCCAAACAGAGACATGGCGAATCAAGCCAATCCAAACTTGGGTCCAGAAAGTCGGGGACGTGAGGCAGACGAGTAGGGTGCAGGGTCGAGAGATCACCAGTTTACTCCTCATCGCCAGTTTAATAAGGTCACGGGGCATCACATTGAGTAAAGTCAGGAATTTAGTTTTATTTTTCTTTCAGATGGATTTGTTTATTGTCATGTGTACCGAGGTAAAGTGAAAAGTATTTTTCTGCGAGCAGCTCAACAGGTCATTAAGTACATGAAAAGAAAAGGAAATAAATGAAAATACATAATAGGGTAATGTACAATGGCTTACGAGAGAGACGAGTAGAGATGAAGTCGATGAGGCTTTATTAAGCGTGACTTGTTCCCAGCAGTTCAGCAACAGAATGGAGCTGCGGGGAGAAGCACGGGTTCTTATACTCCGCCTTCAGGGCAGAGCCAGGGGTCAACAGCCAACCAGGACCCGGGATCTGTCAGCCAATAGCATCACGGCTTCATAGTCCCACATGACCCCTAATACATACCACCACATTCACCCCTTGTTAAAAATGAACCCGGCGGGGTGGTGGTTCGCATGGTGGTAGGGGTTTACAAGGCTGGTCCTGGGAGGAAAACTTTGGGCATGTCATTACAATTTTAGCCCTACACTGGGCTATGTACAAGGTTTGTGAACTATTTACAATATTCGTAAGAGAAAGGAACATTTTCGTTACAGTCCCAACAACATTCTTGATGTCACACCGATGCCACGAGTCGAGCGGGCGGTCTGGTCTTCCTCGTCGATCGCCTCAGCCCCGGTGGTGGTGCAGGTGCTTGTTCCCGCGTTGTCGTCTCCGGGAGCGTTTCGGTGTTTGTTTCTGTTTCACTCCTGGTCGGACACGGGAGGAGG
This sequence comes from Scyliorhinus torazame, assembly GCF_047496885.1. Classification (NCBI taxonomy): domain Eukaryota; kingdom Metazoa; phylum Chordata; class Chondrichthyes; order Carcharhiniformes; family Scyliorhinidae; genus Scyliorhinus; species Scyliorhinus torazame. Next base: position 79,547,289 of record NC_092722.1, on the reverse strand, counting down.
ACCGATCCTCCCGGGAAGGGGGCGGTCGCAGGGTGCGCTGGTGGCAGGGAGGGGATGATCGGTGTCGGGGGGGGGGGGGGGTGTGTTGCCGGCGGGCGCCAGGTCTCGCAGGGAGACTGTGTCCTGTCGGCCGTCGGGGTACGCCACGTAGGCGTACTGCGGATTCGCGTGGAGGAGGTGAACCTTCTCGACCAACGGGTCCGACTTGTGCGCCCGCACATGTTTTCGGAGCAAGATGGGTCCTGGGGCCGCCAGCCAGGTCGGCAGCGACGTTCCGGAGGAGGACTTCCTGGGGAAGACAAGGAGGCGTTCATGAGGCGTTTGGTTAGTGGTGGTACACAGCAGCGATGGAGTGGAGAGCGTCCGGGAGGACCTCCTGCCACCGGGAAACTGGGAGATCCCTGGACCGTAGGGCCAGTAGGACGGTTTTCCAGACCGTGCCGTTCTCCCTCTCTACTTGCCCGTTGCCCCGGGGGTTGTAGCTGGTCGTCCTGCTCGAGGCTATACCCTTGCTGAGCAGGAACTGGCGCAGCTCGTCACTCATGAAGGAGGACCCCCTGTCGCTATGGATATATGCGGGGCAACCGAACAGTGTGAATATGGTGCTAAGGGCTTTGATGACTGTGGCCGCTGTCATGTCGGGGCAGGGGGTGGCGAAGGGGAAACGGGAGTACTCGTCCACCACGTTCAGGAAGTATGTGTTGCGGTCAGTGGAGGGGAGGGGCCCTTTGAAATCCAAACTGAGGCGTTCAAAGGGGCGGGAAGCCTTGATCAGGTGTGCTCTATCCGGCCTGAAAAAGTGCGGTTTGCACTCTGCGCAGATGTGGCAGTTCCTGGTGACTGTACGGACCTCCTCCACAGAGTAGGGGAGGTTGCGGGACTTTATAAAATGGTAGAACCGAGTGACCCCCGGGTGGCAGAGGTCCTCGTGGAGGGCTTGGAGACGGTCTATTTGTACGTTGGCACATGTGCCGCGGGATAGGGCATCGGACGGCTCGTTCAGCTTTCCGGGACGGTACAAGATCTCGTAGTTGAAGGTGGAGAGCTCGATCCTCCACCTTAAGATCTTGTCATTTTTAATTTTGCCCCGCTGTGCATTATCGAACATGAAGGCTACCGACCATTGGTCAGTGAGGAGAGTGAATCTCCTGCCGGCCAGGTAACGCCTCCAGTGTCGCACGGCTTCCACTATGGCTTGGGCTTCCTTTTCCACTGAGGAGTGGCGGATTTCTGAGGCGTGGAGGGTTCGGGAGAAAAAGGCCACGGGTCTGCCCGCTTGGTTAAGGGTGGCCGCCAGAGCTACGTCGGATGCGTCGCTCTCGACCTGGAAGGGGAGGGACTCGTCGATGGCGCGCATCGTGGCCTTTACGATATCCGCTTTGATGTGGCTGAAGGCCTGGCGAGCCTCTGTCGACAGGGGGAAGGTAGTGGACTGTATTAGCGGGCGGGCCTTGTCTGCATACTGGGGGACCCACTGGGCGTAATATGAAAAGAACCCCAGGCAACGTTTCAGGGCTTTGGAGCAGTGGTGGAGGGGAAATTCCATAAGGGGGCGCATGCGTTCGGGGTCGGGGCCTATTATCCCATTGCGCACTACATATCCCAAGATGGCTAGCCGGTTTGTGCTAAAAACGCACTTTTCCTCATTGTATGTGAGGTTCAAGGCGTTAGCGGTCTGGAGGAATTTTTGGAGGTTGGCGTTGTGGTCCTGCTGATCGTGGCCGCAGATGGTTACGTTGTCGAGATACGGGAACGTCGCCTGCAACCCGTGTTGATCAACCATTCGGTCCATCTCCCGTTGGAAGACCGAGACCCCGTTCGTGACACCAAATGGGACCCTTAGGAAGTGGTATAGACGCCCGTCTGCCTCGAAGGCTGTGTACTTGCGGTCACCTGGGCGGATGGGGAGCTGGTGTTGGCGGACTTGAGGTCCACGGTGGAGAAAACCTTATATTGGGCGATCCGATTTACCATGTCGGATATGCGGGGGAGAGGGTACGCATCCAGCTGTGTGTACCTGTTGATGGTCTGGCTATAGTCTATGACCATCCTTTGCTTCTCCCCGGTCTTTACTACTACCACCTGTGCTCTCCAGGGACTATTGCTGGCCTGGATTATGCCTTCCTTCAGCAACCGCTGGACTTCAGACCGAATAAATATCCGGTCCTGGGCGCTGTACCGTCTGCTCCTAGTGGCGACGGGTTTGCAATCCGGGGTGAGGTTTGCAAACAAGGACGGCGGTTCAACTTTGAGAGTTGCGAGGCCGCAGATAGTGAGTGGGGGTATTGGGCCGCCGAATTGAAACGTTAGGCTCTGCAGGTTGCACTGGAAATCTAATCCCAGTAATGTGGGCGCGCAGAGTTGGGGAAGGACGTAGAGCCTGTAGTTTTTAAACTCCCTCCCTTGCACCGTTAGGTTCGCGATGCAGAACCCTTTGATCTCTACGGAGTGGGATCCTGCAGCTAGGGAAATCTTTTGCGTGCTTGGATGGATGGTGAAAAAACAGAGTCTTGCCGTGTCGGAGTGGATGAAGCTTTCTGTGCTCCCGGTGTCGATCAGGCATGGTGTCTCGTGTCCGTTGATCAGCACCGTTGTTGTCGTCGTCTGGAGCGTCCGGGGCCGTGATTGATCCAGCGTCACCGAGGCCAGTCGTGGTCGTAGTGTCTCAGCGTCTTCTTCGGACCCCGTGGAGCCGTCGATGCTGGGGTCCTTTGTTGTCATCCAAGATGGCGGCGTCCATGAATCGCACGCGGCCGGGGGTGGACAAAATGGCCGCCCCCATGGATCGCACGTGGTCGGGGGTGGACAAAATGGCCGCCCCCATGCATCGCACGTGACTGGGGAGTCACAAGATGGCGGCGCCCATCCTCCCCTCGTGGTGGCCGGGACCCAAAATGGCGGCGCCCGCGGGTCGCACATGGGGCGCTGGGGGGGTTGGGGACCGTTTGGGATGCGCTGGGCTCGTTCTTCTCCGGGGATCACGGCGACCCCCCGGGACCGGCACACAGCCGCGAAATGGCCCTTTTTGCCGCAGCTCTTGCAAATAGCTGCGCGGGCCGGGCAGCGCTGCCGGGGGTGTCTCGCCTGGCCGCAGAAATAGCAGCGGGCCCCCCCGGGATGATCCGGCGCTTTAACCGCGCAAGCCTGTGAGGGAGGGGGGGGGTGACGCGACGGGGGTCCACGGAGCCCAAGGGGCTGCCGCGCGGTCGGGGCCGTAGGCTCGGGCGTTTTGCGAGGCCACATCTAGGGAAGCTGCAATGGCCCGTGCCTCTGAGAGTCCTAGCGACTCTTTTTCTAAAAGTCTTTGGCGGATTTGGGGAGAGTTCATACCTGCCACAAACGCAACGCAAATTAACATGTCCGTGTGTTCAGTCACGTTTACCGGCGGGCAGCTGCAGCCCCGTCCCAAAATTAGCAGCGCGGCGTAGAACTCCTCTAACAATTCTCTGGGACTTTGCCGTCTCGTTGCGAGTTGGTAGCGTGCGTAGACCTGGTTCACGGGGCGAACGTAGATGCTTTTCAGTGCTGCGAGCGCCGTCGGGAAATCCTCTGCGTCTTCTATGAGAGGGTAAATTTCCGGGCTTACCCTTGAGTGCAGGACCTGCAGTTTCTGGTCTTCTGTGATCCGGCCGGGGGCCGTTCGGAGGTAGCCTTCGAAACAAGCTTGCCAGTGTTTAAAGACTGCTGCTGAGTTCACTGCGTGGGGGCTGATCCTCAGGCATTCCGGGGCGATCCGGAGCTCCATAGTCCTTTAAGCATGCTTAATAAATTGTAGCGCACAATGACTTACGAGAGAGACGAGTAGAGATGAAGTCGATGAGGCTTTATTAAGCGAGACTTGTCCCCAGCAGTTCAGCAACAGAATGGAGCTGCGGGGAGAAGCACGGGTTCTTATACTCCGCCTTCAGGGCAGAGCCAGGGGTCAACAGCCAACCAGGACCCGGGATCTGTCAGCCAATAGCATCACGGCTTCACAGTCCCACATGACCCCTAATACATACCACCACAGGTAACACAATGTAACTAGATAACACCGGCATCGGATGAAGCACACAGGGGTGTAGTGTTAATGAGGTCAGTCCATAAGAGGGTCGTTTAGGAGTCTGGTAACAGTGGGGAAGAAGCTGTTTTTGAGTCTGTTCGTGCGTGTTCTCAGACTTTTGTATCTCCTGTCCGAAGGAAGAAGTTGGAAGAGTGAGTACGACGGGTGTGAGGGGTCTTTGATTATGCTGCCCACTTTCCCCAGGCAGCGGGAGGGGTAGATGGAGTCAATGGATGGGAGGTAGGTTCGTGTGATGGACTGGGCTGTGTTCACGACTCTCTGAAATTTCTTGCGGTCTTGGGCCGAGCAGTTGCCATACCAGACTGTGATGCAGCGCGATAGGATGCTTTCTATGGTGCATCTGTAAAAGTTGGCAAGAGTTAATGTGGACATGCTGAATTTCCTTAGTCTCCTGAGGAAGGATAGGCGCTGTTGTGCTTTCTTGGTGGTAGCGTCGACGTGGGTGGACCAGGACAGAGTTTTGGAGATGTGTACCCTTAAGAATTTGGAACTGCTAACCATCTCCACCTCGGCCCCGTTGATGCTGACAGGGCTGTACAGTACTTTGCTTCCTGAAGTCAATTACCAGCTCTTTAGTTTTTCTGGCATTGAGGGAGAGATTGTTGTCGCTGCACCACTCCATTAGGTTCTCTACTCCCTCCTGTATTCTGACTCGTCGTTATTCGAGATCCGGCCCACTATGGTCGTATCGTCAGCAAACATAGATGGAGTTGGAATCAAATTTTGCCACGCAGTCGTGTGTGTACAGGGAGTAGAGTAGGGGGCTAAGTACGCAGCCTTGTGGGGCCCGGTGTTGAGGACTATTGTGGAGGAGGTGTTGTTTATTCTTACTGATTGTGGTCTGTGGGTTAGAAAGTCGAGGATCCAATTGCAGAGTGAGGAGCCAAGTCCTAGGTTTTGGAGCTTTGATATGAGCTTGGCTGGGATTATGGTGTTGAAGGCGGAGTATTTACAATACAATATATACACTGCCTGGTAGCTCCCTATCGGGTCCCACTCTGGTCGGTGCCTTATTGGCCGACCTTTGATACATTGGTTAATTGAGATTCTCCCAGCCCTAGTGGGGGAGCTCGGATTCCACACGCACCACGGGGAAGACAAGCATTCCTATCCCGTAGGTTCCATGTGGGCTATTACGGAGGCAGGCTGCTGGGGGAAGGGAATGAAGGATTATGGGTGATGGAGGAGTGGGCCAGAGTGTCAAGCCTGAGATCCCTCTATCCGGGTCACTCTCCGTCTCTCTCTGCCTCTCTGTCCCAAACAGAAGCTCTGAAAGCTGTCCTAGATTTCTGCCCTCTTCCAAACCTGGCCTCTCGAGCATCTCCCGAGTCCCACCACTCCACCATTGACGGCGTGTCTTCAGCTGTTGGGGGCCCCAGAGCTTTGGAATTCCTTCCCTAAAGCTCTCAGGCTCTCTCTTTCACTGTCCCTCTCTTTTTCTCTGTCTGTCTCTCTCTGTCTCTCGGTCTCGCCTCTCTCTCTCTGTCTGTCTGTCTGTCTGTCTGTCTCTCTCTCTCTCTCTGTCCCTCTCTGCCACTCTTTCTCACTGTGTCTCTCTGTCTCCCTCTTTCTTGCTGTCTCTCACCCTCTGTCTCTCTCTATCTTTCTGTCTCTCTCTGTCTGTCTCTCTGTTTCTCTCCTTGTCTGTCTCCATGTCTCTCTGTCTCGCTCTGTCTCTCACTCTGTCTCACACTCCGTCTCTCTTTCTCGTCCTTTCTCACTCTCTCTCTCCTTCATATCCCTCTTGCTCTCTCTCCCTCGCTGTCCCTCTCCCCATCTCTCTTTATCTTTATCTCTCTCTCTGTCTCCTTCTTTTTCTCTATCACTGTGTGTGTGTCTCTCTCTGTCTCTCTCCCTCTTTCTCTGTCTCTCTCGCTCTCTGTCTCTCTGTCTCCGTCTCTCTTTGTCCCTCTCTAACTCTTCCTCTCTCTCTCTTCCTGCCTCCCTCTCTCCTTCTTCCAGACACTCCTGAAATGGACCCCTTTAATTGGGGGGCAGTTGGGATGGTGGGGTTAGTTCACTTAGACTGAGGACATCACCCCTATCATCCAGTTAGAGCAAATCCGTTTTGGGTTTATTCTGGCATTATCCATTCTGTTTCCTTTAAAAAAAAATGTTTTTATTGGTTTTCGCATTTTATGTTTAACACTTCAGCTCACAAGTTAAATTACACGTTGCCTTCCCGCGCAAAGCAAAACATCAAGCAAAACAGAGTAAAAACAAGGGAACAAATTGAAGTTATAAAACAAGAACTAAAAAAACAAAGATAAACGGGGAGACAAAGACAATCGGAAATGTTCACATATATTCACAGGCCCTTGTCTCCCCTCCCGCTGTGGCTGTGGTCTCCCTATTGCTGATCTGCCTGAGTTATACTCCCCAGTGTGGCCCAGGTGCGTATATACAGGTGCGTCTTTTACCGTTTACTTTGGTATCAGATCACCCTCGGGCCTGTCACCTGAGGTTTTGTCCCTTGTCTTTCTCACCTACTTTCACTCCCTCCCCTCCCTCCCCCTCCCCTTTATCCCATGGCTTGTTTGCGGCCCTCCCCCTTGCTCTACTGTTTGCTGGATACGAACAGATCTTGGAACAAGTTGGTGAAGGGCTTCCACTTCCTGTGGAAACCCTTTTCGACCCCTGTGGTAGTCACCACTGTTGTATTATATTGTACATATGGGTATTACGGTAAGGCCCCTGTACTACAAGTACGGGGGTAGATCCATGCCTGCTGGCTCCGCCCAGAAGGCAGAGTATAAATGTGTGTGTTCTCCGAACAGCAGCCATTTCGTAAGCTGCTGTAGGAGGCCACACATCTCTGTGTAATAAAGTCTCGATTACATTCTACTCTCGTCTCGTCGTAATTGATAGTTCATCAATCCCTCGATAGCAAATTTGATTTTCTGCAGCCTGAGAAATTCCTCCTGGTTGGACAGCCAGTCTGCAGCTTTGGGTATTGCTGCCGATTGCTAGCCAAGCCGGATTCTCTGGCGGGTGATCAGGGAGACAAAGACACTCCCCCCTCCCCCCCCCCCCCAATCCCCATAAAGCGTTCTTGCTGCAACCCTGGAGATTGCCATTTTTGGCTTTGTTAAGATATTGTTTTAAACCGTTTGTCTGTTCTGAGACTCCTTCTTAACCCCTGTCCTGCTGACTGCCTTTAATCTACAATTCTTGCCGGCTACTGCCACAGTGAGACTTTTGCTTAAACTACAGACTTGAGGCACACCCCTGGTCTACTGGACTAGCCAGAACATTGCCTTTGGGTTCTGTGGCAGCACCTTGTATGTCAGTTTGATAGACTTGGCAAGAAGCGAATTGGTGAATTTGAAATTCTGAGCCATCTCCTGTTGTTGTTTGCGATTGGTGGAGCTGTTCAGAATCCTCCTGAAGAAAGGCGGGTGATGTGAAGAGCTCAATTTTGCTTTGAATTCAGTGAGAAGCAGCTGGAAGACACTCTCTCCCTCTGTTCCCTCTCTCTGCCAGGCATTTTTAAAAACTCCTCATCAGGCCTGTGAAGGCACTCCTATTTCAAAGACAGACAGTAGTCAGAACTTTGCAGGGAATTTTTGGAGTGAAAGATTGAAAGCAGTTTCTCACCAGGTCTGTGATACTTTAATCCTCTGTCCAAATGGCTGGGAAGAACCTAAACTGAGAACTCTTTATAATACAACCGGTCCTTCTGCACGGGGATCAGGCGAATGAAAAAGCCTGTAAAATTCTCAGGTATTAAGCTCCAGTAATCTCTCAGGGAGAAAGAAGCTCCACCTGGTGGTCGGACGTCAGAATTGTACTGACCTGAATCTCCTGTATAAAGCTCCAACTGGTGGTCAAAGGTCAGAACTGCACCGACCTGAATCTCTTGTATGAACCAATTCCCCAGAGGCTCGCATTCAGAGAACACCGGCGTCTACAGAGGCCACAGATGCAGCAGCAAAGATTCACCTTTTCTTCCCATTCCCGTTATTCTAACCCTTTCCCTGTCTCTTCACTGTGTGTTTGTATTGTGCGTGTCTGGGTGGAGGGTGGGACGGGGTTTTGGGGAAAAGGTAGACTGGTAGGTGGTAGTTCCAATAATTGAGTTTATATGTTCATCTTTTGCTCTTGTTAGAAATAAACAGTTTGTTAATAATTTTCTTAAATCTGGTGTCTGTAACTCATTGGAGCAATCAGGGGTTAAAGATGTTAAGAAAAAACAAATTATTGTTAATTCACTTTTGTTGGAACTCTGGGGTCTGTGGGACTGGAACTGACCGTCCACTCACCCGTGTGTCATAATAGCTCCACTTTTCGCCATCACAACTTTGGACATCGCCGCAAAGAAGGTCGTCCAGAACCCGACAAGTCTGGGCGTGGTTGGCCAGGCCTCCCTGGCACCGTTCACATTGTCCTCCACCCCCAGAAAGAACCCACTCATTCGAGATCTGGTTAGGTGCACCACCTTTAGCTCCATTAGCCTCAGTCCCTCGCACGTGAAGGTGGAGTTCGCCCTGTTCAGTGCTTCAATCCAGAATCCTCCTTCTATGTCTGCACCCAGTTCTTCCTCCCAGCTTTCCCTGATCTCGTCCAGGGGAGAGCATGCCTCCTCCAACAGGCACCCGTACAGGTTCCCCCAGTTCCCCCTCCCTAGACTGCCCATGTCCAACAGTTCCTCAACTAGCGAATGTCCTGGTATCTGGGGGTTTCTTTACGGAGAAAGCTTTTGACCTGCAAGTGTGTCAGTTTGTTTCCTTTTGGTAGTTAGAACTCCTCCACGAGTTCCTCCAGCGTCATCCGTGTACATATCCCTAACCATCAGTGTTCCCTCGATCTGCCTCCACCTTTCAAAGGTGGCGTCCATTATTGTGGGAGTAAACCTGTGGTTGCTACAGATAGGAGCCATAGTAGACATTTCGGCTAGACTGAAGTGCTGTCTCATCTGATACCACGTTTGGAGCATGGCTACTACCATTGGGCTTCTCGAGTGCTTGGTCGGGGGAAGGGAGTGTGGTTGTGATTGGGGCGCGGAGGATGTCCCTATGCAGGAACTCTCCTCCATCTTCGCCCACTCTGCCCCCGGTTCCTTCACCCATCCCCTCACTCTTTCTGCTGTGGCCATCCAGTAGTAGAACTGTAGGTCTGAGGGGGCCAGGTCTCCCATGTCTCCTTCTTTGTAGGACCATTTTTTGGATCCTCAAGTTCCCGCCCCCCCCAAACCAAATGCCATGATTAGTTTGTCGACTGTGTTGAAAAAGGCCTTGGGGATGTAGATCGGGAGGGATCAGAACAGGAGGAGGAGCCTGGGCAGTATATTCATGTTGATCGTCTGCACTCTCCCTGCCAGTGAGAATGGGAGTGAACCTGACCTCTGCAGGTCCTTCTTAACTTCCTCACCAGACTCGTCATGTTCCACTTGTGGATCTGTGTCCAGTCGTGGGTTATTTGGATCCCCAGGTAGGGGAATCTGGTCTGGGCTTGTTTGAATGGTAGTCCTTTCAACTCTGTCCGTCTCCCCTGCAGGTTCACCGGGAAGGTCTCACTCTTGCTCAGGTTAGGTTTGTAGCCCGAGAAGGCTCCAAACACCTTTAGGAGTTTCATTATCCCTTCTATGCTGGGCCGGGAGTTCGAGATGTAGAGGAGCAGGTCATCTGCGTGAATGAAACTCTATGCCCTTTGGATACCACCAGTTCGCAGTTCTGAGGGCGATCACCATACTCGATTGCCAGAGAAAACAGCAGTGGGGACAGTGGGCCCCGTGTCTCTCTGCAGCTGGAAGTAGTTAGAGATGGTGGTGTTTGTCCTGACACTCTCCATGGAAGCGCTGTACAGGAGTTTCACCCAAGAGGTGAATCCTGTCCGAACCCATTCCAGTTTCTCCAGTGCTTCCACTCGACTATGCCGAAGGCCTTTTCTGCGTCCAGGGAGATGATCACCTCTGGTGTTCTCTCCCCGGATGGGGGCCATTATCATGTTCAGGGACCTGATGTTTGATGTTAGCTGCCTACCCTTGACAAAGCCCATCTGGCCTTCCGCAACAACCTCCGTCATGAAACTCTCCAGACGTTTAGCCAGGAATTTTGTGTCTACATTGAGCAGCGAGATGGGCCTGTAGAACCTGCACTCAGTTGGGTCTTTGTTATTTTGGGATTAGTGAGATTGAGGTTTATGCCAGTGTTGGCGGCAGGGAACCCCTTAATAGCGAGTCTGTGGACTTGCGGGTCGCGGCGATGCGGAGCTAAGCCGCGCGAGTCGGCAGCTCCCGCAGAAATGGACTTTTGGGCCCGCTAACGGAGCCCCGACGGACCTGTAAAAAAATCAACCCGTGGGGAAGGAAGGAGAAAGGTCCCCTACAGCCCTGCATGGACCGGACCCGCAGTGAAACGGCGAGGAAAGCGGCCCTGGAGCAGCGGGAGAAGAAAGAAAAAAACAAAATGGCGGCGCCCATGGACAGAGGAGATGAAAGAGTTCATCAAGTGCTGCTTCGAGGAGCTGCGTAAGGAGATGGTGGCGCCTATACTGGCAATGGTGGAAAAACTTGGAGCAACCCAGAAAGCCCAAGAGGTGAAGATCCAGGAGATCCAGGAAAAGGTGAGTGAGAACGACGATGAGCTCGTGGGCCTGGCGGAGAGAGTGGAGCGGCACGAAGCGCTGCACAGGACGTGGGCGGGAAGACTCGAAGACCTGGAGAACAGATCAAGGAGAAACAACTTGAGGATCCTGGGTCTCCCAGAAGGAGTGGAGGGGGCCGATGCCGCGGCATATGTGGGCACAATGATCGGGACGCTGATGGGTGTGGAGGCCCCCCCCGGGATTGCTGGAGCTGGATGGGGCGCACCGAGTGCTAGCGAGGAAGCCCAATGCAAAAGAGCCGCCAAGGGCGATGGTGGTGAGATTTCACCGGTTTACGGACAGAGAGAGGGTCCTGAAATGGGCCAAGAAGGAACGGAGCAGCAAGTGGGACAATGCGGAGATCAGAATATACCCGGACTGGAGCGCGGAGGTCGCTAAGCGGAGAGCGGGTTTCAACCGGGCCAAAGCGGTGCTGCACCGGAAAGGGGTGAAATTTGGAATGTTGCAGCCAGCGCGACTGTGGGTTACACATAATGGCCAACACCACTACTTCGAAACGCCCGAAGAGGCGTGGACCTTTATATTAGCTGAAAAATTGGACTCTAATTGAGCGTTTGTGTGGGAGGGGGGTGTTTCAGGGGTGAAGTATGATGTTTGTTGTACATAGGGGGTCAACCACGCGCAGGAAAGGATATATGGGCTGGGGGAGAGGGACAAGGCCATGACAGGAGCAGCGCCATGGGGGGCGGGGCAGGCTTTGGGAAGCGCGGGGTTTTTCCCGCGCGCGGCAAAAAAAATAAAATAAAAAGGGCGGGAAGGGGACAAAGGAATGTACATTGATTGGGAGAGACCCACACGGGGGGGTTAAAGGGATGGCGGGGGAAGCCGGGGTCAGCAGGTGTCAGCTGACTTACGGGAGGGATATGGGGGGAGCAAAAAAGCTAGACGGGGATCTAGCGGGGGGGGGGGGGGAAAGGGTTGCTGCTGCACTGGCCGAAAGAGAATGGGTCACAGAAGAGGTGGCTGGGACGGGGGTCCCCCAACTGGGGGACTGGGGAGTGAGGGAGACGCGGACAAGGGACTGGCCCAGAAAAGAAGGAGATGGATAGTCGGCGGTGGGGGTGGGGGGGGGGGGGGGGGGGGGTGAGAGTCCCTCCAATCCGGCTGATAACGTGGAACGTGAGGGGCCTGAATGGGCCGGTGAAGCGGGCTCGAGTGTTCGCGCACTTGAAGGGACTGAAGGCAGATGTGGCAATGCTCCAAGAGACGCACCTGAAGGTGGCGGACCAGGTCAGGTTAAGAAAGGGATGGGTAGGACAGGTATTTCACTCGGGATTGGACGCAAAAATAGAGGGGTGGCAATTCTGGTGGGAAAGCATGTATCATTTGAGGCCAAGACTATCGTAGCGGATAATGGAGGGAGATATGTGATGGTGAGTGGTAGGTTGCAAGGGACGTGGGTGATGTTGGTAAATGTATACGCCCCGAACTGGGATGATGCTGGATTCATGAAGCGCATGTTGGGGCGCATTCCGGACCTGGAGATAGGAGGACTAATAATGGGAGGGAACTTCAATACGGTGCTGGACCCAGCACTGGACTGCTCCAGATCAAGGACGGGAAGGAGGCCGGCGGCGGCCAAGGTAATTAGGGGGTTTATGGATCAGATGGGGGGAGTGGACCCATGGAGGTTTGCAAGACCGCAGGCCAGGGAATTTTCTTTTTTCTCCCACGTGCATAAGGCTTACTCCCGGATAGATTTCTTTGTTCTGGGCAGGGCGCTCATCCCGAGAGTGGGGGGGACGGAGTATTCGGCCATAGCCGTTTCGGACCATGCCCCGCACTGGGTGGAACTGGAGCTGGGAGAGGAGAGGGACCAACGCCCGCTGTGGCGGCTGGATGTGGGACTGCTGGCCGATGAGGTGGTGTGTGGGAAGGTGAGGGGGTGTATTGAAAGGTACTTGGAGGCCAACGACAACGGGGAGGTGCGAGTGGGGGTGGTATGGGAGGCGATGAAGGCAGTGATCAGGGGAGAGCTGATCTCCATCAGGGCTCATAGGGGGAAGATAGAGGGAATGGAAAGGGAGAGGTTAGTGGGGGAGATCTTGCGGGTGGACAGGAGATACGCAGAGGCCCCGGAGGAAAGATTACTTTGGGAAAGGCGACGGCTCCAGACGGAGTTTGACCTGCTGACCACGGGCAAGGCGGAGGCACAGTGGAGGAAGGCACAAGGGGCGACTTAAGAGTACGGGGAATAGGCTAGTCAGATGCTGGCGCACCAGCTCCGTAAGAGGGCGGCAGCGAGGGAAATAGGGGGAATCAAAGATGGAAGGGGAGCCACGGTACGAAGTGCAACGAAAATAAATAAGGTATTTAAGGACTTTTATGAAGAGCTGTACAGGTCCCAGCCCCCAGGGGGGGGAAGGGGGGATGAGGCGATTCCTGGACCAGCTGGGGTTCCCGACGGTGGAGGAGCAGGAGGCGGTTGGTTTGGGGGCACCATTTGGGCTGGAGGAGTTGAGTAAGGGTTTGGGGAGCATGCAGGCGGGGAAGGCCCCGGGGCCGGACGGGTTCCCGGTGGAATTCTATAGAAAATATGTGGACCTGCTGGCCCCGCTACTAGTGAGGACCTTCAACGAGGCAAGAGAGGAGGGAACCCTGCCCCAGACAATGTCGGAGGCGACAATCTCCCTGATCCTAAAGCGAGACAAGGATCCACTGCAATGTGGATCGTACAGGCCGATTTCGCTCCTCAATGTGGATGCTAAGCTATTGGCGAAGGTACTGGCCACTAGGATTGAGGACTGTGTCCCGGGGGTGATACACGAGGACCAAACGGGATTTGTAAAGGGCAGGCAGTTAAATACCAATGTGCGGCGGCTCATAAACGTGATAACGATGACATCGGAGGAAGGAGAGGTGGAGATAGTGGCAGCTATGGACGCGGAAAAAGCCTTTGACCGAGTAGAGTGGGAGTACCTCTGGGAGGTATTGCGCAGGTTTGGGTTCGGGGGAGGGTTTATTAGATGGGTTAAGCTCCTTTACAGCGCCCCGGTGGCGAGCGCAGTGACAAACCGGCGGAGGTCAGAGTACTTTCGGCTGTACCGAGGGACGAGACAGGGGTGCCCCCTGTCCCCCCTGTTGTTTGCATTGGCGATCGAACCCTTGGCCATATCACTTAGGGAGTCTCAGAAATGGAGGGGGATAGTCCGCGGGGGAGAGGAGCATCGGGTATCGCTATATGCAGATGACCTGCTGCTATACGTGGCGAACCCAATGGAGGGGATGGTGGAGGTCATGCAGATTCTGAAGGAGTTTGGGGAGTTTTCGGGCTACAAGCTTAATGTAGAGAAGAGTGAGCTTTTTGTAAGGGGACCAAGAAAGAGGGATAGGGGACCTGCCGCTGAGGAGGGCGGAGAGGAGTTTTCGGTATCTGGGGATCCAGATAGCCAGAAGTTGGGGGGCCCTACATAAATTGAATTTGACGAGGGTGGTGGAGCAAATGGAGGAGGATTTTGAAAGATGGGACATGCTCCTGCTCTCGCTGGCGGGTAGGGTGCAGTCGGTCAAAATGGTGGTCCTTCCGAGGTTTTTGTTCATGTTTCAGTGCCTCCCCATCGTGATCACCAAGGGCTTTTTCAAGAGAGTAGGTAGGAGTATCATGGGGTATGTGTGGGCAAATAAGACCCCGAGGGTTAGGAGAGGGTTCTTGGAATGCAGCAGGGACCGAGGAGGGTTGGCTTTGCCAAACCTAGAGAGTTACTACTGGGCAGCAAATGTGGCGATGATCCGTAAGTGGGTTATGGAGGGAGAGGGGGCGGCATGGAAGAGGATGGAGATGGTGTCCTGCAAAGGAACGAGCCTGGGGACGTTGGTAACGGCACCGCTGCCGCTCTCGCTGACAAAATACACCACAAGCCCGGTGGTGGCGGCAACATTAAAGATCTGGGGCCAGTGGAGAAACACAGGGGTGCAATGGGAGCATCGGTGTGGTCCCCGATCAGGGGTAACCACCGGTTTGTCCCGGGGAAGATGGACGGGGGGTTCCAAGGCTGGCATCGGGCGGGGATAAGAAGAATGGGGGACCTGTTCATTGACGGGACATTTGCGAGTCTAGGGGCACTGGAGGAGAAATTTGAGTTACCCCCGGGAAATGCATTTAGATATATGCAGGTGAGGGCTTTTGTGAGGCGACAGGTGAGGGAATTTCCGTTGCTCCCGGCACAAGAAGTTCAAGATAGGGTGATCTCGGGGGTATGGGTCGGGGAGGGCAAGGTATCGGAAATACACCAAGAGATGAAAGCAGAGGGGGAAGCGCTAGTAGGAGAACTGAAAGGTAAATGGGAGGAGGAGCTGGGGGAGGAGATTGAGGAAGGGCTATGGGCTGATGCCCTGGGTAGGGTTAATACCTCCTCCTCGTGTGCCAGGCTCAGTCTGATACAATTTAAAGTGGTTCACAGAGCGCACTTGACGGGGGCGAGGCTGAGTAGGTTCTTTGGGGTAGAGGATAGATGTGAAAGATGTTCAGGGAGCCCGGCGAACCATGTCCATATGTTTTGGTCATGCCCGGCACTGGAGGGGTTCTGGAGAGGAGTGGCGGGAGTAATATCCCAGGTGGTGAAAGTCCGGGTCAAGCCAAGCTGGGGGCTAGCAATATTTGGAGTAGTGGATGAGCCGGGAGTGCAGGAGGCGAAAGAGGCCGGAATTCTGGCCTTTGCGTCCCTAGTAGCCCGGCGAAGGGTCTTGCTTTGTGGAAGGAGGCGAAGCCCCCTAGCCTGGAGGCCTGGATTAATGACATGGCGGGGTTCATAAAATTGGAGAGAATTAAGTTTGCTTTGCGAGGGTCTGCGCAGGGGTTTTACAGGCGGTGGTAACCGTTCCTAGATTATCTCGCGGAGCGTTAGAAGAAGGGCGATCAGCAGCAGCAGCAACCCTGGGGAGGGCGGGGGGGAACGAGTGATTGTTTGAGGGGATGGACGAGCGGGAGATAGCACGGAGGGTGGGGGTAAACGGTACGCGCGGCCAAGAGCCAGTGTATAAAGCTATGTAAATATACCATCTTGCCTTGTATATATCTTGCTCAGGGAGAATTTGCGTTATTTTGTTACGGGGGGGGGGGGGGGGGATTATTGTTTGTAAGGGGAAAAAAATTGTGTTGTTAAAAAACCTTAATAAAAATATTTTTTTTTAAAAATAGCGAGTCTGTGAACAACTCCCGCAAGTTGCAAATTCTTTGTAGAAGTCCGCCGCGAATCCATCTGGCCCCGGCACGTTCCCCGCCTGCATGGAGTTAATACTCTCCATGACTTCCCCTCAGTCTTACTGGCGCTACCAGGTCCCATCTCCTCTCTTCCCCCACGACTGGCATGTCCAGTCCGTCAAGGAATTGCTTCATCCCAGAGTACCCCTGGGGGGGGGGGCTCGGAGATGTATAGCCCCCGGTAAAAGGGCTTGAAGGCCTCGTTGATCCTTTCTGGTGTGGCAACTAACCTGCTGTTGTGGTCTCTAATCAGAGCCATTTTCCTCACGGCTGCCTGCTTTCTCAGCTGGTGAGCTAACAGGGGGCTGGCTTTGTCTCTGTGTTCGTACAGGGTCCCCTTGCCTGGCGAAGTTGGTGCCCCGCTTTCCTCATGGAGGACAGGTCAAAGTCCATTTGTAGCTTTTTCCTCTCCGCCAGTAGCTCTCCAATGGGGACCATGGAGTACTGCCGGTCCACCTCCAGAATAGAGTTGATCAGTTGTTGCCTAGTCGCCCTCTCTTTCTTATATCTGAGCACTTTGTAAGCGATAAATCCCCCCCTTTTCACTGCCTTCAGCGCCTCCCAGAATGTGGAGAGTGTAACCTCCCCATTCTGGTTATTGGTAATGCACCCAGCCATGGCTTGTGATACCCGTTTGCAGAATGCCCTATCGGCAAGGAGGGCCATGTCCAACCTTCATGGTGGGCATTGGCTCAGCCCGCCTCCAACCTCACACCCATGCAATGTGGAGCGTGGTCGGAGATCACAATTGCAGAGAACTCCACTACCACTATCCCTGGAAGCACCGATTTCCCCAATACCAAGATGTTGATCGTGGTGTAGAACCGGTGTACTTGGGAGAAGAAGAACTCCTTCTCCCCTGGGTGTGTGTACCTCCATGGGTCCACTTCCCCCATCTGTTCCATGAAGGTGCCTAGTTCCTTCGCCATAAAAGAACAAAGAACAAAGAAAGGTACATCACAGGAACAGACTGTTTGGCCCTGCAAGCCGGCGCCGAGCATGCTGCCCGTCTAACCTAAAACCCTCTACACTTCCTGGGTCCGTATCCCTCTATTCCCATCTTATTCATGTATTTGTCAAGATGCCCCTTAAACGTCACTATCGTCCCTGCTTCCACCACCTCCTCCGGTAGAGAGTTCCAGGCACCCTCGGTGTGAAAAACCTCCCTCGCACATCTCCTCTAAACTTTGCCCCTCGCACCTTAAACCTTTGTTCCTTCCTGACTCTTCCACCCTGGAAAAAAGCTTGACTATCCACTCTGTCTATGCCCCTCATAAATTTGTAGACTTCTATCAAGGCGCCCCTCAACCTCCATCATTCTAGTGCGAATGATACACCATCAATTATGACACGACGGAGAGATCAAGTGAATGAAGGCTTTAATACGTAAAGAACTTAGCTAGCCAGAGACTTCAGTACAAACTGAGCGCCACCCACTGGATGCAACATTATATACAGCCCTGGGGAGGGGGAGCCAGAGGCGGAGTCCATCGGGGTTCCAACCCAAGCCTTAAAGGGATATCACACCAAACCTTAAAGGCATATCACCTGTCTGGTGAATACATTCACCACAGAGAACAAACCGAGGTGATCCAACCTCTTGTCATAGCCAATGCCCTCCATACCAGGTAACCTCCTGGTAAATCTCTTCTGTACCCTCTCCAAAGCCTCCATATCCTTCTGGTAATGTGGCGACAAGAATTGAACACTATATTCCAAGTGTGGCCTAACTAAGGTTCTATCCAACTGCAGCATGACTTGCCGATTTTTATATTCAATGCACCAGCCGATGAGGCAAGCATGCCGCATGCCTTCTTGACTACCTTCTCCACTGGCAGTGCCATTTTCAGCGACCTGTGGACCGTACACCCAGATCACTCTGCTTGTCAATACTCTTAAGGGTTCTGCCATTTATGTGTATTTCACACCTGTATTAGACCTTCCAAAATGCATTACCTCACATTTGTCCAGATTGAACTCCCATCTGCCATCTCTCCGCCCAAGTCTCCAAATGATCTATATCCTGCTGTATCCTCTGACAGTCCTCATTGCTATCCGCAATTCCACCAACCTTTGTGTCGTCTGCAAACTTACTAATCAGACCAGTTACATTTTCCTCCAGATCATTTATATATACAGCAAAGGTCCCAGCACTGATCCCTGTGGAACACCACTAGTCACAGCCCTCCATTCAGAAAAGCACTTTCCACTGCTACTCTCGGTCTTCTATTGCCAAGCCAGTTCTGTACCCATCTGATCCCGTGGGACTTCACCTTCTGCATCAGTCTGCTTTGAGGGATCTTGTCAAAGGCCTTACTGAAGTCCATGTAGACAACATCTACTGCCCCATCTTCATCAATCATCTTCGTCACTTCCTCGAAAAACTTGATCAAGTTAGTGAGACACGACCTCCCCTTCACAAAACCATGCTGCCTCTCGCTAATGTGTCCACATGCTTCCAAATGGGAGTAAATCCTGCCTCGAAGAATCCTCTCCAATAATGTCTCTACCACTGACATAAGGCTCACCAGCCTGTAATTTCCTGGTTTATCTTAAACAAAGGAACAACATTAGCTATTCTCCAGTCCTCTGGGACCGTCACTTGTAGAGAGTAAGGATACAGAGATTTCTGTCAAAACCCCAGCAATTTCCTCCCTCAGTATTCTGGGATAGATCCCATCAGGCCCTGGGGACTTATCAACCGTAATGTTTTTCAACACCACCTCCTTTTTGATCTCAATGTGACCCAGACTATCTACACACCCTTCTCCAGACTCATCATCCACCAAGTCCTTCTCTTTGGTGAATACTGATGCAAAGTACTCATTTAGTACCTCGCCCATTTCCTCTGGCTCCACACATAGATTCCCTTGCCTATCCTTCAGTGGGCCAACCCTTTCCCTGGCTACCCTCTTGCTCTTTACATACGTATAAAAAGCCTTGGGATTTTCCTTAATCCTGTTTGCCAATGACGTTTTGTGACCCCTTCTAGCCCTCCTGACTCCTTGCTTAAATTCCTTCCTACTTTCCTTATATTCCACGCAGGCTTCGTCTGTTCCCAGCCTTCCAGCCCTTCCTTTCACTTTTTGACTAGGCTCATAATTACCCGCGTTATCCAAGGTTCCCCAAACTTATCCTTCTTCCTCACAGGAACATGCCAGTCTTGACTTCCTATCAACTGATATTTGAAAGCCTCCCACATGTCAGATGTTGATTTACCCCCAAACATTCGCCCCAATCTAGATTCTTCAGTTCCTGCCTAATATTGTTAGAATTTGCCTTCCCCCAATTTAACACATTCACCCGAAAACTACTCTTATCTTTATCCAACAATATCTTAAAACTTACTTAATTATGGTCACTGTTCCCAAAATTCCCCGACTGGAATTTCGGCCACCTGGCAGGGCTCATTCCCCAATACCAGGTCCAGAATGGCCCCTTCCCTAGTTGGACTATGTACATATTGTTTCAAGAAGCCCTCCTGGATGCTCCTTACAAACTCTGCGCCATCAAAGCCCCCAGCACTAAGTGAGTCCCAGTCAATATTGGGGAAGTTAAAATCACCCACCACAACAACCCTGTTGCTTTTACACCTTTCCAACATTTGCCTACATAGCTGCTCCTCTATCACCTGCTCACTGTTGGGAGGCCTGCAGTAAATCCCCAACATTGTCACTGCACCCTTCCTATCCCTGAGCTCTTGCCACATTACCTCGGTGCATGAGCCCTCCGAGGTGTCCTCCCACAGTACAGCTGTGACATTCTCCAGTAGCGCACCCTTTTTACATCCCCCTCTATCCCACGTGAAACCTCTAAATCCTGGAACGTTTAGCTGCCAATCCTGTCCCTTCCCCAACCAAATCTCTGTAAAGGCAACAACATCATAGTTCCAAGTACTAATCCAAGCTCTAAATTCATCTGCCTTACCCGTTCTACTTCTCGCATTGAAACAAAGGCACTTCAGACCACAATGTTGTGGTCAGCAACATCTCCCTGCCTGCTCTTCCTCTGAATCTTACTGGCCCTATTCTCTATTTACCCCTCAGTTATTTCACCTTCTGATCTATTGCTCTGGTTCCCACTCCCCAGCCACACCCTCCAGTGTGATACTGGCAAACTTTGCGGCCAGGATATTTATGCTCCTCCAGTTTAGATGCAACCCGTCCTCCTTGTACAGGTCTCACCTGCTCCGCAACAGATCCCAATGGTCCAGATATCTGAAACCCTCCCTCCTACACCAGCTGGGCTATGTTTGAATTTTTTCCCCCTGATTTGTGGTTCGATCTGTCGGTCCATTGGTCCTATACGCAGTTAAAAGTCCCCCTCTCCCCATGATCAGTCGGTGCGTATCAATGTCGGGGACCTTTGCCCTGGTCTCTCACATGAATTCTGCATCGTCCCAGTTGGGAGCGTCCATATTTACAAGGACCACTGGTGCCCCTTCCAGGACACCACTAACCATGAAGTATTGTACTCCTTAGTTCATAACCATCCTTGTCGTTGTAAATGCTGTCCCCTTATTGAGCAGTGTGGCCACCCTCTTAGCCCTAGTCCTGTAGCAGGATTGGTAAGTCTGTCCCACCCAGCTCATTTTTACCAGTCCTTCTCCCTCAGGTGGGTCTCCTGGAGGAAGAAAATGTTGGCTTTCATGCTTTTGAGGTCGGTGAAGACTCTGGATCTTTTCAGTGGGCTGTCAAGTCCCCTGAGATTCCAGGTGACAATTCTGAAGGGGGTTTCTGTCCCTCTCTCCTGTGGGATCAACTATTCTTACCTTGTGGATGTGTCCCTGCACTCTGGGGTTTCCCTTTGTTAGGGGGCTGTCCAAGATGGCCGCAGCCACTGTACTCACCATGAGGCTGGGGCCTTGTGCTCCAGGGTTTCCTTTTGTCCAGGGCTCACCCAAGATGGCCACCAACTGTGTGTACACAATGTGGGTTTCCCTTTTGTAATAATCCACAGGAGGCAGGGGTTCCGTCACTACACCAGTATTTATTTGCAATAACTATATACAAGAACAGCTCCAAACAGTGCTGCTAGCATTCCAGTCAACTTAAGACTGCCTCACAAAGCCTACACAGGTGCCTATGTGGGCCCCCTCAATGAGCTATCATTGAGGGAGCTCATACTCCAATTGGCCAACCAATAATGCCAATTGGAGGTCATTACACCCCTCCCCCCCCCCCCCCCCAAGGTCCGAGGAATTCCTGCCAGCTGGCATTCCTCCGAGCTTCTTCCTGCTCCTCATGTCCGGGTCTGCCACCTCTGTGTCGTCCGCCGGGTCGTTCTCCGACGTGGGTGGGGTGTACCTTATAGGTGCCTGTCTTTTCCTTGACGACCTCCTTGGAAGTTGTTCTTTCTCCTCCTCGGGGAGAGGTGCCGCGGCGGCCTCGTCGAACGTGTCCATCTCCGACTCTGACGACTGGATGACGGGGTCTGGCGAAATTGCTCGGGGCTGGGGTGTGGGTATCTTTCCCATCTGAGCTATCCCAGCTTGAGGCGGTCCTGCTTCGCCTGCCTCCAGGTGTGGTTCCGCTGGCCTTATTTGGTCTAGGTGTTTCTTCAGCTCCTTACCTCCTATCGAAACTTCATAGGATATGGGCCCCGTTTAGGACTCTACCGTGCCTTTGACCCACGTTGGTCCATTCCCATAATTCTTGACCCAAACCGGTGCCCAGACTCAGCCTCGTTCGCAGCCGCCTTCCCATTAAGAGTTCAGCTGGCGGTATGCCCGCTGTGGAATGCAGTGTGTGGTCCTGTAATCAAACAGCCAGCGGGAAGGCTGTGTCCATTGACGCTGACGGCTGCTTCTTGAGTCCCGCTTTTAGTGTCTGGACCGCTCTCTCTGCCAGGCCGTCTGACGCTGGATGGTAAGGGGCCGTTTTGATGTGGCGGACTCCGTTTCCCTTTAGGAATTTTCCAAATTCCCCACTTGTGAATTCCGTTCCGTTGTCCGACACCAATACCTCCGGAAGTCCATGTGTTGCAAACGAGGCCCTGAGCTTTTCAATTGTCTACGCTGTGCTTGCCGCGTTTACCCGGTGGACGTCCAACCATTTGGAGTGGGCGTCCACTATCACCACAAACATTGAGCCCATGAAAGGACCGGCGTGGTCAATATGCAGGCGGGTCCACGGTCTGCCTGGCCATTCCCACGGGTGCAATGGCGCAGCTGGTGGCACTCTTTGCCCCTGTTGGCACTCCTGGCACTGGCGTACCAAGGCTGCTATGTCTGTGTCCAATCCTGGCCAACAAACGTAGCTTTGAGCTAGCATCTTCATTTTGGACACCCCTGGGTGTCCGTGATGTAACTCGGTTAAGATTGCCCGATGGCCCTGAGCTGGGACTATTACCCGGGCTCACCATAATAGGATACCGTCTTCTACGGTTATTTGGTCCCTTCTGCTCCAGTATCGGTGCATCTGGGGATCCACTGGTCTCTCCAGTTCCCCTGTTAGCAGTAAATGCTTCATCTTGGCTAAAACTGGGTCTTTTTGCGTCCACAACCGAATATGTTGTGCGTCCACTGGTAGGGTGTCTAAAAAATTTAGAGTCATTACTGTCTCCTCTACTTTCGGTATTAGCGGCAGGGTGTCTGGGAGGGGAAGTCTGCTCAAAGCATCTGCATTTGCTACTCGCGTTCCCGGTCTGTGCTCCAGAACGTATCTATACGCCGCCAGTAGCAATGCCCAGCGTTGGATTCTAGCTGATGCAATCGGGGGTATTGACTTGTCTTCTTTTAATAACCCGAATAACGGCTTATGGTCCGTCACTTTGGTGAATTTCCGCCCGTACAGATACTGGTGAATTTTTTTGACTGCAAATATAATCGCCAGTCCTTCCTTCTCGATTTGGGCGTACTTTCTCTCAGCCATCGCCAAGGTCCTCGAAGCATAAGGCTATTGGCCTTCTTCCCCATTCCTTCCTCTATGGGCTAAGACAGCTCCTACCCCGTAAGGTGATGCGTCACACGTGACTACCAACTCCTTCCTTG
Source organism: Scyliorhinus torazame (assembly GCF_047496885.1). NCBI lineage: Eukaryota > Metazoa > Chordata > Chondrichthyes > Carcharhiniformes > Scyliorhinidae > Scyliorhinus > Scyliorhinus torazame. Next base: position 79,524,429 of record NC_092722.1, on the reverse strand, counting down.
GGTCATAATGCTCTAGGACATTTTCGGATGACAGCTGTTCCTTAATGTCCCTAAATGCTCGATTTTGTCGGGCGGACCATTTCCACTTGTCCCTTTTTTAGTAGCTGGTGGAGGGGTTCTAGGATGGACACCCTATTTTCATAATAGGTTACCAACCCTAGAAATGATTGTAGCTCCTGGACCGTGGTGGGAGCTGGGGCTTCTTTTATTGCCCTTACTCGGTCTTCCAATGGGTGTAAGCCCGACTCGTCTACTTTATATCCCAGGTTCGTCACTTGTGGGGCCAGAAAACACATTTTTCTCTTTTCAGCTGTACGCCTGCCTTTGCGAAACGCCTGAGCACTTCCTCCAGGTTCCTTAAGTGTTCCCTGTTTGTCCTACCCGTGATTAAGACATCGTCCAAATAAATCACCACCTGCGGTAGTCCCTGCAGAGTATTTTCCATTGTACGCTGGAATATAGCGCAGGCTGATGACACTCCGAAGGGTAGCCTAGTATAACGAAAAAGTCCCTTCAGGGTGTTGATCGTAGCGAACTTCTGGGAGTCCTTGTCCAGTTTTAACTGCAGGTAGGCGTGGCTCATGTCCAGTTTTGTGAACAAAAGCCCGCCTGCCAATTTGGCATATAGGTCATCTATTTTCAGGATCAGGTATTTGTCCAGCAGTGCGTATTTGTTTACCGTCTGTTTTGTAGAGGGTGCCATCTCCGCTACTCCACTACTGGGCCGATATCTGGGGTTTGAATATCTGTGTGTGTCTCTCTCCAGCTGGCACTGAAACTTCAGAGGCCAGGGGATGTCGCGCTGGGACACTTCCACTGAAGAGAGCACTGATTCAAGCCTGCCGTTTATTCCTAACCGACAGCCTGAGACTTATATCACACAGATCTCCAGACCCCTACCAATACCCAGGTGATTCTCTCTCTTGCCGGTGGTGCAACACTCACCCGGTTCCTACTCCACTAGAGTAGCTTTCCCAAGAGAGAGAATAGGACACTGCTGTTTATTCCCTAACCAGCAGTCTGTCCTGAGTGAATCGCTCAAGATGACCCTCGATTCCTGAACCCGGAATTAAGGTGAGGAGTATTTTAACAATGACTTGGTCAGAGATCGCTGGTGAAGGATTGAAGAATTTAAACGACTCCAATTATCATCAAATCAAGGTTTATTGTAAAACCCAGGTCAAAATCATCAACAGAAGAAACACAATAAAATCTTATGCTCTAATACAACTAAGTCTATTCAAAAGTAATATAGCGGACACAACAAAAATTCTTATGATTACACAGGTTTTAGCAATATCACAAGGCACAAAACAAGTTCCCTTCCCCAAAGCCTCAACCACTATTAAAGTCAAGGGAGTTTCGCAAGCTGCTGCAGAGTACTTACGGTCACAGGCTGCAGAGGTCAAGTCAGGGGTGCAGAGGTCGAGCCAAGAACGAAGAGACCCCCAATCGAAAATACAGCCCCTTTTATATTGTTTTACCTGGCTTTGTCCTGTGATCGGCCAGCCCCTTTTGCATTGAAAAAGGTAAGATTTAAAGTTCCCGCTGGTCCCGCCCCCTTTGAGCCGGTCAGACCTGTCGAGATGGGAGTACCTCCCCTAGGTCCGCCTCCAGTCTGTTTTTTGAGATAACGAGGTTGAGCTCCCTTGAAGATTTTCAAAGACTTCCATCTGCTCCGGAGATAGCTGCTATGTTGATGGGGTGTTGATTGGATTCTGCTCTGGTGGAGGCCAGGTCATTTACATCTGCATGGGGCTATGACCATCCCATTGTCCTGCTTGCAGGCAGGCCCCCTGTGTATTCCCGTGCCCCTTGGTCTGTGTTTTGATCTTATCTCGTTGTCTGGCTCCTTCTTCCTTGTAGCTCCTAGGGGGGGGTTTGTAAATACTTATGTTCCCTACTCAGCTCAGCGGACCAGGCCTGCTGGGAAAACTGGTTCCGTTCTCTTGGCTGAAAAGTCAGTTTACAGTCTCTGAGTTTTTATTCTTGGGCAGTTCCAAAAAGGCCGAATTGCCCGAAAACCTTACAGATGCCCCTTCGATACGTCCCTACCTGCTTGGACCGTATCGACACAGGTGAAGGGCAATCATTTCCTCTTGTGTGGACCGTAGGCCCCCCCCAACAACATGCGAAATTACAATTCCCAAGACAGTTCCCTTAATCTAGGCTACCCCTGGTTTCAATGAAAGGGAAAGACAAGACCATATCTAATTTAAACACACAGTAACATATACACATTTCACCAGAACCCCAAACGTAAGGGTCCCTGTACATATATCACAATCAAGTACACATTTCACCGGAACCCCAAACGTAAGGGTCCCTGTACATATATCACAATCAAGTAACTGAAACCCGCGAATCCATACAACTATTTACAATTGCATCTCTTTATTTCACCAAGGATCCTCCTTTCTTGGCTGCACTTCGCTTCTTCCCGTTGAAGGCTCTTCATTTATCCTCCATCGTCGATACCTGCAGCTGAGAGGTTTAGTCCAACTGAGGCGACAGCATAATGTACCCCCTGTACAACATTTCCTTTGTGGGGGCAAACACTAAACCATTCTCAGGCCCCCCCCCTGGTGGTGATCGGACAGTTGTGAGGGTCGATCGGTTGGGCTGTGGGCAGGGGTCGCTTTACCTGAACCAGCAGTTCGGTAGCTTTTACAGTCATCCCTTCCCTGGGCGTTACACATCCCTCCCCAGTGCGGTCAATTTATCCCGTTCCCTGGGTTCTGCCACCACCTTACAAAAGTGATTAATGCCCCTTGTGGACATGCCTTGGTAGATCCCCATAAACACAAATAAATGCCCTGGTCAGAAGCCCACCCCTTATCCCCGCAAACGGTGATCCTACCCGGTGACCCCGTGATGGTCCGTTAGGTGTTGGTGTCCAGGCGTTCCCAGTCCGAGGACCGATCCCTCATGTCCAGGCTCAGCTTCCTGAGCCACCACCATCTCCCTAAAGGAACGTCCCCCTCACAGGTTAAACACACCCGCCTGCCCTCAGTCACCCTAACCCGGTCAGTCGAAGGACTCTTCTGTCTCGCCTCTGCGGAGTTCTCCCGGTCCCACCATCGCCAAGATCCTCAAACTCCACATCGTCGGGTGCCCCATCTGTAAAAAACAAAACACATTCTTGCCTCTACAGCCCTACCTACCTTAAAGTGCATGGGTTCTATCCAGTGGCAGCCGCAGCTCCCGCTTTGAAGTTGCCGCAGCCTGTCTGTGACTCTGTGTCCACAGCCCGGCTCCCCAGGGTCCCAGTGCCTGCCGCTATCCGGCGGCAGCAGCAGCTCCCGCTTTGAAGTTGCCGCAGCCTGTCTGTGATTCTGTGTTTACAGCCCGGCTGCACCAGGGTCCTAGTGCCTGGTGCTTCATCATTTTACCCTTGCACCAGGCGCTTCTGTGTTCCCACGATCCTAAATACTTCACACACAACTACACACTAATTAGAACTAACAGGGGGGGAATGCTATATACAATGCCACCCGTCTCCGGGTGGCCAAATTAAAACTGTGCCCCGCTAAAATGGGGCAGTTCACCTGTTTGGTCCAATGGCTCGGGCCAGACCGTCCCCTCCCGGGGGTTCGGGCTGCCCCTTGCCTCTCCTTTCCCAACAGGGTTCGGTGATCCCTCATCGCTCCCTTCCACTCGGGCCCCCTTACTGCGGGACCGGGTGACAGGGAGGTGTGATGGGGACCATCTTACCGGGGGCTTGGAGACCCGATTGCTCCCTCGTCCCCCGACTGGTTCCCAAGCCCAAGGTGATACCTCCACTTCCTCCGCCTCCTTAGCCTCTATACTAAGGCAGGCTACCTGACCCACAGGTAAGGGCTTGGGAATCGTTACTGTCCCTGGGCTGGGTGCTTGCAGCACGGTCGGTTTCTTTGGGACTGCCCCTTCGGGACAGCACCTTGTCACCGGTTGTGTGACCGTGGAGTCAGGGACCTCCCCCACCGTCGTTAATTCTACGGGGGGTTTCTCCACTATCACCCCCAGTCTTCCCCCCACCTTGCTCTTTCTTGTCCTTATGGGGTGGAACAATTTAAATTGGCTGATGTGGCGTTCGCATGGGTCCCACCTTAAGGGATTTAAACTGCAAATAGCCCCTGAGGCAGCCTCCAGAATGGGACCCTGCACCTGGACCGGACCAGGGTCTGGGGCTAGAACTACCCCTGCGCTCCCTTTTTCCTGAGGCTGCTCCCTGGGTAGTCATACGGGTTCTTGTGGTGTGGGTGCGGGCAGGCCCTGGCCCGTTGCCATTGCCACCTGTCCTGAGCCTTGCAAAAGGGCTAAAATTTTACTTATCTCGATGGTTCCCGGGGCAGCTGCTCCTACCGCCGGGGTCTGACTCTCTACTGCGGGAGCCCTCTCCTGCTTGCTAGGGTTTTTACATTCCCTCTTGAAATGCCCGGCCTTCCCACACCCGTAGCATACCGGTTTCTCGTCGGAGGTCCGGGTGCCCTCATGCTTCCACTCTCTCTTAGGGGCTGCTGGCGCGATTTCATGCACCCTACCCTTAAGGGGCTTGTCCTCACCCCTCTCCCCATTACGATATGCAAGGGTGAGTTTCCTAAGGACCTCTGCCTCATTAAGGTCCGGACTCTGCGGGTCGAACCAGTGTTCGGCCTTTGCCCTAACGTGAGGGAGACAGTTAGCTACGAGGGTCTTCAGCCAGTGGGCTGTTCTCTCATCTAAATTCTGCCTATCCGCGGGAGCCCCACACGCCTCCACATAGACAGTCCACAGCCTGTCTGCGAACATAGTGGGAGATTCCCCTGGTTGCTGCTTGGTTTCCCCCACCCTCATGAAAGGGCTCCCCAGATTCAAGCCCATTGCCTCCAGAACAGCAGTCTGTGCTGCCGCCCAGGTGTCAGGTCTTCCCCCATTCCCAGAGGTCACTGTCCTGCATAGCTGGGCATCTAGGGTTATCAGGAGCATCTTTATTTGCTCCCCTTCGTCGCAGTCATTGATGTTGGCAGCCTGTTCCACCTCCATAAAATGCAGCGACGGATCCCCCTTTGGAGTTAGTCTGGGAACGTGGGCCACCATCCCCCTGAGCGCGGATGCCCCATGAGGAACGATAATGTCGCCCTCAACCGGTCCCCTGTTTGCCATCCCCGCCGGGGGACCATACCTTCTTTGTCTGACAGGGCACATCCGCCCTACCTGGGGTTCCTGCTCCTCCTCCCCACTGTCCAGCTCTCTTGCCCCGTTGGGTAGCCCCCCTGTCCCCGGGCTAACTACCCATATAGGAGACGCCGCTATCTGGGGATACACCACTGACCCCCCTTGGACCTGCCCCTGACCGGGCGGTCCAAACCCTACCTGCTGACCCGGCCCCATCACCGGCATCCCAGGCAGCGGTCTGTCCCCATCCCATGGGGACCCACATACGAAACCAGGCGGACACGCCGCCAGCTGGGGGTACCCTGCCGACCCCCCTTGGACTTGCCCCTGAACGTGCAGTCCGATCCCCCCCTGCCGGCCCGGACACAATCCCGGTGCCTCAGGAGGCGGTCTATTCCCCTTGGCCTTTGGGGAATCATCCGCTGCGAGGAGCACCTTGCCCCTAGGGAACCCCCCTGGACCTACCAGGTGTATCTGTCCCCTGAACCTGGACAAGGTCTCCTCCAACTCCGTTATTCGTGCCTGGCACGGCCCATGGGCACAGTCCCCTACTTCCTCGCGAGCCACTCGGTACGCTGCCTGGATGTCCCGGAACTTCCCCTCCAGCTTCCTACACTGCTCTGTACTCCGAGCATAGAGTTCCTGGAGCCTCCGTTCCTTTTCTTTACCCTCCACTATCTGGCAGTGGAGATAGTCCTTCTCACACCGGTTAGACTCGCTTTCCTGTTTCATTTCTGCCATTTCTTCCCGCAGTCGTTCCGCTACACTCGCACTGTCCTGTTTAATTCCTGCCAATTCCTCCCGCAGTCGTTCCGCTGCGCTAGCGCTGTCCCCTGCGCTGGCCCTCACTTCTCTCAACTCCTGCTCTAACTCTTCGACCCTATCCTCTGTCTTGACTACCTGCTCGGACAGGCAAACCAGCCAAACTGCCTTCTCCAAGTGCCTTTTGTGCGCCTTACTGTCTGTCCATGCAGCCGCTGCCATTACCGGTTGCTCCGCATTGATTAATTCTGAAACCCAAGGTTTGGTGAGGTTGACCTTTTGCCACAAATACGAGGATATTCTCTCCTCCATTTTGCTTCGTTCCCTCACCCCCTCTGCCAAGTCACATACTCCAAACCACCGGGGTCCTGCCGCGGTCGCCATTGTAGAGGGTGCCATCTCCGCTACTCCACTACTGGGCCGATATCTGGGGTTTGAATATCTGTGTGTGTCTCTCTCCAGCTGGCACTGAAACTTCAGAGGCCAGGGGATGTCGCGCTGGGACACTTCCACTGAAGAGAGCACTGATTCAAGCCTGCCGTTTATTCCTAACCGACAGCCTGAGACTTATATCACACAGATCTCCAGACCCCTACCAATACCCAGGTGATTCTCTCTCTTGCCGGTGGTGCAACACTCACCCGGTTCCTACTCCACTAGAGTAGCTTTCCCAAGAGAGAGAATAGGACACTGCTGTTTATTCCCTAACCAGCAGTCTGTCCTGAGTGAATCGCTCAAGATGACCCTCGATTCCTGAACCCGGAATTAAGGTGAGGAGTATTTTAACAATGACTTGGTCAGAGATCGCTGGTGAAGGATTGAAGAATTTAAACGACTCCAATTATCATCAAATCAAGGTTTATTGTAAAACCCAGGTCAAAATCATCAACAGAAGAAACACAATAAAATCTTATGCTCTAATACAACTAAGTCTATTCAAAAGTAATATAGCGGACACAACGAAAATTCTTATGATTACACAGGTTTTAGCAATATCACAAGGCACAAAACAAGTTCCCTTCCCCAAAGCCTCAACCACTATTAAAGTCAAGGGAGTTTCGCAAGCTGCTGCAGAGTACTTACGGTCACAGGCTGCAGAGGTCAAGTCAGGGGTGCAGAGGTCGAGCCAAGAACGAAGAGACCCCCAATCGAAAACACAGCCCCTTTTATATTGTTTTACCTGGCTTTGTCCTGTGATCGGCCAGCCCCTTTTGCATTGAAAAAGGTAAGATTTAAAGTTCCCGCTGGTCCCGCCCCCTTTGAGCCGGTCAGAGCTGTCGAGATGGGAGTACCTCCCCTAGGTCCGCCTCCAGTCTGTTTTTTGAGATAACGAGGTTGAGCTCCCTTGAAGATTTTCAAAGACTTCCATCTGCTCCGGAGATAGCTGCTATGTTGATGGGGTGTTGATTGGATTCTGCTCTGGTGGAGGCCAGGTCATTTACATCTGCATGGGGCTATGACCATCCCATTGTCCTGCTTGCAGGCAGGCCCCCTGTGTATTCCCGTGCCCCTTGGTCTGTGTTTTGATCTTATCTCGTTGTCTGGCTCCTTCTTCCTTGTAGCTCCTAGGGGGGGGTTTGTAAATACTTATGTTCCCTACTCAGCTCAGCGGACCAGGCCTGCTGGGAAAACTGGTTCCGTTCTCTTGGCTGAAAAGTCAGTTTACAGTCTCTGAGTTTTTATTCTTGGGCAGTTCCAAAAAGGCCGAATTGCCCGAAAACCTTACAGTTTGAAATCTCCACAGAGACGTATCGAGCCGTCTGGCTTCAAAATTGGTACCACCGGCGCTGCCCATTCCGAGAACTGTACTGGTCTGATAATGCCGTCGCGCCGTAACTTTTCTATTTCGACATCTACTTTCTCCCTTAATGCACAAGGTACCGGCCTGGCCTTACAAAATTTCGGAAGGGCTTCTGGGTCCACATGCAAAGTTGCTTTGGCGCCTATAATTTCCCCCAAAACCTTCTTGGAAGACCTCCAGGTATTTTTGGAGTACTCCACTCAACTGCCCGCTTCCACTCTGGAAAATTTTCACCCAATCTAATTTTAGGTCTTTCTGTCCTATTAAGTTCGGTCCGGAGCCCTCTACTATCGTCAATGGTAATCTGAGCAATTGTTTGTCATATTCCACGGATACCTGAGTCGTGCCTAGAATTTCCAGGGGTTCCCCTGTGTAGGTTTTAAGTTTTGGCGATGTTTTTGTTAGCGTTAGTGGCTGGAGTCCATCTTTGATTTTTTAAATGCTGCCACTCCCATTACTGATACGGCCGCACCCGTGTCTATTTCCATTATTGTCGGCCGACCGTTCACCCGTGGGGTAATCTTAATAGGTTCTGCTTTCTTCGTCGCAATATTATATAACTGTTCCCCTTCGGAGGAGGATGGGGCATCTAGGTTGTGTACTTCCCTGCGTCCCCACCTGCTATTCCTCTTTTGCCACCTCCTTCTAGGGTTTCTGTCGCTGTTACCCCACTCTGTCTGGTGCCAGAAACGGTCCTTCTCTGTTGGGGGAGCCTCAGCCGGTAGTTCCCTCTGTCTCCAGTTAGTCCTAGCAAACTTGGGGGCAGTTCTTTTTCCTTTGGCCCTCTATTCCTCAGGCTTTTCCTGAGGGCGGCTATCTGGTAGCTGGACCCGTTGTGGTAGTCCCTCTCCCAGGTATCTACCTCCATTGGCGTGCCCTGTAGTTCCTGCGCCCCACTTGCTGCCTTTTCAAGGGACAGTGCGAGCTGTAACTCCCGCCTGCAGTCTAGCTGCGTTTCCGCCAACAGGTGCTTCTGTATTTGGAGGTCATTTATGCCACACACTAACCGGTCCAGAAGCATTTAATTTAGCGTCGGGCCGAACTTACATTTTTCCGCCAGCCTTCTCAGGCGGGTCAAGAAATTTGTGACTGACTCTCGGTCTTCCCGCTTCGTTGTGTAGAATCTGTACCTACGCAAAATGAGGGGTGGTTTTGGGTCATAGTGCTCTTCCACCAATTTCGTTAATTCTTGGAAAGGTATCGTGTCCAGCGTATTGGGATAAGTTAGACTACGTATAATGGCGAAGGCTGAGGGTCCGCACGCCGACAGCAGTATAACCAGTTTCCTTCCATCCTCCGTTATCTCATTGGCCTGGAAAAAGTAACACATTCTCTCCACATACTGGGACCAGTCCTCAATAGTCGGGTCAAATGCATCTAACTTCCCAAAAAACAGCATTTTTGAAAGAGCAAGGCTTACCCTCCGAGTGCGGCAGCTGGTCTCGGCAAGGTTCTTTGTTTACCTCGACGCCACTGTAATGATCCACAGGAGGCAGGGGTTCCGTCACTACACCAGTATTGATTTGCAATAACTATATCCAAGAACAGCTCCAAACAGTGCTGCTAGCATTCCAGTCAACTTAAGACTGCCTCACAAAGCCTACACAGGTGCTTATATGGGCCCCCTCAATGAGCTATCACTGAGGGAGCTCATCTCCAATTGGCCAACCAATAATGCCAATTGGAGGTCATTACACCTTTATTCAGGGTCCCTCCAAAGTGGCTACGTGTGGTGACTTTGTGCTTTTTGCCATCCTGTGCGATTGTTGTAGCCAGCCTAGCGCCCTTCCCCCGCTTGTCCCTTGGCTTTATCCCCGGGTCTGTCTCCTCCTCTCGTCCCTGTGAGTGTTCCCCCCCCTGCCTCCCCCCACCCTCCATTTAACCCCCTATCAGTGGTTTTCTTTTCTCCTGTCGCCAGGCAACCTCTCCCCATCAGGAGCTGTGTGTTGCCCCCCCCCCCCCCCCCCCCCACCCCGCTACCCTCCCCACTAGCTCGTACTTCCTAGTGTTAGCTCACCCGCTACTGTGGTGGCCTTCCCCCTGGGTTCGATCTATATATCGCTCCGGCCCCTGCTTGTCTGTTCCCCTTCCTCACCTCCCCTGCGACCTGCCCCCTCCTTTCTGAGACTCCTTATCGGAATTTTAAACCAGGCGGTTCAGTCCCGTGCCGTCTCCATGCTTCATAGTTTGATACATTGGGGTGGTCTGGATCATTGCTGGTTAAGTTGCCTCCCTAGCCCATGTTTGGGGACGAACTCCTCCACGTCCGCCGGAAGGTGTAATAGTGTTCCCTGCTCTGGAAAGTCACCCAGAGCTTGGCAGGGTACAGCACTCTGAACCGCACATTGTTCTAATAAAGAGTCGCCTTGGCTTTGTTAACTTCCGCCCAGTGCTTGGCCAGGTTTGTCCCAATGTCCTGGTACACCCGGATTGAGTATCCTTCCCAATTACAGGAGCTTGTGTGTCCCACCCAGTTTAGGATCCTTTCCTGGTCTTGGTACCGGCAAAGTTTTGCCATGATGGCCCGCGGCTATTCCCCGGCCATAGACTTTGGACGGAGTGATCTGAGGGCTCTGTCCACTTCTGGGGGTTTGAGAAGCTTTCCTCTCCAACCAGTTTCCCAGCATCTGGGTCACATAGTCCCTCTGGTCCTCAGTTCACTCTGGTAGGCCCACAGTGCAGAGGTCCTGGCGTCGTGACCGTTTTTCTGCGTCCGATCCGGCGGTCCTTCCTGCTCTGGTGTGGCCGGGACTTTTGTCGCCCCGCGTGGTTGCCATCGCCTCAGTCCTCCTCTCACAGCTCTTACTGGCTCTGCCCTCTCTTCGACCCCTCGGGTTGCTGCTGCTTGCAAATGTCTTCATTGTGTTGGAGGAGGTTGAGAGGTCTGTTTCACGGATTTAACAGGTATTTTGGGTTGAAAATGCCAACATTTGTGTTTCCAGGGTGAGAACCACCTTTTGTGCATCCACTCAGCACATGCCCATCACCAGAAGCCCCTCCATTCTGTTTATTTCTAATGTTGTCGAATTGAAGAATCCAGGTCTGTATCCTTCGATGGCCAGGCAGGTTTCTCTATGCTGTGGGGTATGGGGTTGCTCCCATGGAGCGATCTCCCAGCTGAGGCCGTCAGCTCCCCCGAGGGGGGACCAAACGGCGCACGTTCCACGTAATAATATAATCTTTATTGGTGTCACAAGTAGGCTTACATTAGCACAGCAATGAAGTTATTGTGAAAACCCCCTAGTCGCCACATTCCGGTGCCTGTTCGGGTACACAGAGGGAGAATTTAGCATGGCCAATTCACCTAACAAGCATGTCTTTGGATTTTGGGAGGAAACCGGAGCACCCGGAGGAAACCCACGCAGACACGGGGAGAAAGTACAGACTCCGCACAGACAGTGACCCAAGCCGGGAATTGAACCTGGGACCCTGGCGCTGTACAGCAACAGTGCTAACCACTGTGCTACCGTGTCGCCCTTCAGAGGCCCCTGCCGAGGTTTAATGGCCTGGTCGTGTCACTGAGTCGGGTGCGGCGAGACTGTTCATTCGCGCCCCATGTGTTTTTGTGCTGTTTGTGGGTCTGTGTGTCCTGGGATGGTACTGCGCAGTTTGGTCACGCATTATTTCACAACTTGATCCTGTCTTTACATCGGACTGTGGGGAAGGTGACGCGTCTAATATTTTTATCGAGCTGATTCTGACGTCGCACATAACCCAGTCACTGATGTTTCCCAAGCTAGGCTCAGTGCGAGGCTTCCTTCGCTAATCCTCCTGCACAGGGCACTGGGATGCAGTATCGAGTGAGATAAATGGGTGAGGTGGGTGTTGTTAATGTCTATAACAGATGTCAAGACGTCAAAATTGTCTGTTCTGTGGAAGTTACACAAGATGCTGAACCGTCGCCACTTCTCTATTCCAGATCGAAGCAGACAGGAAACAGCTGGAGGAAGAAACTCAGATCAATCCAGATGTCTCGGCCTGGTCGCTCTCATTCTCATAATATCGCTTTTCGCAATTATAATCGGACTCGTCGTATATGGTATGTCGATAAACATCACCCGGAAAAACTCTGATAGGTACGCCAGTGAAGGGGTAATTATTACATCTCAGTGTAATTCAAACACTAGAGGGCACCACCAGTTCTCAGTATAAATATCAGACCTCGGGGAATGTTGGATAGTTAGCAAAGGAGAAAGACTGATCACAGCACGGGAGTAGTTTAGATTAGAGAGAGTTAACATGAAGATATAATTAGTGACTGCTGGAGTATAGATAACTGCTAGACAGATTCAATATTACTTTATTACTAGTTATAGCTCCATAGCGAGTGCGAACTTCATTTAATTAATCGTTATCCAATAAATTAGTTTTGATTCAATCTAAAGATTGGTGGCTTCTTTGACATCAACTCAACGGTCCATTCTGGATCGAAAGGGGAAGAACAATGACATATCACCACCAAAGGTAATATAACATAATTTAGTGAGAATCTAGTCAGAAAAACTAATACGCAATTCGAATTTTGAAGCACAGACCTGTTACTGCGGGACATCGAAGAATCCAGGACTGATGGACAAAACTCAAGCTCCACGCCAACTCCGGATCACCGGTAAACTTTTTTGTTAAATGGAGAATGTTCAAGCAGCAGTTTCAATTGCATTTAGATGCTTCAGATTTAAATAATGCGGATGATGCACGTAAAATAGCTCTTCTTCTAAATATGGCTGGTCCTCAAGCCATCAAAATCTATAAATCTTTTCAATTTGCAGCGCTTCCAGAAAAAAACAAATTTGAAGTAATCATTGCAAAGTTCGATCACCATTGCAAAATTCAGACAAATGAAACTTTTGAGCGTTTTATTTTCAAAAGAAGAATGCAAAACTTAGGTGAATCAATTGATTGCTTTGTAACTGATCTCAGACTACAAGCTCAATCTTGTAACTTTTCTGTATTAAATGATCAAGGATCAAATTGTCTTCAGTATAATCGATGAAAAGCTCAGAGAACGTTTGCTGAGACAGAAAGATCTCACGCAAAGAACGCGATTGAAATATGCCGTTTACATCAGTCATCAAAAAGTCAATATAATGAATTTTTCTCTGTGGAAAGGGTGTGAAAACGAACCTCGAAGTAGAATGTGTTAAGGCAGTGTCGCAGATGAAGACAATGCATGTTTCGGACAGCAGCCACCTTGCGCGCATTCTAAACCTATACATGCACACTGCGTTAAAAGATGCGAGACGGACGAAGACTGATCTGAGCAAGCGCGAAGAAGTTTGGTGCGTGATGACGTTTGCGCAATGACGTGTGGAAGGTGTGAAACCGCCCACCCTCAAAAAAATGCCCTGCTCAAAGGAAGATTTGTTCACAATGTGGCAAACACAACCACTTTGCTGCTCAGTGCAGATCCACTCACACATTTAAATCTGCGAAGTCGAATTCAAACCAGATTAATGTTAGAAGTATGGATACAAAGGAAGAAGGTTTTGATATAAACGTTTTCCAATGATTTAGATGCTTATTCTTTGGAAGACTCGTTTTTCGTTGGCATCATTGAGAAGTATGATAGAACCATCGTGTTGGGGGACATTTCCTGATACTGGAATATGATATAAATTATAGGTGGCTCTGTAACTACATTTTTGCTCCTATATTATGTCATGTGAGAGTACTTTTAAGACATGGATGTTTAAGCAATGTACCTTGAAGAAAACAGTGATGTCAGAGAGTAGGTGGGGCTGAGGTCAGGTCAACCATTTTGCAGTTTAGTTTTGCAGGTTTTTAGTATCAGTTTTGAAAAGAGCGGGGTCTGTGTCTGTGTTTTGCAGTGAGCTGGATCTGCTGTGATCTCTGCCATGAAAGACTATCACTGGATCATTTGGGTGATTTAAAGTAAAGCCTTTAACCTGATGTGATTTTGTTTAAAGGTGTTAAGTCTCTTGGAAGTTTGAAGGGACATTTTAAGGAGTTATTTACTGTTGCAATATTTTCGAAGTTATCTTTGAAGTAAGGGGTGTTAAGAGATCCAATGTTTATTTAAGATGTTAAGTTGAGTTCATGGAATAAACAGTGTTTTGTGTTTAAAAACCCACGTGTACATAATTGAAATACTACACCTAGGGAACAAGCCGTGTGCTAGGAATAGCAACAATCACATTAAAGGGAGAGGTTGGTTGAACTCCATGATACATTTTGGGGTTCTGAAAACATCTCGCCCATAACAATTACTTTTGAATAGTTCTGCTGAGCCAAAAGGTACTCATTGGCTTAGATGCCTGTTCAGAAGATGCAATTTGAAGGAATAGATAGTGCATACACAATGCTTGTTAATATCAGAAAGGACACAAAATGGCTGTTAGCTATTTTAGCAATACTAAAGACACAAAATTAGCCACATTCTGAACAATAAGTTACAAACTATGTAAACTACCTCATGAGAACCAGGTGTGGGTATGTATAGGGAGTATTTTAACAGCCGCTGATAACACCTTCACAGAACAAGGAATGCAATGTATCCTTAATAAGCTCAAGGTCCCCAGCTGCAGACAGGCTATATCCTTATCTTAGTCTTGATTGACTTTTCCATGAAGTTAGGGGCGAGTAAGCCAACACCCACTTGAACCATATATGTGATAACTGGGATGCTAAGAAAATTGATTGATTGCATGTAATGAATTGTGACGCGAATATAGTTGATTGATTGTATGTAAATGAGAATACAACTAATTCCGCCCCTGGAATCTGTATATTAACGTGTGAACCTTAGCTCAAGTGAGAAAAGGTATTGCGAGACTGCGTAGTCTCCAAATCTTTCTCCCAGATCTGAAATAATAAATTGCTTCTTTACTTACTCAAACAGGCCTACGTGTGAATATTTTCCCCTCTAACAATAGGAGTCTCATCACCTCTCAAGATAGTCCACTCCATCAACACTGATATGGAATGGAACACAGTATTACAAGTCTCCAATCAACTTGAAACTGGATACTGGTGCTTCTGCCAATTTGCTTACCCAGCTTGACTTCTCAAAGCTGCAGCAAACTCCAAAAATTGATCAATCAACTTGTCAACTATGCGACTACAATGGCAATGTCATCACTTCAATGGGATCTTTCTACTTGTTAGTTACCAATAATGACATAGCGATGTCTGTAAAATTTGAGATTGTTGATTCAAACAAGTCTTCACTCTTAGGTGCGCAAGCCTGTAAGGATTTACACCTAATTCAGAGGATTTATAGTGTGAGTTCACCCTTAACCAATGATTCAAGATGACATTCGAGGGATTCTGGCCCATTTTCCAGGCATCTCCGAAGGCATGGGTACTCTTCCCTACCGTTACAAAATTCAATTACGACCAGATGCCAAACCTGTGGTACACCCGCCGAGAAGGGTTCCACTTCGAGAGAGATTGAAACTTGAACTGGCAAGATTACAAAATCAAGGCATTATATCAAGAATCACAGAACCGACTGACTGGGTCAGTCCATGGTTTGTGTGAAGGAACCTTCTGGTGATCTGAGGATATGCATCGACGCTACAGATCTTAATAAGAATATTAAGAGAGAGCACTATCCCATTTCCAAGAGAGAAGAAATCACGAGCAAAATGGCTAACACGAGAATCTTTCCCAAATTGGATGCCTCCAGAGGATTTTGGCAAATGCAACTTGATAAATCCAGTCAAAAGTTATGGCAGGTTCTGTTTTAACAGGATGCCATTTGGGACTATCTCAGCATCAGAGATTTTTCATCGAGTGATGGAATAGATGACTGAAGGTGTACGTGTATATGTGGATGACATAATCATTTGGTCATCGGCAAGAGAAGAACACAACTCAAGATTATTACAGGTATTTCAAAGAATGCATAAGTTTGGCTTGAAACTGAATAGAACCAAATGAAGTTTTGGTATCTCGACTCTGAAGTTCCTTGGAAACAAGATTTCAGAACATGGTGTGCGACCTGACAACGACAAGATTGCTGCCATACAACAAATTAAAGTCCCAGAGGACAAAAAGGCCATTTTACGATTTTTAGGTGTTGTGAATTTTCTAGGAAAGTTCATTCCCAACCTCTCGTCCAGACTACTGCTCTCAGAAATCTCATCAAGAAGTCTACCACGTTTGATTGGACTGAGAATCATCACAAGGAATGGTTCGATTTAAAATCTCAACTGACGACTCTTCTTTCGTTCTTTGACCCAGAGAGAGAGACAAAAATTTTGACTGATGAGAGTCAGGACGGTCTAGGAGTAGTTCTGTTGCAAAAGGACGACAATTCGTCATGGTTACCAGTTACATACGCTTCCAGGGCAATGACACCGACTGAACAACGGTATAGAAAATAGAATAATAGAAATAGAGAAAGAATGCTTGGGTTTGCTGACAGGCGTTTTAAAGTTTTATGATCATGTTTATGGTCTTCCTACCTTTACTGTTGAAACTGACCACAGACCACTTGTCCATATCATACAAAAGGATCTCAATGATATGACTCCAAGATTACAATGGATCTTGATGAAGCTTAGAGTTACGACTTCAACCTCATCTATATTCCATGCAAGGACTTGATGATAGCAGACGCTTTATCACGTTCAATCGATTCAGTAGAAGAACCATATGAATTCATACAGCATATAGAAGCTCAAGTGCAGCTTCGAGCTGAAACTCTTCTTGCTTCAGATGTGAAACTGAACCTCATCCGTGAAGAGACCAAGAAGGATTCACTGCTTCAAAGAGTCATAGACCATCTCCACAATGATTGGCCAAAAGTGCATTGTTCCAAGTTCAGGAATATTCAAGCAGATTTAACAGTTGTGGATGGATTGTAACTTCGACTTGGTCTGATAGCAATACCAGTGTCTCTCCGACCCATGATTCTTAACCAGATACATGAAGGTCACCTTGGCATTGAAAAATGCAAGAGAAGAGCACGACAAGCTGTGTATTGACTGGGTATCAACCGAGACATCAATGATACTGGGCGGGGTTCTCTGATCCTGGGGCTAAGTGTTGACACCGTCGTAAACGCCGGAGCGTTTTACGCCAGCGTCAACAGGCCCCTAGGAGCAGCGATCCTACGCCGCACAAGGGGCCAGCACGGCAGTGGAGAGACTCACGCTACTCCAGCTGCCGATACCGGTGTCAGAATGGGCGCCGCGTGTCTGCGCATGCGCACCACGGCTGGTGCGTGTTCACGCATGCACGTTACACCGGGCGAGTTTGCGCATGTGTGCTACGACCGGCGTGAGTTTGCGCATGCGCATGGGTTGCCTTCTCTGCGCTGGCCCCGATGCTACATGGCGGAGAGCTACAGGGGCCTGGCGCGGAGGAATATAGCCCCCAGCAGGATGCGCCCGCCGGCCGATTGGTAGGCCCAGATTGTGGGCCAGGCCACCGTGGAGGCCCCCCCCTGGGGTCGGATCCCCACTCCCCCCCCCACCAGGCCGCCCCCCGCAGCATGAACGTCGAGGTCCCGCCGGGTAGGACCACACGTGAATGGCGCTGGTGGGACTCGGCCTTTCTCGGCGGGCACTCAGCCCATTGCTTGCGGAGAATCACCGGGGGGGGCTGGGTAGAGCGGGCCCCGACGGGCACCGCGCCGACCGTGCCGGCGCCAATGGCGCCGATTCTCTGGTCACCGGAGAACCGGTGGACCGGCGTCGGGTTGTCGTCGCGTGAATCGTGCCACCCCCCCCCACCACCGATTCTCCGACCCGGTGTGGGGGTCAGAGAATCCCACTCATGATACTTGTATGCGAAACATGTCAGAAATTTCAACCTGCACAATGCAAGGAAAAACAACAACAACATGCATTGGAGACATCTCCATGGTCGAAAGTAGGGATTGATTTGTTTCACTGCAATGGTCATGATCATGTCCTAATCATTGTCGACTATTCGAATTATACGGAAGTCATCAAGTTATCGGATCTCACATCCAGATCTGTTATAAAAGCGGCAAAGGAAACCTTTGCCAGTCATGCCTGACAATGGGCTTCGACAGTCATGAATGGGCTGAATTCTCTCGAGAATACAGCTTCGCTCACATCACTTCGAGTCCGCACTACCCTCAATCAAATGGGAAAGTGGAGAAAGGAGTTCATATCATCAAACAACTTCTTTACAAAGCTTTGGATTCTCATGCAGACATGAATCTAGCGTTACCCAACTATAGAGCAACTTCACTTTCCACGGGTCTATCACCAGCACAAATGCTGATGAACAGGGAATTAAGGACTACTCTATCATCCATTTCACTACCCAATCCAGATCATCTACCCGTGATACAAAAGATGAAACATCAACGAGATAAACATGGAATGTATTATAATCAACATACAAATACACTGGACACACTGCTTCCAGATGACACTGTCAGGATCAAAATACCTGATGGAGGTTGGTCTGCTCCTGGATAGGTTATTAGACAAGCAGCACCACTCTCCTATTTCATTCAGACAGCTGAGGGAACAATCGTTCGACACTATGGCCGAGCACTACTAAAACTCAAACAACACAATATCATCTTTCCAGATCTACAACTCCATGCACAATGACAAATTCTCAAGTTTATGAAAACTCACAGAGGACAGTAAAGATTACTGAGTCTCCTCTTTGTGGTTTAAGAAGGTCAACCAGGAAAAGAAGGAAGCTGGGCAGACTCGATTTATGAATCGTTCCTGTTGAACTTTTTTGTTATTGATTTTTCACTATGTTTCAAAGTTATATACATATCATGTCTTGTAATAATATTATACATTTTTTCCTTTGAACATAGAAAAGAAATGTAAAAAAAGGGGGATGTAATGATGTGTATATAGGTATGCCAGTGAAGGGTTAATTACTACATCTCAGTGTAATTCAAACATGAGGGGACACCACCAGTTCCCAGTATAAATATCAAACCTCAGGGAATGCTGGGTAGTTAGCCAAGGAGAAAGACTGATCACAGCCCGGGTTGTTTAGATTAGAGAGTTAACACGGGGATATCATTAGGGTCTGCTAGATTATAGATTACTGCTAGACAGATTCAACATTACTTTATTACTAGTTATAGCTCAGTAGAGTGTGCAAATTTCATTTAATTAATCGTTATCCAATAAATTAGTTTTGATTCAATCTAAAGATTGGTGATTTCTTTGTCAGCAACTCAACGGATCATTCTAGATCAAAAGGCAATGAGCAACGACATATTACCACCAAAGGTAATATAACATGATACACTACACACCCCTCAATAAACACTCTGATTTACCCCACACCCCTCACTGTAACACTCTGATATATCCCACACTCCTCACTGTAACACTCTGATATACCCCACACCCATCACTGTAACGCTCTGATATATCCCACACCCCTCACTGTAACACTGTGATATATCCCACACTCCACACTGCAACACTCTGATTTACCCCACACCCCTCACTGTAACACTCTGATATATCCCACACTCCTCACTGTAACACTCTGATATATCCCACACCCCTCACTGTAACACTCTGATATATCCCACACCCCTCACTGTAACACTCTGATATATCCCACACCCCTCACTGTAACACTGATATATCCCACACCCCTCACTGTAACACTCTGATTTACCCCACACCCCTCACTGTAACACTCTGATATATTCCACACCCCTCAATGTAGCACTCTGATTTACCCCACACCCCTCACTGTAACACTGATATATCCCTCACCCCTCACTGTAACACTCTGATTTACCCCACACCCCTCACTGTAACACTCTGATATATCCCACACTCCACACTGTAACACTCTGATATATCCCACACCCCTCACTGTAACACTCTGATATATCCCACACCTCTCACTGTAACACACTGATATATCCCACACCCCTCACTGTAACACTCTGATATATCCCACACTCCACACTGTAACACTCTGATATATCCCACACCCCTCACTGTAACTCTCTGATTTACCCCACACCCCTCACTCTAACACTCTGATATATCCCACACCCCTCACTGTAACACTCTGATTTACCCCACACCCCTCACTCTAACACTCTGATATATCCCACACCCCTCACTGTAACACTCTGATATACCCCACACCCCTCACTCTAACACTCTGATATATCCCACACCCCTCACTGTAACACTGATATATCCCACACCTCTCACTGTAACACTCTGATATATCCCACACTCCACACTGTAACACTCTGATATATCCCACACCCCTCACTCTAACACTGATATATCCCACACCTCTCACTGTAACACTCTGATATATCCCACACTCCACACTGTAACACTCTGATATATCCCACACCCCTCACTCTAACACTGATATATCCCACACCTCTCACTGTAACACTCTGATATATCCCACACCCCTCACTGTAACACCCTGATATACCCCACACCCCTCACTGTAACACTCTGATATATCCCACACCCCTCACTGTAACACTCTGATATATCCCACACCCCTCACTATAACACTCTGATTTACCCCACACACCCCACTGTAACTCTCTGATATATCCCACACCCCTCACTGTAACACTCTGATATATCCCACACCCCTCACTGTAACACACTGATATATCCCACACTCCTCACTGTAAAACTCTGATATATCCCACACTCCACACTGTAACACTCTGATATATCCCACACCCCTCACTGTAACACTCTGATATATCCCACACCCATAACTATAACACTCTGATTTACCCCACACACCCCACAGTAACACTGATATATCCCACACCCCTCACTGTAACACTCCGATATATCCCACACCCCTCACTGTAACACTCTGATATATCCCACACCCCTCACTGTAACACTGACATATCCCACACTCCTCACTGTAACACTCTGATATATCCCACACTCCTCACTGTAACACTCTGATATATCCCACACCCCTCACTGTAACACTCTGATATATCCCACACCCATAACTATAACACTCTGATTTACCCCACACACCCCACTGTAACCCTCTGATATATCCCACACCCCTCACTGTAACACTCTGATATATCCCACACCCCTCACTGTAACACTGATATGTAATACTAATATATCCCACGCCCCTCACTGCAACCCACTGATATATATCACATCCCTCACTGTAACACTCTGATATATCCCATACCCCTCACTGTAACACTGATATATCCCACACCCGTCACTGTAACACTCTGATATATCCCACACCCCTCACTGTAACACTCTGATATATCCCACACCCCTCACTGTAACACTGATATATCCCACACCCCTCACTGTAACACTGTGATATATCCCACACCCCTCATTGTAACACTCTGATGTATCCCCCCCCACTGTAACACTCTGATATATCCCACACACCTCACTGTAACACTGTGATATATCCCACACCCCTCACTGTAACACTCTGATATATCCCGCACCCCTCACTGTAACACTCTGATATATCCCACAACCCTCGCTGTAACACTGTTATATCCCACACTCCTCCCTGTAACATTCTGATATACCCCACACCTCTCACTGTAACACTGATATATCCCAAACCCCTCACTGTAACACTCTGATATATCCCACACCCCTCACTGTAACACTCTGATATATCCCACACCCCTCACTGTAACACTCTGATATATCCCACACCCCTCACTTTAACACTATGATATATACCACGCCCCTCGCTGTCACACTCTGATATAACCCACACCGCTCCCAGTAACACTGATATATCCCACACCTCTCACTGTAACACTCTGATATATCCCACATCCCTCACTGTAACACTCTGATATATCCCACACCCCTCACTGTAACACTGATATATCCCACAGCCCTCACTGTAACATTCTAATATATACCACACCCCTCACTGTAACACTCTGATATATCCCACACCCCTCACTGTACCATTCTGATATATCCCACACCCCTCACTGTAACACTCTGATATATCCCTCACCCCTCAGTGTGATATTCTGATATACCCCACACCCCTCACTGTAACACTCTGATATATCCCACACCCCTCACTGTAACACACTGATATATCCCACACCCCTCACTGTAAAACTCTGATATATCCCACACTCCACACTGTAACACTCTGATATATCCCACACCCCTCACTGTAACACTCTGATATATCCCACACCCATAACTATAACACTCTGATTTACCCCACACACCCCACAGTAACACTGATATATCCCACACCCCTCACTGTAACACTCCGATATATCCCACACCCCTCACTGTAACACTCTGATATATCCCACACCCCTCACTGTAACACTGACATATCCCACACTCCTCACTGTAACACTCTGATATATCCCACACTCCTCACTGTAACACTCTGATATATCCCACACCCCTCACTGTAACACTCTGATATATCCCACACCCATAACTATAACACTCTGATTTACCCCACACACCCCACTGTAACCCTCTGATATATCCCACACCCCTCACTGTAACACTCTGATATATCCCACACCCCTCACTGTAACACTCTGATATATCCCACACCCCTCACTGTAACACTGATATATCCCACACCTCTCACTGTAACACTCTGATATATCCCACACTCCACACTGTAACACTCTGATATATCCCACACCCCTCACTCTAACACTGATATATCCCACACCTCTCACTGTAACACTCTGATATATCCCACACTCCACACTGTAACACTCTGATATATCCCACACCCCTCACTCTAACACTGATATATCCCACACCTCTCACTGTAACACTCTGATATATCCCACACCCCTCACTGTAACACCCTGATATACCCCACACCCCTCACTGTAACACTCTGATATATCCCACACCCCTCACTGTAACACTCTGATATATCCCACACCCCTCACTATAACACTCTGATTTACCCCACACACCCCACTGTAACTCTCTGATATATCCCACACCCCTCACTGTAACACTCTGATATATCCCACACCCCTCACTGTAACACACTGATATATCCCACACTCCTCACTGTAAAACTCTGATATATCCCACACTCCACACTGTAACACTCTGATATATCCCACACCCCTCACTGTAACACTCTGATATATCCCACACCCATAACTATAACACTCTGATTTACCCCACACACCCCACAGTAACACTGATATATCCCACACCCCTCACTGTAACACTCCGATATATCCCACACCCCTCACTGTAACACTCTGATATATCCCACACCCCTCACTGTAACACTGACATATCCCACACTCCTCACTGTAACACTCTGATATATCCCACACTCCTCACTGTAACACTCTGATATATCCCACACCCCTCACTGTAACACTCTGATATATCCCACACCCATAACTATAACACTCTGATTTACCCCACACACCCCACTGTAACCCTCTGATATATCCCACACCCCTCACTGTAACACTCTGATATATCCCACACCCCTCACTGTAACACTGATATGTAATACTAATATATCCCACGCCCCTCACTGCAACCCACTGATATATATCACATCCCTCACTGTAACACTCTGATATATCCCATACCCCTCACTGTAACACTGATATATCCCACACCCGTCACTGTAACACTCTGATATATCCCACACCCCTCACTGTAACACTCTGATATATCCCACACCCCTCACTGTAACACTGATATATCCCACACCCCTCACTGTAACACTGTGATATATCCCACACCCCTCATTGTAACACTCTGATGTATCCCCCCCCACTGTAACACTCTGATATATCCCACACACCTCACTGTAACACTGTGATATATCCCACACCCCTCACTGTAACACTCTGATATATCCCGCACCCCTCACTGTAACACTCTGATATATCCCACAACCCTCGCTGTAACACTGTTATATCCCACACTCCTCCCTGTAACATTCTGATATACCCCACACCTCTCACTGTAACACTGATATATCCCAAACCCCTCACTGTAACACTCTGATATATCCCACACCCCTCACTGTAACACTCTGATATATCCCACACCCCTCACTGTAACACTCTGATATATCCCACACCCCTCACTTTAACACTATGATATATACCACGCCCCTCGCTGTCACACTCTGATATAACCCACACCGCTCCCAGTAACACTGATATATCCCACACCTCTCACTGTAACACTCTGATATATCCCACATCCCTCACTGTAACACTCTGATATATCCCACACCCCTCACTGTAACACTGATATATCCCACAGCCCTCACTGTAACATTCTAATATATACCACACCCCTCACTGTAACACTCTGATATATCCCACACCCCTCACTGTACCATTCTGATATATCCCACACCCCTCACTGTAACACTCTGATATATCCCTCACCCCTCAGTGTGATATTCTGATATACCCCACACCCCTCACTGTAACACTCTGATATATCCCACACCCCTCACTGTAACACACTGATATATCCCACACCCCTCACTGTAAAACTCTGATATATCCCACACTCCACACTGTAACACTCTGATATATCCCACACCCCTCACTGTAACACTCTGATATATCCCACACCCATAACTATAACACTCTGATTTACCCCACACACCCCACAGTAACACTGATATATCCCACACCCCTCACTGTAACACTCCGATATATCCCACACCCCTCACTGTAACACTCTGATATATCCCACACCCCTCACTGTAACACTGACATATCCCACACTCCTCACTGTAACACTCTGATATATCCCACACTCCTCACTGTAACACTCTGATATATCCCACACCCCTCACTGTAACACTCTGATATATCCCACACCCATAACTATAACACTCTGATTTACCCCACACACCCCACTGTAACCCTCTGATATATCCCACACCCCTCACTGTAACACTCTGATATATCCCACACCCCTCACTGTAACACTGATATGTAATACTAATATATCCCACGCCCCTCACTGCAACCCACTGATATATATCACATCCCTCACTGTAACACTCTGATATATCCCATACCCCTCACTGTAACACTGATATATCCCACACCCGTCACTGTAACACTCTGATATATCCCACACCCCTCACTGTAACACTCTGATATATCCCACACCCCTCACTGTAACACTGATATATCCCACACCCCTCACTGTAACACTGTGATATATCCCACACCCCTCATTGTAACACTCTGATGTATCCCCCCCCACTGTAACACTCTGATATGTCCCACACACCTCACTGTAACACTGTGATATATCCCACACCCCTCACTGTAACACTCTGATATATCCCGCACCCCTCACTGTAACACTCTGATATATCCCACAACCCTCGCTGTAACACTGTTATATCCCACACTCCTCCCTGTAACATTCTGATATACCCCACACCTCTCACTGTAACACTGATATATCCCAAACCCCTCACTGTAACACTCTGATATATCCCACACCCCTCACTGTAACACTCTGATATGTCCCACACCCCTCACTGTAACACTCTGATATATCCCACACCCCTCACTTTAACACTATGATATATACCACGCCCCTCGCTGTCACACTCTGATATAACCCACACCGCTCCCAGTAACACTGATATATCCCACACCTCTCACTGTAACACTCTGATATATCCCACATCCCTCACTGTAACACTCTGATATATCCCACACCCCTCACTGTAACACTGATATATCCCACAGCCCTCACTGTAACATTCTAATATATACCACACCCCTCACTGTAACACTCTGATATATCCCACACCCCTCACTGTACCATTCTGATATATCCCACACCCCTCACTGTAACACTCTGATATATCCCTCACCCCTCAGTGTGATATTCTGATATACCCCACACCCCTCACTGTAACACTCTGATATATCCCTCAGCCATCACTGTAATATTCTGATATACCCCACACCCCTCAATGTAACTCTCTGATATATCCCACACCCCTCACTTTAACACTATGATATACCACACCCCTCACTGTAACACTCTGATATATCCCATACCCCTCACTGTAACACTCTGATATATCCCACACCCCTCACAGTAACACTCTGATATATCCCACAATCCTCACTGTAACACTCTGATATATGCCACACCCCTCACTGTAACACTGATATATCCCACACCCCTCACTGTAACACTCAGATATATCCCACATTCCTCACTGTAACACTCTGATATATCCCACACCCCTCACTGTAACATTCTGATATATCCCACACCCCTCACTGTAGCACTCTGATTTATCCCACACCCCTCACTGTAGCACTCTGATATATCCCACACCCCTCACTGTAACACTGATATATCCCACACGCCTCACTGTAACACTGTGATATATCCCACACCCCTCATTGTAACACTCTGATGTATCCCCCCCCACTGTAACACTCTGATCTATCCCACACCCCTCACTGTAACACACTGATATATCCCACACCCCTCACTGTAACACTGTGATATATCCCACACCCCTCACTGTAACACTGTGATATATCCCACACCCCTCACTGTAACACTCTGATATATCGCACACCCCTCACTGTAACACTGACATATCCCACACTCCTCACTGTAACACTCTGATATATCCCACACCCCTGTCTGTAACACTCTGATATATCCCACACCCCTGTCTGTAACACTCTGATATATCCCACACCCCTCACTGTAACACTGTGATATATCCCACACCCCTCGCTGTAACACTCTGATATATCCCACACCCCTCACTGTAACACTGTGATATATCCCACATCCCTCGCTGTAACACTCTGATATACCCCACACCCCTCACTGTAACACTGTGATATATCCCACACCCCTCACTGTAACGCTCATATATCCCACACCCCTCACTGTAACACTCTGATATATCCCACACCCCTCACTGTAACACTGTGATATATCCCACACCCCTCACTGTAACACTCATATATCCCACACCCCTCACTGTAACACACTGATATATCCCACACCCCTCGCTGTAACACTCTGATATATCCCACACCCCTCGTTGTAACACTCTGATACATCCCTCAGCCCTCACTGTAACACTCTGACATATCCCACACCCCTCACTGTAACACTCTGATCTATCCCACACCCCTCACTGTAACACACTGATATATCCCACACCCCTCACTGTAACACTCTGATATATCCCACACCCCTCACTGTAACACTTTGATATATCCCACACCCCTCACTGTAACACTCTGATATATCCCACACCCCTCACTGTAGCACTCTGATATACCCCACACCCCTCACTGTAACACAATGATATATCCCACACCCCTCGCTGTAACACTCTGATATATCCCACACCTCTCACTGTAACACTGTGATATATCCCACACCCCTCACTGTAACACTCTGATATATCCCACACCCCTCACTGTAACACTCTGATATATCCCACACCCCTCACTGTAACACTCTGATATATCCCACACCCCTCACTGTAACACTCTGATATATCCCACACCCCTCACTGTAACACTCTGATATATCCCACACCCCTCACTGTAACACTGTGATATATCCCACACCCCTCACTGTAACACTCTGATAGATCCCACACCCCTCACTGTAACACTCTGATTGACCCCACACCCCTCACTGTAACACTGTGATATATCCCACACCCCTCACTGTAACACTCTGATATATCCCACACCCCTCACTGTAACACTCTGATATATCCCACACCCCTCACTGTAACACTCTGATATATCCCACAGCCCTCGCTGTAATACTCTGATATATCCCACACCCCTCGCTGTAACACTCTGATATATCCCACACCCCTCGCTGTAACACTCTGATATATCCCACACCCCTCACTGTAACACTCTGATATATCCCACACCCCTCACTGTAACACTCTGATATATCCCACACCACTCGCTGTAACACTCTGATATATCCCACACCCCTCGCTGTAACACTCATATATCCCACACCCCTCACTGTAACTCTCTGATATATCCCACACCCCTCACTGTAACACTCTGATATATCCCACACCCCTCACTGTAACACTCTGATATACCCCACACCTCTCACTGTAACACTGTGATATATCCCACACCCCTCACTGTAACACTGTGATATATCCCACACCCCTCACTGTAACACTCTGATATATCCCACATCCCTCGCTGTCACACTCTGATATATCCCACACCCCTCACTGTAACACTCATATATCCCACACCCCTCACTGTAACACACTGTTGTATCCCACACCCCTCGCTGTAACACTGATATATCCCACACCCCTCGTTGTAACACTCTGATACATCCCACACCCCTCACTGTAACACTCTGATATATCCCACACCCCTCACTGTAAAACTGTGATATATCCCACACCCCTCACTGTAACACTCATATATCCCACACCCCTCGTTGTAACACTGTGATATACCCCACACCCCTCGCTGTAACACTGATATATCCCACACCCCTCGTTGTAACACTCTGATATATCCCACACCCCTCACTGTAACACTCTGATATATCCCACATCCCTCGCTGTAACACTCTGATATATCCCACACCCCTCACTGTAACACTCATATATCCCACACCCCTCACTGTAACACACTGTTGTATCCCACACCCCTCGCTGTAACACTGATATATCCCACACCCCTCGTTGTAACACTGTGATATATCACACACCCCTCACTGTAACACACTGTTGTATCCCACACCCCTCGCTGTAACACTCTGATATATCCCACACCCCTCACTGTGACACTCTGATATACCCCACACCTCTCACTGTAACACTGATATACCCCACACCCCTCACTGTAACACTGTGATATATCCCACACCCCTCACTGTAACACTGTGATATATCCCACACCCCTCACTGTAACACTCTGATATATCCCACACCCCTCACTGTAACACTCTGATATATCCCACTCCCCTCACTGTAACACACTGATATATCGCACACCCCTCACTGTAACACACTGATATATCCCACACCCCTCACTGTAACACTGTGATATATCCCACACCCCTCAGTGTAACACACTGATATATCCCACACTCCTCACTGTAACACTCTGATATATCCCACACCCCTCACTGTAACACTCTGATATACCCCACACTCCTCACTGTAACACTGTGATATATCCCACACCCCTCACTGTAACACTCTGATATACCCCACACCCCTCACTGTAACACTCTGATATATCCCACACCCCTCACTGTAACACTCTGATATATCCCACACCCCTCACTGTAACACTCTGATATATCCCACACCCCTC
Organism: Scyliorhinus torazame; assembly: GCF_047496885.1. NCBI lineage: Eukaryota > Metazoa > Chordata > Chondrichthyes > Carcharhiniformes > Scyliorhinidae > Scyliorhinus > Scyliorhinus torazame. The sequence goes on along the minus strand of NC_092722.1, from coordinate 79,495,396 downwards.
GCTGTAACACTCTGATATATCCCACACCCCTCGCTGTAACACTGTGATATATCCCACACCCCTCACTGTAACACTCATATATCCCACACCCCTCGTTGTAACACTGTGATATACCCCACACCCCTCGCTGTAACACTGATATATCCCACACCCCTCGTTGTAACACTCTGATATATCCCACACCCCTCACTGTAACACTCTGATATATCCCACATCCCTCGCTGTAACACTCTGATATATCCCACACCCCTCACTGTAACACTCATATATCCCACACCCCTCACTGTAACACACTGTTGTATCCCACACCCCTCGCTGTAACACTGATATATCCCACACCCCTCGTTGTAACACTGTGATATATCCCACACCCCTCACTGTAACACACTGTTGAATCCCACACCCCTCGCTGTAACACTCTGATATATCCCACACCCCTCACTGTGACACTCTGATATACCCCACACCTCTCACTGTAACACTGATATACCCCACACCCCTCACTGTAACACTGTGATATATCCCACACCCCTCACTGTAACACTGTGATATATCCCACACCCCTCACTGTAATACTCTGATATATCCCACACCCCTCACTGTAACACTCTGATATATCCCACTCCCCTCACTGTAACACACTGATATATCGCACACCCCTCACTGTAACACACTGATATATCCCACACCCCTCACTGTAACACTGTGATATATCCCACACCCCTCAGTGTAACACACTGATATATCCCACACTCCTCACTGTAACACTCTGATATATCCCACACCCCTCACTGTAACACTCTGATATACCCCACACTCCTCACTGTAACACTGTGATATATCCCACACCCCTCACTATAACACTCTGATATACCCCACACCCCTCACTGTAACACTCTGATATATCCCACACCCCTCACTGTAACACTCTGATATATCCCACACCCCTCACTGTAACACTCTGATATATCCCACACCCCTCGCTGTAACACTCTGATATATCCCACACCCCTCGCTGTAACACTCTGATATATCCCACACCCCTCGCTGTAACACTCTGATATATCCCACACCCCTCACTGTAACACTCTGATATATCACACACCCCTCACTGTAACACTCTGATATATTCCACACCACTCGCTGTAACACTCTGATATATCCCACACCCCTCGCTGTAACACTCTGATATATCCCACACCCCTCACTGTAACACTCTGATACATCCCACACCCCTCGCTGTAACACTCTGATATATCCCACATCCCTCGCTGTAACACTCTGATATACCCCACACCCCTCACTGTAACACTGTGATATATCCCACACCCCTCACTGTAACACTCATATATCCCACACCCCTCACTGTAACTCTCTGATATATCCCACACCCCTCACTGTAACACTCTGATATATCCCACACCCCTCACTGTAACACTCTGATATACCCCACACCTCTCACTGTAACACTGTGATATATCCCACACCCCTCACTGTAACACTCTGATATATCCCACACCCCTCACTGTAACACTCTGATATATCCCACATCCCTCGCTGTAACACTCTGATGTATCCCACACCCCTCACTGTAACACTCATATATCCCACACCCCTCACTGTAACACACTGTTGTATCCCACACCCCTCGCTGTAACACTGATATATCCCACACCCCTCGTTGTAACACTCTGATACATCCCACACCCCTCACTGTAACACTCTGATATATCCCACACCCCTCACTGTAACACTGTGATATATCCCACACCCCTCACTGTAACACTCATATATCCCACACCCCTCGTTGTAACACTGTGATATACCCCACACCCCTCGCTGTAACACTGATATATCCCACACCCCTCGTTGTAACACTCTGATATATCCCACACCCCTCACTGTAACACTCTAATATATCCCACATCCCTCGCTGTAACACTCTGATATATCCCACACCCCTCGTTGTAACACTGTGATACATCCCACACCCCTCACTGTAACACACTGTTGTATCCCACACCCCTCGCTGTAACACTCTGATATATCCCACACCCCTCACTGTGACTCTCTGATATACCCCACACCTCTCACTGTAACACTGATATACCCCACACCCCTCACTGTAACACTGTGATATATCCCACACCCCTCACTGTAACACTGTGATAAATCCCACACCCCTCACTGTAACACTCTGATATATCCCACACCCCTCACTGTAACACTCTGATATATCCCACTCCCCTCACTGTAACACTCTGATATATCCCACACCCCTCACTGTAACACTGTGATATATCCCACACCCCTCACTGTAACACTCTGATAGATCCCACACCCCTCACTGTAACACTCTGATTGACCCCACACCCCTCACTGTAACACTGTGATATATCCCACACCCCTCACTGTAACACTCTGATATATCCCACACCCCTCACTGTAACACTCTGATATATCCCACACCCCTCACTGTAACACTCTGATATATCCCACACCCCTCGCTGTAACACTCTGATATATCCCACACCCCTCGCTGTAACACTCTGATATATCCCACACCCCTCGCTGTAACACTCTGATATATCCCACACCCCTCACTGTAACACTCTGATATATCCCACACCCCTCACTGTAACACTCTGATATATCCCACACCACTCGCTGTAACACTCTGATATATCCCACACCCCTCGCTGTAACACTCATATATACCACAACCCTCACTGTAACTCTCTGATATATCCCACACCCCGCACTGTAACACTCTGATATATCCCACACCCCTCACTGTAACACTCTGATATACCCCACACCTCTCACTGTAACACTGTGATATATCCCACACCCCTCACTGTAACACTCTGATATATCCCACACCCCTCACTGTAACACTCTGATATATCCCACATCCCTCGCTGTAACACTCTGATATATCCCACACCCCTCACTGTAACACTCATATATCCCACACCCCTCACTGTAACACACTGTTGTATCCCACACCCCTCGCTGTAACACTGATATATCCCACACCCCTCGTTGTAACACTCTGATACATCCCACACCCCTCACTGTAACACTCTGATATATCCCACACCCCTCACTGTAACACTGTGATATATCCCACACCCCTCACTGTAACACTCATATATCCCACACCCCTCGTTGTAACACTGTGATATACCCCACACCCCTCGCTGTAACACTGATATATCCCACACCCCTCGTTGTAACACTCTGATATATCCCACACCCCTCACTGTAACACTCTGATATATCCCACATCCCTCGCTGTAACACTCTGATATATCCCACACCCCTCACTGTAACACTCATATATCCCACACCCCTCACTGTAACACACTGTTGTATCCCACACCCCTCGCTGTAACACTGATATATCCCACACCCCTCGTTGTAACACTGTGATATATCCCACACCCCTCACTGTAACACACTGTTGTATCCCACACCCCTCGCTGTAACACTCTGATATATCCCACACCCCTCACTGTGACACTCTGATATACCCCACACCTCTCACTGTAACACTGATATACCCCACACCCCTCACTGTAACACTGTGATATATCCCACACCCCTCACTGTAACACTGTGATATATCCCACACCCCTCACTGTAACACTCTGATATATCCCACACCCCTCACTGTAACACTCTGATATATCCCACTCCCCTCACTGTAACACACTGATATATCGCACACCCCTCACTGTAACACACTGATATATCCCACACCCCTCACTGTAACACTGTGATATATCCCACACCCCTCAGTGTAACACACTGATATATCCCACACTCCTCACTGTAACACTCTGATATATCCCACACCCCTCACTGTAACACTCTGATATACCCCACACTCCTCACTGTAACACTGTGATATATCCCACACCCCTCACTGTAACACTCTGATATACCCCACACCCCTCACTGTAACACTCTGATATATCCCACACCCCTCACTGTAACACTCTGATATATCCCACACCCCTCACTGTAACACTCTGATATATCCCACACCCCTCGCTGTAACACTCTGATATATCCCACACCCCTCGCTGTAACACTGTGATATATCCCACACCCCTCACTGTAACACTCATATATCCCACACCCCTCGTTGTAACACTGTGATATACCCCACACCCCTCGCTGTAACACTGATATATCCCACACCCCTCGTTGTAACACTCTGATATATCCCACACCCCTCACTGTAACACTCTGATATATCCCACATCCCTCGCTGTAACACTCTGATATATCCCACACCCCTCACTGTAACACTCATATATCCCACACCCCTCACTGTAACACACTGTTGTATCCCACACCCCTCGCTGTAACACTGATATATCCCACACCCCTCGTTGTAACACTGTGATATATCCCACACCCCTCACTGTAACACACTGTTGTATCCCACACCCCTCGCTGTAACACTCTGATATATCCCACACCCCTCACTGTGACACTCTGATATACCCCACACCTCTCACTGTAACACTGATATACCCCACACCCCTCACTGTAACACTGTGATATATCCCACACCCCTCACTGTAACACTGTGATATATCCCACACCCCTCACTGTAACACTCTGATATATCCCACACCCCTCACTGTAACACTCTGATATATCCCACTCCCCTCACTGTAACACACTGATATATCGCACACCCCTCACTGTAACACACTGATATATCCCACACCCCTCACTGTAACACTGTGATATATCCCACACCCCTCAGTGTAACACACTGATATATCCCACACTCCTCACTGTAACACTCTGATATATCCCACACCCCTCACTGTAACACTCTGATATACCCCACACTCCTCACTGTAACACTGTGATATATCCCACACCCCTCACTGTAACACTCTGATATACCCCACACCCCTCACTGTAACACTCTGATATATCCCACACCCCTCACTGTAACACTCTGATATATCCCACACCCCTCACTGTAACACTCTGATATATCCCACACCCCTCGCTGTAACACTCTGATATATCCCACACCCCTCGCTATAACACTCTGATATATCCCACACCCCTCGCTGTAACACTCTGATATATCCCACACCCCTCACTGTAACACTCTGATATATCCCACACCCCTCACTGTAACACTCTGATATATCCCACACCACTCGCTGTAACACTCTGATATATCCCACACCCCTCGCTGTAACACTCTGATATATCCCACACCCCTCACTGTAACACTCTGATACATCCCACACCCCTCGCTGTAACACTCTGATATATCCCACATCCCTCGCTGTAACACTCTGATATACCCCACACCCCTCACTGTAACACTGTGATATATCCCACACCCCTCACTGTAACACTCATATATCCCACACCCCTCACTGTAACTCTCTGATATATCCCACACCCCTCACTGTAACACTCTGATATATCCCACACCCCTCACTGTAACACTCTGATATACCCCACAGCTCTCACTGTAACACTGTGATATATCCCACACCCCTCACTGTAACACTCTGATATATCCCACACCCCTCACTGTAACACTCTGATATATCCCACATCCCTCGCTGTAACACTCTGATATATCCCACACCCCTCACTGTAACACTCATATATCCCACACCCCTCACTGTAACACACTGTTGTATCCCACACCCCTCGCTGTAACACTGATATATCCCACACCCCTCGTTGTAACACTCTGATACATCCCACACCCCTCACTGTAACACTCTGATATATCCCACACTCCTCACTGTAACACTGTGATATATCCCACACCCCTCACTGTAACACTCATATATCCCACACCCCTCGTTGTAACACTGTGATATACCCCACACCCCTCGCTGTAACACTGATATATCCCACACCCCTCGTTGTAACACTCTGATATATCCCACACCCCTCACTGTAACACTCTGATATATCCCACATCCCTCGCTGTAACACTCTGATATATCCCACACCCCTCACTGTAACACTCATATATCCCACACCCCTCACTGTAACACACTGTTGTATCCCACACCCCTCGCTGTAACACTGATATATCCCACACCCCTCGTTGTAACACTGTGATATATCCCACACCCCTCACTGTAACACACTGTTGTATCCCACACCCCTCGCTGTAACACTCTGATATATCCCACACCCCTCACTGTGACACTCTGATATACCCCACACCTCTCACTGTAACACTGATATACCCCACACCCCTCACTGTAACACTGTGATATATCCCACACCCCTCACTGTAACACTGTGATATATCCCACACCCCTCACTGTAACACTCTGATATATCCCACACCCCTCACTGTAACACTCTGATATATCCCACTCCCCTCACTGTAACAAACTGATATATCGCACACCCCTCACTGTAACACACTGATATATCCCACACCCCTCACTGTAACACTGTGATATATCCCACACCCCTCAGTGTAACACACTGATATATCCCACACTCCTCACTGTAACACTCTGATATATCCCACACCCCTCACTGTAACACTCTGATATACCCCACACTCCTCACTGTAACACTGTGATATATCCCACACCCCTCACTGTAACACTCTGATATACCCCACACCCTTCATTGTAACACTCTGATATACCCCACACCCCTCGCTGTAACACTCTGATATATCCCACACCCCTCACTGTAACACTCTGATATATCCCACACCCCTCACTGTAACACTGTGATATATCCCACACCCCTCACTGTAACACTGTGATATATCCCACACCCCTCACTGTAACACTGATATATCCCACACCCCTCACTGTAACACTCTGATATATCCCACACCCCTCACTGTAACACTCTGATATATCCCACACCCCTCATTGTAACACTCTGATATACTCCACACCCCTCACTGTAACATTCTGATATATCCCACACCCCTCACTGTAACACTGTGATATATCCCACACCCCTCACTGTAACACTCTGATATATCCCACACCCCTCACTGTAACACTGATATATCCCACACCCGTCACTGTAACACACTGATATACCCCACACCCCTCACTGTAACATTCTGATATACCCCACACCCCTCACTGTAACACTCTGATGCATCCCACACTCCTCACTGTAACACTGATATATCCCACACCCCTCACTGTAACATTCTGATATACCCCACACCCCTCACTGTAACACTCTGATATATCCCACACCCCTCACTGTAACACACTGATATACCCCACACCCGTCACTGTAACACACTGATATACCCCACACCCCTCACTGTAACACTCTGATATATCCCACACCCTTCATTGTAACACTCTGATATATCCCACACCCCTCACTGTAACACTGATATACCCCACACCCGTCACTGTAACACACTGATATACCCCACACCCCTCACTGTAACACTGTGATATATCCCTCACCCCTCACTGTAACACTCTGATATATCCCACACCCTTCATTGTAACACTCTGATATATCCCACACCCTTCATTGTAACACTCTGATATATCCCACACTCTCACTGTAACACTCTGATACATCCCTCACTCCTCAATGTAACACTCTGATATATCCCACACCCCTCACTGTAACACTGTGATATATCCCACACCCTTCATTGTAACACTCTGATATATCCCACACCCCTCACTGTAACACTCTGATATATCCCACACCCGTCACTGTAACACACTGATATACCCCACACCCCTCACTGTAACACTGTGATATATCCCACACCCCTCACTGTAACACTGTGATATATCCCACACCCCTCACTGTAACACTCTGACATACCCCACACCCCTCACTGTAACACAATGATATATCCCACACCCCTCACTGTAACACACTGATATACACCACACCCCTCACTGTAACACTGTGATATATCCCACACCCCTCACTGTAACACTGATATATCCCACACCCGTCACTGTAACACTCTGATATATCCCACACCCCTCATTGTAACACTCTGATATATCCCACACCCTTCATTGTAACACTCTGATATATCCCACACCCCTCACTGTAACACTCTGATATACCCCACACCCCTCACTGTAACACTCTGATAAATCCCACACCCCTCACTGTAACACTGATATATCCCACACCCGTCACTGTAACACTCTGATATATCCCACACCCCTCATTGTAACACTGATATATCCCACACCCGTCACTGTAACACTCTGATATACCCCACACCCCTCATTGTAACACTGATATATCCCACACCCCTCATTGTAACACTGATATACCCCACACCCCTCACTGTAACACTCTGATATATCCCACACCCCTCATTGTAACACTGATATATCCCACACCCGTCACTGTAACACTCTGATATACCCCACACCCCTCATTGTAACACTGATATATCCCACACCCCTCATTGTAACACTGATATACCCCACACCCCTCACTGTAACACTCTGATATATCCCACACCCCTCATTGTAACACTGATATATCCCACACCCCTCATTGTAACACTGATATATCCCACACCCGTCACTGTAACACTCTGATATACCCCACACCCCTCACTGTAACACACTGATATATCCCACACCCCTCATTGTAACACTCTGATATATCCCACACCCCTCACTGTAACACACTGATATATCCCACACCCTTCAGTGTAACACTCTGATATATCCCACACCCCTCACTGTAACACTGTGATATATCCCAGACCCCTCATTGTAACACTCTGATATATCCCACACTCCTCACTGTGACACACTGATATATCCCACACCCCTCACTGTAACACACTGATATATCCCACACCCCTCACTGTAACACTCTGATATATCCCACACTCCTCACTGTGACACACTGATATATCCCACACCCCTCACTGTAACACTCTGATATACCCCACACCCCTCACTGTAACACAATGATATATCCCACACCCCTCACTGTAACACAGATATACCCCACACCCCTCACTGTAACACTGTGATATATCCCACACCCCTCACTGTAACACTGATATATCCCACACCCGTCACTGTAACACTCTGATATATCCCACACCCCTCATTGTAACACTCTGATATATCCCACACCCTTCATTGTAACACTCTGATATATCCCACACCCCTCACTGTAACACTCTGATATACCCCACACCCCTCACTGTAACACTCTGATAAATCCCACACCCCTCACTGTAACACTGATATATCCCACACCCGTCACTGTAACACTCTGATATATCCCACACCCCTCATTGTAACACTGATATATCCCACACCCGTCACTGTAACACTCTGATATACCCCACACCCCTCATTGTAACACTGATATATCCCACACCCCTCATTGTAACACTGATATACCCCACACCCCTCACTGTAACACTCTGATATATCCCACACCCCTCATTGTAACACTGATATATCCCACACCCGTCACTGTAACACTCTGATATACCCCACACCCCTCATTGTAACACTGATATATCCCACACCCCTCATTGTAACACTGATATACCCCACACCCCTCACTGTAACACTCTGATATATCCCACACCCCTCATTGTAACACTGATATATCCCACACCCCTCATTGTAACACTGATATATCCCACACCCGTCACTGTAACACTCTGATATACCCCACACCCCTCACTGTAACACACTGATATATCCCACACCCCTCATTGTAACACTCTGATATATCCCACACCCCTCACTGTAACACACTGATATATCCCACACCCTTCAGTGTAACACTCTGATATATCCCACACCCCTCACTGTAACACTGTGATATATCCCAGACCCCTCATTGTAACACTCTGATATATCCCACACTCCTCACTGTGACACACTGATATATCCCACACCCCTCACTGTAACACACTGATATATCCCACACCCCTCACTGTAACACTCTGATATATCCCACACTCCTCACTGTGACACACTGATATATCCCACACCCCTCACTGTAACACTCTGATATACCCCACACCCCTCATTGTAACACTGATATATCCCACACCCCTCATTGTAACACTGATATACCCCACACCCCTCACTGTAACACTCTGATATATCCCACACCCCTCATTGTAACACTGATATATCCCACACCCCTCATTGTAACACTGATATATCCCACACCCGTCACTGTAACACTCTGATATACCCCACACCCCTCACTGTAACACACTGATATATCCCACTCCCCTCATTGTAACACTCTGATATATCCCACACCCCTCACTGTAACACACTGATATATCCCACACCCTTCAGTGTAACACTCTGATATATCCCACACCCCTCACTGTAACACTGTGATATATCCCAGACCCCTCATTGTAACACTCTGATATATCCCACACCCCTCACTGTAACACTCTGATGTATCCCACACCCCTCACTGTAACACTCTGATATACCCCACACCCTTCACTGTAACACTCTGATATATCGCACACCCCTCACTGTAACACTGATATATCCCACAGCCCTCACTGTAACACTCTGATATATCCCACACCCCTCACTGTAACACTGTGATATATCCCAGACCCCTCATTGTAACACTCTGATATATCCCACACTCCTCACTGTAACACTCTGATATATCCCACTCTCCTCACTGTAGCACACTGATATATCCCACACTCCTCACTGTAACACTCTGATATATCCCACACCCCTCGCTGTAACACTCTGATATATCCCACATCCCTCACTGTAACACTCTGATATATCACACACCCCTCACTGTAACACACTGATATATCCCAGACCCCTCATTGTAACACTCTGATATATCCCACACTCCTCACTGTAACACTCTGATATATCCCACACTCCTCACTGTAACACACTGATATATCCCACACTCCTCACTGTAACACTCTGATATATCCCACACTCCTCACTGTAACACACTGATATATCCCACACTCCTCACTGTAACACTGTGATATATCCCACACTCCTCACTGTAACACTCTGATACACCCCACACTCCTCACGGTAACACTCTGATATATCCCACACCCCTCACTGTAACACTGTGATATATCCCAGACCCCTCATTGTAACACTCTGATATATCCCACACTCCTCACTGTGACACACTGATATATCCCACACCCCTCACTGTAACACTGTGATATATCCCAGACCCCTCATTGTAACACTCTGATATATCCCACACCCCTCACTGTAACACTCTGATATACTCCACTCCCCTCGTTGTAACACTCAGATATATCCCACACTCCTCACTGTAACACACTGATATATCCCACACCCCTCATTGTAACACTCTGATATATCCCACACCCCTCACTGTAACACACTGATATATCCCACACCCCTCATTGTAACTCCGTCTCCTTTTCTCAGTCGCTGTGTTGAGCAAGGCTTCGTCGGAGTTGCAAGACCTAGAAGGCACCTTGGCTGAGTCGCACAGGAACCTGACGAAACTGGATGGACAGCTCCAGAATTTGACCATGAACCTGGAGGAGGTGCGCAATTTGTTCTGCAAAACTGTCGCAGGTGAGCTGGAGCTTTAAGCCTGCCCTGTCCCACCAACCTCCTAGCCTTTTTCCCTTAGAAATGTCCCCCTCCCTGATTTACTGCCATCCGTCATTCAATGCCTCACCATCCAATTGTTTAACAGACTCTAGAGCAGCTGAATGTCCTTCTCCTTTTGCTGTGTAACAGTCTCGGGGAGGGCTCAATGGGCCTCCTCCTGTTCTGATGTATTTGACTGATTGAAGTATTTATTATTTCTCAGATTCTCTCTGTTTGAGTGGTTGGGAAGCTCATAAACAAAAATGCTATAAATTCTCAAAAGAAAAAAAAAACTGGAAGGAATCAAAACAAGAATGTGAATTCCTAAACTCACGTCTCATCATCATAAATACACCAGAGGATCAGGTAAGAATGATGGCAGCACCTATCAGAATGAGTTAGAGAGAGAATCTCCCTCGACACTGTCCCCATCAAACACTCCCAGGACAGGTACAGCACGGGGTTAGATACAGAGTAAAGCTTCCTCTACACTGTCTACATCAAACACTCCCAGGACAGGTACAGCACGGGGTTAGTTACAGAGTAAAGCTCCCTCTACACTGTCCCCATCAAACACTCCCAGGACAGGTACAGCACGGGGTTAGGTACAGGGTAAAGCTCCCTCTACACTGTCCCCATCAAACACCCCCAGGACAGGTACAGCACCTGGGATAGATACAGAGTAAAGCTCCCTCTACACTGTCCCCATCAAACACTTCCAGGACAGGTACAGCACAGGGTTAGGTACAGGGTAAAGCTCCCTCTACACTGTCCCCATCAAACACCCCCAGGACAGGTACAGCACCTGGGTTAGATACAGAGTAAAGCTCCCTCTACACAGTCCCCATCAAACACTCCCAGGACAGATACAGCGCAGGGTTAGATACAGAGTAAAGCTCCCTCTACACTGTCCACATCAAACACTCCCAGGACAGGTACAGCACAGGGTTAGCTACAGGGTAAAGCTCCCTCTACACTGTCCCCATCAAACACTCCCAGGACAGGTACAGCACGGGGTTAGATACAGAGTAAAGCTCCCTCTACACTGTCCCCATCAAACACTCCCAGGACAGGTACAGCACGGGGTGAGATACAGAGTAAAGCTCCCTCTACACTGTCCCCATCAAACACCCCCAGGACAGGTACAGCACCTGGGTTAGATACAGAGTAAAGCTCCCTCTACACAGTCCCCATCAAACACTCCCAGGACAGATACAGCGCAGGGTTAGTGCGATGAACGGTTACTGCCTTATCATCATGTAAGGTGATGTCCCCTTTAAGACCAGGCTTGGAACCCTGGGGACTCCGCCTCTGGCTCCGCCCATCTGGGAGCCATACATAAAGGCCTGCCTCATGGTCTGTATAGCAGTCAGCTCTCGTCCAAATCTGTAGCATAGTTATTAGCCTAATAAAGGCTTCTTTACAGTTTAATCTCTAAGCATCATTATTGAGGGTACCTCAATTTATTAGGCTAAACTAGATTCAGGATGGACGCAGGCCTAAAACCAGAGAAGCTCAATCTGGAAGCACGAACGCCAGAGGCAAAGGAAATTTTTAAATACTGGCTGCGGTGCTTCAAGGCCTACCTGGACTCCGCAGAGACTCCCATCCTGGGGCCACGCAAGCTGCGTCTACTCCACGCCCGGGTGAGTCACAGAATCTCCACCACGCTCGAAAAGGCGACGATTTATGAGGAAGCGACTGAGTTGCTCCGCAAGCGGTTTGTCAAACCCGTCAATGAGGTGCACGCCCGGCATCTGCTCTCTACCTGCCGGCAGCGCTCGGGGGAATCGCTCGACGAGTTTGTTGAGAAACTCACCGCGCTGGCCAGGGACTGTGACCATCAGGATGTGACAGGGGAAGTCCATATGAACCTGCACATCAGAGATTCTTTCGTGTCCGGCATCCGCTCGACCTACATCCGGCAGCGACTGCTCGAAAACGGGGCAAAAGACCTCCAGGAGACGCTAACGCTCGCCTCCTCGCTGGAGGTGGCCCGACATAACTTGGGTACGTACCCCGCGGACTCTGCCAGCCCCCCCCGGACTTCCTCAGACTCGCCCGTATTACAGGCCTGCGCTACTGCGCCGCTCACCATGGGGGCACACCTTGCTACTTCTGCGGGCAGGGCCAGCACCCACGCCCACGCTGCCCAGCCCGCTCCGTGATCTGCAGCGACTGCGGGAAGAAAGGGCACTTTGCGAGGGTCTGCCTGGCCAGACCCAGGGGCCAGAAAAACAAAGAACAGCCGGCCCGTAAATCAGGCTCTCAGGCCCGCAGGCCTCGCAATGCTGCTGCGCACCGACCCGACACGTCCTCTTCTGACGCGTCATCAGCCTCGTGCGAATCATGGGAGCGGCCATCTGGTCGGCGGCCATCTTCTCGACCCGACACGTGCGACCAACGTCAGCGGCCATTTTACGACTCCGACTACCCGCGACTGGTTGCGATCACCCTCGATCAAACTCGGCCAAAACACCTGCAGAACTCCATGATGCAGGTCCAGGTCAACGGGCACGACACTGCATGCCTCTTCGACTCCGGGAGCACGGAGAGCTTTATCCACCCTGAAACGGTAAGACGCTGCTCCCTACGCACCCATCCCGCATCCCAAACCATAGCCCTCGCATCTGGGTCCCACTCGGTACAAATCACGGGGTACTGTATTGCGGATCTCTCGATCCAGGGTGCCAAATACACCCGTTTCAAATTTTATATCCTCCCTCACCTCTGTGCCCCCCTGCTGCTCGGACTGGATTTCCAGTGCAGCCACCGAAGCCTGACACTGAAGTTCGGCGGACCCTTGCCCCCCCTCACGGTGTGCTGCCTTGCGACACTGAAAGTCGCACCCCCCTCGCTATTCGCTAACCTCACTCCCGACTGTAAGCCCGTCGCCACCAGGAGCCGGCGCTACAGTGCCCAAGATATGGCTTTTATCAAGTCAGAGGTCCAGCGTTTACTGGGAGAGGGGGTCATCGAGGCTAGCAACAGCCCTTGGAGTGCGCAAGTGGTGGTAGTCCGGTCCGGGGAGAAGAAACGGATGGTCGTGGATTATAGCCAGACCATAAACGGATTCACGCAGCTTGATGCGTACTCCCTTCCTCGCATCGCGGAAATGGTAAATCGGATCGCCCAATACCGAGTCTTTTCCACGGTCGACCTCAAATCTGCCTACCACCAGCTCCCCATCCGACCAAAAGACCGCCTCTATACTGCCTTCGAAGCAGCCGGCCGGCTCTTCCACTTCCTCAGGGTCCCCTTTGGTGTCACAAATGGGGTCTCCGTCTTTCAAAGGGCGATGGACCAAATGGTGGACCAGTACGGTTTGCGGGCTACATACCCATACTTGGACAATGTCACCATCTGCGGCCATGATCAGCAGGACCATGACGCTAACCTCAAAAAGTTCCTCCAGACCGCCCGAGCCCTTAACCTGACCTATAACGAAGGCAAATGCGTTTTCCACACCACCCGGCTGGCCATCCTCGGCTATGTCGTGGAAGACGGGGTCCTAGGTCCCGACCCCGACCGCATGCGCCCCCTTAAGGAACTCGCTCTCCCCCGCAGCCTCAAGGCCCTCATACGGTGCTTGGGGCTTTTCTCCTATTACGCCCAGTGGGTCCCCAAGTATGCGGACAAAGCCCGCCCACTCCTAAAGACCACCACTTTTCCCCTCTCGGCTGAGGCTCAATTGGCCTTCAACCGCATCAATGCCGACATCATCAAGGCCGCCATGCACGCGGTGGACGAAACCATCCCTTTCCAGGTAGAGAGCGATGCATCAGACATCGCCCTGGCTGCTACCCTCAATCAAGGAGGCAGACCAGTAGCGTTCTTCTCCCGAACCCTCAGTGCCTCCGAGATTCGACACTCTGCAGTCGAAAAGGAGGCACAGACCATTGTGGAGGCTGTGCGGCGCTGGAGACACTACCTCGCCGGTAGGAGGTTTACCCTCGTCACCGACCAACGGTCGGTCGCCTATATGTTCGATAACACGCAACGGGGCAAAATAAAAAACGATAACATTTTGAGGCGGAGGATCGAACTCTCCACCTACTCGTACGATATCAAGTATCGTCCAGGGGAGCACAACGAGCCCCCAGATGCCCTGTCCCGCGGCACATGCGCCAACGCGCAGGAGGACCGCCTGCAAGCCATCCACAATGACGTCTGCCACACGGGGGTTACCCGGCTCATCCATTTCATCAAGTCCCGCAACCTACCTTACTCAACCAAGGAGGTCAAGGCCATGGTCAAGGCCTGCCAGGTCTGTGCGGAGTGCAAACCGCACTTCTATCAGACAAGGTTCGGCTCGTGAAGGCCTCGGGCCCCTTTGAGCGACTGAGCGTGGACTTCAAGGGGCCCCTCCCGTCAACCAACCGTTATGCCTATTTCCTCACCATGATCGATGAGTTCTCCCGTTTCCCATTCGCCATTCCCTGCACCGACATGACCTCAGCCACGGTGATTAAGGCACTGCACAGCATCTTCACCCTGTTCGGTTTCCCTGCTTATATCCACAGCGACCGGGGTACATCGTTCATGAGCGATGAACTGCGCCAGTATCTGCTCAGCAAAGGCATCGCCTCGAGCAGAACGACCAGCTATAACCCACGGGGAAACGGGCAGGTGGAGAGGGAGAACGCGACCGTGTGGAAGGCTGTCCTTCTGGCCCTGCGGTCGAGAAATCTCCCAACCACCCGCTGGCAGGAGGTCCTACCCGATGCCCTACACTCCATTAGGTCACTCCTCTGCACGGCCACAAATGAGACCCCTCATGAGCGATTGTTTCTCTTCCCCAGGAAGTCTACCTCCGGGGTCTCGCTTCCACCTTGGCTGATGGCTCCGGGACCTGTTCTTCTCCGGAGGCACGCGAGGAGCCATAAAACGGACCCCCTAGTTGAAAAGGTCCGACTGCTCCACGCCAACCCCAGCTACGCCTACGTGGAGTACTCCGACGGCAGGCAAGATACGGTTTCCCTCCGGGATCTGGCACCCGCTGGATCCTCCACCACAGACGCCCCTTCCCGCGCCGCTCCCCTGCAGGACCCGTCGCCCCCTACAACACACCCCCTTCCGGCCCTACCACCCGTTGGTGAGCTCCTACCGTGCGCCCCCACTTTACACACCCCGCCGGCGCCGGCTCCGCTACCCCCGGCCCTGCCTAATTCCTCTGCCCCGACCCGGACCGAAGCTCCGACCGCTGTGCTCCCGGATGTGCCCTCAACCGGGACGTCCGTGCCCGCCGCACCACCGCCCGAACTAAGGAGATCGAGGAGGACGATCCGGCCGCCGAGACGGATGGACCTATGATGGCACTTCACCCCCGCCGGACTCCTTTTTAAACAGGGGGTGAATGTGATGAACGGTTACTGCCTTATCATCATGTAAGGTGATGTCCCCTTTAAGACCAGGCTTGGAACCCTGGGGACTCCGCCTCTGGCTCCGCCCATCTGGGAGCCATACATAAAGGCCTGCCTCATGGTCTGTATAGCAGTCAGCTCTCGTCCACATCTGTAGCATAGTTATTAGCCTAATAAAGTCTTCTTTACAATTTAATCTCTAAGCGTCATTATTGAGGGTACCTCAGTTAGATACAGAGTAAAGCTCCCTCTACACTGTCCCCATCAAACACTCCCAGGACAGGTACAGCATGGGGTTAGATACAGAATAAAGCTCCCTCTACACTGTCCCCATCAAACACTTCCAGGACAGGTACAGCACGGGGTTAGATACAGGGTAAAGCTCCCTCTACACTGTCCCCATCAAACACTCCCAGGACAGGTACAGCACGGGGTTAAATACAGAGTAGCGCTCCCTCCACACTGTTCCCACCATGCAATCCCAGGTGTGTTTATGTGTTTGTTTACGTGTGAGAGTATGGGATTGTGAGTGTGTGTGAGTGTGTATGAGAGAAGGAGAGTGAGTGTGCACGTGTGTGAGTGGGTCTGTCTGTGAGCATGAGTGTGTGTGAGTGAGTGAGTTAGTGTATGAGTGTCTGTATGTGACTGTGAGTGAGTGAGCGTGTGAATATTTGAGTGTGTGTGAGTGTGAGTGAGTGAGGGTGTGAATGAGGGTGTGAGCATGTGAGTGAGCGTTTGAGTGAGTGTGTGGGTGAATGTGAGTGAGTGAGTTAGTGTATGTGTGTGAGTGAGTGTGGGCCTGTGAGTGAGTGACTAAGTGTGTGAGTGCTTGAGTGAGTTAGTGTGAGTGTGTGTATGAGTGAGTGAATGAGTGTAAGAGTACAAGTGTATGTGTGAGTCAGTGTGTGTATGTATGTGTGTGTGAGTTGAGTAAGTGTGTGACTATATGAGTGAGTGAATGCCTGAATGTTTGTGTGTGATTGAGTGTGTTAGTGAGTGAGTTAGTGTATGAGTGTGAGTGAGTACGTGGGTCTGTGTGTGAGTGAGTGCATTAGTGTCATGTGAGGGTACCTTTAAGAAATGGATGTTTAAGCAATGCACCTTTAAGAAATGCAGTGATGTCAGAGTGTGGGTGGAGCTTGGTTTTAGTTCAGCCATTTTGCAGTTTAGTTTTTTTTGCAAGAGCTTGGGTGTGTTTCTGTGTTTGCAGTGAGCTGGATCTGCTGTGATCTCTGCCATGAAAGACTATCTCTGGATCATGTGGGTGATTTAAACTCATAATAGTAAAGCCTTTAACCTGACGTGTTTCTGTTTAAAGGTGTTAAGTCTCTCATGGATGTTGAAAGGAATAACTGAAGGATTATTTAGTGTTGTAATATTTTCAGGGTTGTCTTTGAAGTAAGGGGTGTTAAGAGATCCAATGTTTATTTAAGAGGTTAAGTTGAGTTCATGAAATAAACATTGTTTTGTGTTTAAAAACCCACGTGTCCATAATTGTAATCCCACACCTAGGGAACAAGCCGTGTGCAGGAAAAGCAACAAGTACATTAAAGGGGAGATTGGTTGAACTCCACGATACATTTTGGGATTCTGAAAATTCCTCTCCCATAACATTAGTGTGTGATTGTGTGAGTGAGTGTGTGAGAGTGTGAGTGAGTGTCTGAGTGAGTGTCTGAGTATGTTTATGAGTACATGAGTTGAGTGAGTGAGTGTATGAGTGTGAGAATGAGTGATTTAGTGGGTGAGTGTGTAATGTGTCTGTGTGTTAGAGTGTGTTTTTGTCAGTGTGTGAGTTTCTATGAATGTGTGTGTGTAGTGTAAGTGTGTGAGTATTGTGTGTGTGTAGAGATATGTACATGTGTGTGTGTGAGTGTGTGTATTGGAGTGTGTATGGGAGTGTGTGTGTGAAAATGTGAATGAATATTCATATTTGAATAAGTGTGTGTATGAATGTGGGTGTAGTTTGAGTGTGAATGTGTATGTGTGTGTGCCTGAGTGGATGAGAGTATTGGTGTTTGTGTGATTGTGTGTGTGAGAGTCTGGTGTGTGTGTATGAGTGTGTGTGAGTTAGTGTGTAGTGGGTGAGTGAGTGTGTGAGTGCTTCTTTAAGATTTTGTGCTTGAGACTGAGTGTGTCAGCGTGTGTGTCAGTTTGTGAGTATTTATGAGTGTGCGAGTGTGTGTGTGCATGTGTGTCAGAATGTGAGTGCATGTGGATGTGTGCATGAGAGAGTGTGTAGTGGGTGAGTGTGTGTGTGTGTAAGACTTTGTGCATGTGACTGAGTATGTCAGTGTGAGTAAGTTTGTGAGTGAGTGTGTGAGTGATTGTGTGAGTGTGTGTTTAAGAATTTGTGTGTGTGGCCAAGTGTGTCAGTGTGTGGGAGTGTATGTGTGTGTTACTGTGTGTGTGTGAGTATGCAAGTGTGCATGAGTGCATGTGTCATAGTATGAGGGCACGTAGATGTTTGTGACTGTATGTGAATGTGTGTGTGTGCAGTGGTTGAGTGAATGTGTCAATGTATGTCAGTGTTAGCAAGTGTGTCTGTGTACGTAGGAATAGTGAGAGTGTGTACAAGTGTGTGAATGTTTGTGAGCGTGTGTGAGTGCAGTGAGTGTGTGTGTGTGAGTGTGCGTGTAGTGTGAGTAAGTGAGTACAGTGTGTCAGTGTCCGTGAGTATTTGTGGGTGTGTGTGAATGTAGTGAGGGTGTGTGTGTGTGCGTGAGTAGCGATAGTGTGTGTGTGTTTGTGAGTGTAATAAGAGGGTGTGTGAGTGTGTGCAAGTATGTGTGGGTGTAGCGATCATCTGTATAAGTGTGTGTGAGTGTAGGTGAGTGTAGCAAGAGTGTGTGTAAGTGTGAGTGTGCATGTCAGTGAGTGTGTGAGTGTTTGTTTGGGTTTGTGAGTGAGTGCATCTGGAGTAACTGTGTGTGTGAGAGATATGTGTGTAGTGTAGTGTATGTGTACAAAGAACAAAGAACAAAGAAATGTACAGCACAGGAACAGGCCCTTCGGCCCTCCAAGCCCGTGCCGACCATGCTGCCCGACTAAACTACAATCTTCTACACTTCCTGGGTCCGTATCCTTCTATTCCCATCCTATTCATATATTTGTCAAGATGCCCCTTAAATGTCACTATCGTCCCTGCTTCCACTACCTCCTCCGGTAGCGAGTTCCAGGCACCCACTACCCTCTGTGTAAAAAACTTGCCTCGTACATCTACTCTAAACCTTGCCCCTCTCACCTTAAACCTATGCCCCCTAGTAATTCACCCCTCTACCCTGGGGAAAAGCCTCTGACTATCCACTCTGTCTATGCCCCTCATAATTTTGTAGACCTCTATCAGTTTAGTCGTAGATGTTGGAGTATAGGTGAGTGTGTGAATGCGAATGAGTGTGTTTGAGACAGTGTGTCTGAGTGAGTGTGTGTGACTGTGGTTGAGTGTGAGTGTGTGGATGAGAGTGAGTGTGTGTGATTGTGTGTGAGAGGGTATGCATGGGTGTGAGTGCGTGTGTGAGTGAATGTGAATGGGTCTGAGTATTTGTGCGGTGTGTGAATGTATGCAAGTGTCTGAGTGTTTGTGAGTGTGTGTGGATGTGTGAGTGTGAGAGTGAGCCCCAGGGTGCGTGAATGTGAGTGCTTGAGTGTGTGTAAGTATTTGAGTTTACGTGTGTGTGTAGTGTGAGTGTGGTGGGTGCGTGTGAGGAAGGGAATGAATGTGAGAGAGGAAGGGGGTGTGAGAGAGTGAGAGTGTGAGAGAGGGAGAGAGTGTGAGAGAGGGGGAGAGGGGGAGAGTGTGAAAGAGGGAGAGTGTGTGAGGGAGTGAGAGATTGTGAGAGAGGGAGAGAGTGTGAAGGAGGGAGAGTGTGAGAGAGGGAGAGAGTGTGAGAGAGAAAAGGGGTGTGAGATAGGGAGGGAGTGTGAGGGGGAGGGACTGTGAGAGAGGGTAAGAGTGGGAATGTGTGGGAATGTGTGTAAGTGTCTGAGTACATGTGTAGGATGTCTCCGAACGGGTAGAGGGCATCCTGAAGGGGGAGGGCAAACAGGCAGAGGTCGTTGTACATATTGGTACTAACGACATAGGCAGGTAGGGGCATGAAGTCCTGCAGCAGGAGTTCAGGGAGCGAGGCAGAAAGTTAAAAGACAGGACCTCTGGGGTTGTAATCTCGGGATTACTCCCTGTGCCACGTGCCAGTGAGGCTAGAAATAGGAAAAAAGAGCAGCTAAACACGTGGCTAAACAGCTGGTGTAGGAGGGAGGGTTTCCGTTATCTGGACCACTGGGAGCTCTTCCGGGGCAGGTGTGACCTATATAAGAAGGATGGGTTGCTTCTAAACTGGAGAGGCATAAATATCCTGGCCGCGAGGTTTGCTAGTGTCACACGGGAGGGTTTAAACTAGTATGGCAGGGGGGTGGGCACGGGAGCAATAGGTCAAAAGGTGAGAGCATTGAGGGAGAACTAGGGAATAGGGACAGTGTGGCTCTGAGGCAGAGCAGACAGGGAGAAGTTGCTGAACACAGCGGGTCTGGTGGCCTGAAGTGCATATGTTTTAATGCAAGAAGTGTTACGGGTAAGGCAGATGAACTTAGAGCTTGGATTAGTACTTGGAACTATGATGTTGTTGCCATTACAGAGACCTGGTTGAGGGAAGGGCAGAATTGGCAGCTAAACATTCCAGGATTTAGATGTTTCAGGCTGGATAGAGGGGGATGTAAAAGGGGTGGAGGAGCTGCGCTACTGGTTAGGGAGGATATCACAGCTGTACTACGGGAGGACACCTCAGAGGGCAGTGAGGCTATATGGGTAGAGATCAGGAATAAGAAGGGTGCAGTCACAATGTTGGGGGTTTACTACAGGCCTCCCAACAGCCAGCGGGAGATAGAGGAACAGATAGGTAGACAGATTTTGGAAAAGAGTAAAAACAGGGTTGTGGTGATGGGAGACTTCAACTTCCCCAATATTGACTGGGACTTAGTGCCAGGGGCTTAGACTTCACTTAGTGCCAGGGGCTTAGACGGGGCAGAGTTTGTAAGGAGCATCCAGGAGGGCTTCTTAAAACAATATGTAGACAGTCCAACTAGGGAAGGGGCGGTACTGGACCTGGTATTGGGGAATGAGCCCGGCCAGGTGGTAGGAGTTTCAGTAAGGGGAGCATTTCGGGAACAGTGACCACAATTCAGTAAGTTTTAAAGTGCTGAAGGACAAGGATAAGAGTGGTCCTAGGGTGAATGTGCTAAATTGGGGGAAGGCTAATTATAACAATATTAGGCGGGAACTGAAGAACCTAGATTGGGGGCGGATGTTTGAGGGTAAATCAACATCTGACATCATAGATTATCATAGAATTTACAGTGCAGAAGGAGGCCATTCGGCCCATCGAGTCTGCACCAGCTCTTGGAAAGAGCACCCTACCCAAGGTCAACACCTTCACCCTATCCCCATAACCCAGTAACTCCACCCAACACTAAGGGCAATTTTGGACACTAAGGGCAATTTTATCATGGCCAATCCACCTAACCTGCACATCTTTGGACTGTGGGAGGAAACCGGAGCACCCGGAGGAAACCCACGCACACACGAGGAGGATGTGCAGACTCCGCACAGTGACCCAAGCCAGAATTGAACCTGGGACCCTGGAGCTGTGAAGCAATTGTGCTATCCACAATGCTACCGTGCTGCCCATGTGGGAGGCTTTCAAGTGTCAGTTGAAAGGAGTTCAGGACCGATGTTCCTGTGAGGAAGAAGGATAAATACGGCAATCTTCGGGAACCTTGGATAACGAGAGATATTGTAGGCCTTGTCAAAAAGAAAAAGCAGGCATTTGTCAGGGCTAAAAGGCTGGGAACAGACGAAGCCTGTGTGGAATATAAGGAAAGTAGGAAGGAACTTAAGCAAGGAGTCAGGAGGGCTAGAAGGGGTCACGAAAAGTCATTGGCAAATAGGGTTAAGGAAAATCCCAAGGCTTTTTACACGTACATAAAAAGCAAAAGGGTAGCCAGGGAAAGGGTTGGCCCACTGAAGGATAGGCAAGGGAATCTATGTGTGGAGCCAGAGGAAATAGGCGAGGTACTAAATGAATACTTTGCATCAGTATTCACCAAAGAGAAGGAATTGGTAGACGTTGAGTCTGGAGAAGGGTGTGTAGATAGCCTGTGTCACATTGAGATCCAAAAAGACGAGGTGTTGGGCGTCTTGAAAAATATTAAGGTAGATGGGGTGTAGATTAATTTGTTCTTAATCTAGGACAAAAGTTCGGCACAACATCGTGGGCCGAACGGCCTGTTCTGTGCTGTATTTTTCTATGTTCTATATTCTATAAGTCCCCAGGGCCTGCTGGGATCTACCCCAGAATACTGAAGGAGGCTGGAGAGGAAATTGCTGAGGCCTTGACAGAAATCTTCGGATCCTCACTGTCTTCAGGTGATGTCCCGGAGGACTGGAGAATAGCCAATGTTGTTCCTCTGTTTAAGAAGGGTAGCAAGGATAATCCAGGGAACTACAGGCCGGTGAGCCTTACGTCAGTGGTAGGGAAATTACTGGAGAGAATTCTTCGAGACAGGATCTACTCCCATTTGGAAGCAAATGGACGTATTAGTGAGAGGCAGCATGGTTTTGTGAAGGGGAGGTTGTGTCTCACTAACTTGATAAAGTTGAAGGGGAGGTCACTAAGATGATTGATGCAGGTAGGGCAGTGGATGTTGTCTATATGGACTTCAGTAAGGCTTTTGACAAGGTCCCTCATGGTAGACTAGTACAAAAGGTGAAGTCAAACGGGATCAGGGGTGAGCTGGCAAGGTGGATACAGAACTGGCTAGGTCATAGAAGGCAGAGAGTAGCAATGGAAGGATGCTTTTCTAATTGGAGGGCTGTGACTAGTGGTGTTCCACAGGGATCATTGCTGGGACCTTTGCCGTTTGTAGTATTTATAAATGATTTGGAGAAAAATGTAACTGGTCTGATTCGTAAATTTGCAGACGACACAAAGGTTGGTGGAATTGCGGATAGCGATGAGGACTGTCCGAGGATACAGCAGGATTTAGATTGTTTGGAGACTTGGGCGGAGAGGTACAGATGGAGTTTAATCCGGACAAATGTGAGGTAATGCATTTTGGAAGGTCTAATGCAGGTAGGGAATATACAGTGAATGGTAGAACCCTCAAGAGTATTGAAAGTTGGAGAGATCTAGGTGTACAGGTCCACAGGTCACTGAAAGGGGCAACACAGGTGGAGAAGGTAGTCAAGAAGGCATACGGCATGCTTGCCTTCATTGGCCGGGGCATTGAGTATAAGAATTGGCAAGTCATGTTGCAGCTGTATAGAACCTTAGTTAGGCGACACTTGGAGTATAGTGTTCAATTCTGGTCGCCACACTACCAGAAGGATGTGGAGGCTTTAGAGAGGGTGCAGAAGAGATTTACCAGAATGTTGCCTGGTATGGAGGGCATAAGCTATGAGGAGCAGTTGAATAAACTCGGTTTGTTCTCACTG
Source organism: Scyliorhinus torazame (assembly GCF_047496885.1). Lineage (NCBI taxonomy): Eukaryota > Metazoa > Chordata > Chondrichthyes > Carcharhiniformes > Scyliorhinidae > Scyliorhinus > Scyliorhinus torazame. The sequence goes on along the minus strand of NC_092722.1, from coordinate 79,470,923 downwards.
GAACGACGGAGGTTGAGGGGCGACCTGATAGAGGTCTACAAAATTATGAGGGGCATAGATAGAGTGGATAGTCAGAGGCTTTTCCCCAGGGTAGAGGGGTCAATTACTAGGGGGCATAGGTTTAAGGTGCGAGGGGCAAGGTTTAGAGTAGATGTATGAGGCAAGTTTTTTACACAGAGGGTAGTGGGTGCCTGGAACTCGCTACCGGAGGAGGTGGTGGAAGCAGGGACAATAGTGACATTTAAGGGGCATCTTGACAAATACATGAATAGGATGGGAATAGAGGGATACGGACCCAGGAAGTGTAGAAGATTGCAGTTTAGTCGGGCAGCATGGTCGGCACAGGCTTGGAGGGCCGAAGGGCCTGTTCCTGTGCTGTACTTTTCTTTGTTCTTTGTTCTTTGTTGTGAGTGGGTGAGTGTGCGAGTGAGTGAGTGTGTGTTTGAGCGTGAGTGAGAGAGTGTGAGTGTGTGTGATAATCTTTATTAGTGTCACAAGTAGGTTTACACTAACACTGCTATGAAGTTACTGTGAAAATCCCCTAGTCGCCACATTCCAATGCCTGTTCGGGTATACTGAGGGAGAATTCGGAATGTCCAATTCACCTAACAGCACGTCTTTCAGGACTTTTGGGAGGAAACTGGAGCACCCAGAGGAAACCCACACAGACACGGGAAGAACGTGCAGACTCCGCACAGACAGTGACCTAAGGCACGATCAATTTGGCTGGAGACGAAGTTGAATTCAAACTGAGGCTTTATTAGTATCTGAAGTGTGGCCTCCTACAGCAGCTGGCTAAATGGCTGCTAGCTGGAGGCCACGCATATTTATAACCCGGCTCCTGGGCGGAGCTAGCATGCAGGGGCCCAGGTGAACCTGTAGTGCAGGTGCTACCGTACAACCCTTAATATAGGAACACAGTGGTTTACCACATTCACCCCCTGTTAAAATTGAGTCCGGCGGGGGTGGTGGATAACTATATACAATTCGCAATCTTTAATATTTACAGAACGGTAAAAAAATGTCATCCAGTGGGCCGGTCAGAGGTTCAGCCGGTCCGGCGCCTTGATCTTCCCCTGGGATCGACGAAGTGGAGCCGGCGATGTTGGTGCTGTCGTGGTCGAAGTCGACTCCGGGACCGTGCCAAAATCCTCTTCATCAACGGGGGTGGGCAGGGGGAGGACGGACGGTCCTAGGGTGGGTGATGGGGGCGGTGGGGGAGGGGAGGGTGGCGGAACCTGCTGGTGCCAGGTCCCTGAGACGGTATCCTGGTGGCCGTCGGGGAATGCCACGTAGGCGTACTGTGGGTTTGCGTGGAGCAGGTGCACCCTTTCCACCAACGGAACCGCCTTGTGGAACCGCACATGTTTACGGAAGGCCATGCGGTGTACTGTTAGTAGCAGTGCAAAGTAATGAGCGAATGGAATGTAGTGCATCAGGGAAGACCTCTTGCCAGCGGAAGGCCGGGAGATTTCTGGACCGTAGGGCCAGCTGGACGGCCCTCCATACCGTCCCATTCCCCCTTTCTACCTGCCCGTTTCCCCGGGGGTTGTAGCTCGTCGTTCTGCTGGAGGCGATACCCCTGCTGAGCAGGAACTGGCGCAGCTCATCACTCATGAATGAGGATCCCCTGTCACTGTGGATGTCGGCGGGGAAGCCGAACAGGGTGAAGATAGAATTGAGGGCTTTAATGACGGTGGCAGACGTCATGTCGGGGCATGGGATGTCGAAGGGAAAACGGGAGTATTCATCGATCACACTGAGAAAATACGTGTGTTGGTCGGAGGAGGGGAGGGGGCCTTTGAAATCGACGCTGAGGCGTTCAAAGGGGCGGGAGGCCTTCACCAGGCACGCGCGGTCTGGCCGGTAGAAGTGCGGCTTGCACTCCGCACAGACCTGGTAGTCCTTGGTGATCGTCCTTACTTCCTCGACGGAGCAGGGCAAATTTTGTGCCTTAATGAAATGGCACAACCGAGTGACCCCTGGGTGACAAAGGCTGTCGTGCAGGGTCCGGAGTGCGCTGGCACATGTACCTCGGGATAGGGGGTCTGGGGGCTCGTTGAGTTTGCCAGGGCGATACCTAATCTCGTAATTATAGGTGGAGAGCTCGATTCTCCACCGCAAGATTTTGTCATTTTTGATCTTGACCCGCTGCGTGTTGTTGAACATAAAGGCTACCGACCGTTGGTCAGTGAGGAGAGTGAATCTCCTGCCGGCCAGGTAATGCCTCCAATGTCGCACAGCCGCAATGACAGCCTGGGCCTCCTTTTCGACGGATGAGTGCCAAATTTCGGAGGCATGGAGGGTGTGGGAAAAGAATGCCACGGGCCTGCCTGCCTGGTTGAGGGTGGCGGCAAGGGTGACGTCCGATGCGTCGCTTTCTACTTGGAAGGGCAGTGTCTCATCTACAGCGTGCATTGTGGCCTTGGCAATATCAGCTCTGATCCGGGCGAAGGCCTGTTGGGCCTCGGCCGTCAGGGGAAACTGGGTGGACTGTATGAGTGGGCGGGCCTTGTCCGCATAGTTTGGGACCCACTGGGCGTAATACTAGAAGAACCCCAGGCAGCGTTTGAGGACCTTGGGGCAGTGGGGGAGGGGAAGCTCCATTAGGGGCTCCATTCTGGACCACGTAGCCGAGGATGGCTAAGTGTACGGAACACACACTTCTCCTTGTTGTACGTGAGGTTGAGGAGAGTGGCGGTGCGGAGAAATTTAGCGAGGTTGGCGTCGTGGTCCTGCTGATCATGGCCGCAGATGGTCACATTGTCTAGGTACGGAAACGTGGCTCGCAAGTCGTACCGGTCGACCATTCGGTTCATCTCCCTTTGGAAGACCGAAACCCCATTGGTGACGCCGAAGGGGACCTAAAGGAAGTGATATAGCCGGCCGTCTGCCTCGAAGGCGGTGTATGGCCTGTCCGATTTACGGATGGGGAGCTGGTGGTAAGCGGATTTCATGTCCACCGTTGAGAAGACCCGGTACTGTGCAATCTGGTTAACCATGTCAGATATGCGTGGGAGGGGGTACGCGTCGAGCTGTGTGTACCTGTTGATGGTCTGGCTGTAGTCCACAACCATTCGATTTTTCTCCCCAGACTTAACCACTACCACTTGAGCTCTCCAGGGGCCGTTGCTGGCCTCGATGACTCCCTCCTGAAGCAACCGCTGGACCTCGGACCTGATGAAGGCCTTGTCCTGGGTGCTGTACCGTCTGCTCCTGGTGGCAACGGGTTTGCAATCTGGAGTTAGATTGGCAAAGAGGGAAGGAGGATCGACCTTTAGGGTCGCGATGCCGCACACAGTGAGGGGTGGTAAGGGTCTGCCGAATTTAAGGGTCAGGCTCTGGAGGTTGCACTGAAAATCCAGGCCAAGGATAAGTGCATCGCAGAGGTTAGGGAGGACATAGAGGCGAAAACCGTGGAACTCTATGCCTTGTGAGCGTGACCGTGCAGTACCCCCGGATCACTACGCGATGGGATCCGGAGGCCAGAGAGATACTTTGATTGGTAGGGTGTACCGAAAGGGAGCAGCGCCTTACCGTATTTGGATGTACAAAACTCTAGGTGCTCCCGGAGTCCAGTAGGCAGGAGGTCACGTGGCCGTTGACTTTCACGCTGGTGGATACGTTGGTCAGAGTGTGTGGTCGGGATGGTCGATTGCCATGGATGCGAGTCGTGGTTGATCATCGGTCGGGTAGTGAGGCGGCCGATGCGTCGGGGTCCTGAAATGCTGTTGGTCTCCGTGTGCTGCGGGGTGGACAAGATGGTGGCGCCCGGAGGTTCTGGGGGGGGTCACAAAATGGTGGTGCCCATGGAACGCACGTTGGGGGCGGGGGGGGGGGGTGGAGCAAGATGGCGACGCCCATGAAACGCACGTGTTGTGCGGGGGAGAAGATGGCGGCGCCCATTGCTCGCACATGGCCTGGGGAGGAGGGGAAGATAGCGGCGCCCATTGTCTGTGAGCGGGGGGGGGACCGCAGCCGCTGAGCGGGCCTGGCACACCGCTGCAGAGTGACCCTTCTTCCCACAGACCTTACAAAGGGCAGCGCGGGCCGGGCAGCATTGGCGGGGGTGTCTTTGTTGGCCCCCAAAATAGCATCGGGGCCCCCCGGAGATCACCGGCTGGCGCGTAGCGCAGGCTTATTGGGTGGGTAGCGCCCCCGCTGGGCGGCTGCCTGTGGGGCCCAAGAAGCGTAGGAGGAGTGGGCCGCGCGGTAAGGGGCGTAAGACTGTACATTGCGCAGAGCGACTGTCATGGAAAAAGCTAGTGTTTTAGTCTCTGCGAGGTCGCGCATGGCCCCTTCTAGGAGCCGCTGCCTGATAACATCGGACCCAATCCCAGTTACAAAAGCGTCCTTCATAAGGAGATCTGAGTGCTCCTTAGCTGTAACGTCCTGGCAGTCACAGTCCCGAACTAGTGGGATTAGGGCTCTCCAGAAGTCCTCGATTGACTCACCAGGTAGTTGAGTACGCGTTGCGAGCGCGTGTCTGGCGAAGAGCGTGTTCGTCTTCTGCTCATAACTCTCTTTGAGTCTCGTCATAGCGTCAGTGTAATTGGGTGCATCCTGGATCAGCGGGAAGATTTTAGAGTTGAGTCTGGAGTACAAGATTTGAATCTTCTGAGCCTCTGGAACAGGGGTCGGCGCCGCGTTGATATACGCTTCAAAACAAGCTAGCCCGTGCTGGAAGTCCTTTCTGGCGTCGCTTGCGTGTGGATCCAGCTGCAGTCGATCTGGTTTAATCCGGAGGCCCATCTTCTGAATCAGATACTAATAAATTGAGGCACGATCAATTTGGCTGGAGACGAAGTTGAATTCAAACTGAGGCTTTATTAGTATCTGAAGTGTGGCCTCCCACAGCAGCTGACAAAATGACTGCGAGCTGAAGGCCACGCATATTTATAACCCGGCTCCTGGGCGGAGCTAGCATGCAGGGGCCCAGGTGAAGCTGTAGTGCAGGTTCTACCGTACAACCCTTAATATAGGAGCACAGTGGTTTACCACATGACCCAAGCCGGGAATTGAACCCGGGTCCCTGGCGCTGCGAAGCAACAATGCTAACCACTGTGCTACATGTGAGTACGTGAACGTGAGTGTGTGTGAGCAGGAGTGTGTGAGCGAGTATGTGTGAGAGTGTGTGTGTGTCTGTGTGTGTGCATGTGGCAGTGTGAGTCTGTGTGTGTATGAGTGTTTTTGTGTGCGAGAGTGTGTGTGTTAGTGTGTGTTGAGTGTTTGTGAGTATATGTGTGTGCATGAGTGTGCATGAGAGTGGGTGTGTATGAATGAGTGTGTGTGTGTGAGTGCAAGTGTGTATTTTAGCGTGAGTATGTGCGTGACTGTGAGTGAGTAAATGTACAAGTGAGTATCTGAGTGTGTGTATAAGCCTATGAGTGTGTGTGAGTATATAAGTGTGTCTATGAGTGTGTGTGTGGTGTGTAAGTGTGTATGTGCATAAGTGTGAGTGTGTGAGTGAGTGTGTGAATGATTGTGAGTTTGAGTGTGAGTTTGAAATGAACTGATCTCACTCCATCATTTTATCTTCTGCAGAAGTTTGCTGAGAAATTTCACAAACAATATCCGTGTTGGATTGGACTAACAGATCAAGAGAATGAAGGAAACTGGACCTGGGTGGATGGGACCCCACTGAGGTGAGTCCCAGCTTCGTATTGGGAGACAGTGGGACAATGGAATTAGTTTGGGATTCAGACAGGGCTATGGGCAGAGAGTGGGACAGTGGGATTAGTTTGTGATTGATCCAGGGCTATGGGGAGGGAGCGGGAGTGGGATTAGTTTGGGGATTGATCTAGGGCTAGGGAGAAAGTGGGTGTCATGATATCCATATAAACATATCATGGTGCAATCACACACACACACTGATGGACAGATCGACGGACCAATCAACACACACACAACATCGCAGCCAATCACCAGTGAGAGCACATACACTATAAAACAGGGAACACCACAGTTCCCGCTCATTCCAGCAGGAGATAGCTCAGAGCACAGAGCTCACAGCGTGCCACTCAGACATACACCATGTGCTGAGTGCCTCACTAAGATAGTGCTAGGGCTGGGTCCACAGGTTAGCTGGTAAAGTACAAACCACAGCCAGAAGTTAACAGTTGTTGTTATCCAGAATACAACCGTGTTGGTTCGTTTGTATATCGGAACACCCAACACAACAGTGGGGAAGTGGGATTAGTTTGAGATTGATCCAGGGCTATGGGAAAAAGTGGAACTGTGGCATTACTTTGGGATGATACAGGGCTATGGGGAGAGAGTGGGGATGGGATTAGTTTGAGGATTGATACAAGGCTATGGAGAGGGAGCATGGAAATGAGATTGGTTTGGGATTGATACAGGGGTATGGGGAGAGAGCGGGGCAGTGGGATTAGTTTGGGATTGATCTAGGGCTCTGAGGAGAAAGGTGAGGGGTATTAGGTTGTGGATTTATACAGAGCGATGAGGGAAAGGCGGGAGTGGGATTAGTTTGGGATTGATTCAAGACTATGGGGAGAGAGTGGGACTGTTGGATTATTTTGGAATTGACACAAAGATATGAGGGATTGCGGGGCAGAGGGATTAGTTTGGGATTGATACAGAGCTACCGGGAGAGAGCGGAGCAGTGGGATTAGTTTGGGATAGATATATGGCTATGGGGAGAGAGTGGGAGAGTTGGATTAGTTTGGGATTGATCCAGCACTATGGGGAGACAGTGGGATTTTGGATTAGTTTGGGATTGTTACAGGGCTACAGGGAGAGAGGGGAAGTGGGATTAATTTTAGATTGATACAGGGCTATGGGGGAGAGGGGGGGACAGTGGAATGTTTGGAATTGATACAGGGCTTTGGGAGAGATTGGGAGAATGGGATCAGTTTTGGATTGGTCCAGGGACCTGTATAGAGAGCAGGAAGTGGGATTGCTTTGGGGACTGATATCGGGCTATGTGGCAACAGTGGGACAGTGGGATTAGTTTGGGATTGATACAAGGCTGTGGGGAGTGAGTGGGACTCTGGGTTTAGTTTTGGATTGGTCCAGGGACCTGTATAGAGAGCAGGAAGTGGGATTGCTTTGGGGACTGATATAGGGCTATGTGGCGACAGTGGGACAGTGGGATTAGTTTGGGATTGATACAGTTCTATGGGTGCAGAGTGGGACAATGGGATCAGTTTGGGATTGATACAAGGCTGTGGGGAGTGAGTGGGACTCTGGGATTAGTTTGGGATTGATAAAGGGCAATGGGAAGACAGTGGGGCATTGGGTTTAGTTTGAGATTGAGACAGGGCTATGGGAAGAAGTGGCACTGTGGGATTACTTTGGGATGATACAGGGCTATGGGAGAGAGTGGGGATTGGATTAGTTTGAGGATTGATACAAGGCTATGGAGAGGGAGCGTGGAAATGAGATTGGTTTGGGATTGATACAGGGGAATCGGGAGAGAGCGGGGCAGTGGGATTAGTTTGGGATTGATCTATGGCTCTGAGGAGAAGGGTGAGGGGTATTAGGTTGTGGATTGATACCGGGCTATGGGGAAAAGGCGGGAGTGGGATTAGTTTGGGATTGATTCAGGATAATGGGGAGAGAGCGGGGCTGTCGGATTATTTGGGAATTGACACAAAGATATGAGGGAGTGCGGGGCAATGGGATTAGTTTGGGATTGATACAGAGCTATCGGGAGAGAGCGGGTCAGTGGGATTAGGTTGGGATTGGCACTGGGCTATGGGGAGAGAGTGGGGCAGTGGGGCGAGTTTTGGGTTGATACAGGGCTATGGGGAGAGAGTGGGACAGTGGGATTAGGGTGGTAATGATACAGGGCTATGGGGAGAGAGTGGGGCAGTGGGATTAGGTTGGGATTGGCACTGGGCTATGGGGAGAGAGTGGGGCAGTGGGGCGAGTTTGGGATTGATACAGGGCTATGGGGAGAGAGTGGGACAGTGGGATTAGGGTGGTAATGATACAGGGCTATGGGGAGAGAGTGGGGCAGTGGGATTAGGTTGGGATTGGCACTGGGCTACGGGGAGAGAGTGGGGCAGTGGGGCGAGTTTAGGATTGATACAGGGCTATGGGGAGAGAGTGGGACAGTGGGATTAGGGTGGTAATGATACAGGGCTATGGGGAGAGAGTGGGGCAGTGGGATTAGGGTGATAATGATACAGGGCAAAGCAGAGAGAGTGGGACAGTGGGATTAGTTTGGGATTGGCACTGGGCTATGGGGAGAGGGTGGGGCAGTGGGATTAATTTGGGATTGGTACTGGGCTGTGGGGAGAGAGTGGGGCAGTAGGATTAGTTTGGGATTGGCACTGGTCTATGGGAGAGAGAGGGACAGTGGGATTAGTTTGGGATTGTCACTGGGCTATGGGGGGAGAGTGGGGCAGTGGGGCGTTTGGGATTGATACAGGGCTATGGGGAGCCAGTGGGGCAGTGGGATTAGGGTGGTAAAGGTACAGGGCTCTGGGGAGACAGTGGGGCAGTGGGATTAGGGTGGTATTGATGCAGGGCTATGGGGATGGGGTGAGTCAATGGGATTATTTTGGGATTGATCATGGCTATGGGGAGAGAGCGGGAAAGTGGGATTATTTTGGGATTTTCATAGAATTTACAGTGCAGAAGGAGGCCATTCGGCCCATCGAGTCTGCACCGGCTCTTGGAAAGAGCACCCTACCCAAGGTCAAAACCCCCACCCTATCCCCATAACCCTGTAACCCCACCCAACACTAAGGGCAATTTTGGACACTTAGGGCAATTTATCATGGCCAATCCACCTAACCTACACATCTTTGGATTATGGGAGGAAACCGGAGCACCCGGAGGAAACCCACGTACACACTGGGAGGATGTGCAGACTCCGCACAGACAGTGACCCAAGCCGGAATCGAACCTGGGACCCTGGAGCTTGTGAAGCAATTGTGCTATCCACAATGCTACCGTGCTGCCCCCTAATTGATCATGGATCATGGATCAGGGATTGATCATGGCTCTGGGGAGATAGTGGGACAGTGGGATTAGGGTGGTAATGATACAGGGCTATGGGGAGACAGTGGGACAGTGGGATTAGGGTGGTAACAATACAGGGCTATGGGGAGAGGGTGGGACAGTGGGATTAGGGTGGTAATGATACAGGGCTATGGGGAGACAGTGGGACAGTGGGATTAGTTTGGGATTGGCACTGGGCTATGGGGACAGAGTGGGACAGTGGGATTAGTTTGGGATTGGCACTGGGCTATGGGGACAGAGTGGGACAGTGGGATTAGTTTGGGATTGGCACTGGACTACAGGGAGAGAGTGGGACAGTGGGATTAGTTTAGGATTGATACAGGGCTGTGGGGAGAGAGTGGGGCAGTGGGATTAATTTGGGATTGAGACAGGGCTATGGGGAGAGAGTGGGACAGTGGGATTAGATTTGGGATTGATACATGGCTATAGGGAGAGGGCGGATCAGTGGTTTAGATTTGGGATTGATACAGGGCTATGGGTGGAGAGGGGTATCAGTAGGATAAATTTGGGATTGATACAGGGCTTTGGGAGAGAGTGGGGGGAACAGTTTGGGAATGGTCCAGGTACCTGTATAGAGAGCAGGAAGTGGGATTGCTTTGGGGATTGATACAGGGTTATGGGGAAAGAGTGGGGCAGTGGGGTTAGTTTGGGATTGATATACGGCTATAGGGAGAGGGCGCAGTGTGGGCTTTGGTTTCGGATTGATACAGGGCTATGGGTAGGAAATAGAACTGTGGGGTTAGTTTGGAATTGATACAGGCTATGGGGAGAGGGAAGGACTGCCGGACTTGTTTGGGATTATTAAAGGGCTAGGGGGAGAGAATAGGCGTGGGATTAGGTTTGGGATTGATATAGGGCTATGGGAAGTGAGTGGGAGAGTTGGATTAATTTGGGATTGATCCAGCACTATGGGGATACAGTGGGATTTTGGGATTAGTTTGGGATTGTTACAGGGCTACAGGGAGAGAGGGGGATTGGGATTAATTTTGGATTGATACAGGGCTATGAGGAGAGAATGGGACAGTGGGATTAGTTTTGGGATTGATACGGTTCTATTGGGGAGAGGGCGGTGTCATAATATACACCAGTATATCATGGTGCAGACACACACACTGATGGACACACAGTGGGACACACACAATGCCGCAGCCAATCACCAGTTAGAGCACACTCACTATAAAGACAGGGGGCATCAGAGTTCCCGTTCATTCGGGATACAGCCTCTCAGAAGGACAGAGTTTACAGCTTACAGCACAGATCTTCACCATGTGCTGAGTGCATAGACTAGTTCGGGCAGGCATAGGTCTTTAGTTTAATCTAACATCGTGTTAACCCACAGTGAAAATATGTTCAACAGTTTCTAACTTAATAAAATAGTGTTGCACTATTTTAAGTGTTGGTGGTCTGTATGTGTTCCACGGACCCAGAGCACCCAACGCATCATGATACCAGGAGTTGAGGGATATTAGAACTTCTGAGACCTACCTGCAAGTGATCTGCCTTCCACCAGCATTCCGTCATCCTGCAAAATGGACAGCGTCTGCCCGCCACCGCCGCTCCGCATCACCGGTAACCTAGGGGACAACTGGAAGATATTCAAACAGCGCTTCCAGCTCTACCTTGGAGCCACAGACCGGGAGGATGCCTCAGACACCAGGAAGATCGCTCTCTTCCTATCCACGGCCGGGGAACATGCCATCCACATTTTCAATTCTCTCACCTTTGCTGATGGTGAAGATAAATCAAAATTCAAGACGGTCATCCTCAAGTTTGACAGTCACTGCAGCGTAGAGGTGAATGAAAGTTTCGAGCGCTATGTATTCCAACAGCGTTTACATGGTAAGGATGAACCTTTCCAGTCCTTTCTCACCCACCTCCACATCCTTGCGCAGTCCTGTAATTACGGGCCCACCTCTGACTCCATGATGCGCGACCAGATTGTTTTCGGTGTTCAGTCGGACCCCCTTCGCCAGCAGCTCCTCAAGGTGAAGCAGCTCACCCTAGCGACCGCCATCGCGACCTGCGTGCTACACGAAAACGCCACAAGTCGGTATTCCCACATCCAAGCGGCCGAAACAGCGCGGCAAGGTCCCCACGGGACAGAACAGGTCCAAGCGATCGAGCAACTCCAGGGCCTCAGCCTGGATGAGGGCGGCCATTTTGCGCGCTTTTCGCGGACTCCCGCGCTTGTGCGCACCGAACGAGGGTACGTCGACGTCGATGAACGTACTGTGCAGACGCGCACCACGTACGGCCACACCGCCGATGCGTGTGGTGCAGCGAACGTACTGACGCTACAACGTGCGGCAACTGTGGCTCCGCCCACTTAAAGCAGCAATGTCCTGCCAAATCCCGACAATGCCTGAGATGTGGCAAACTTGGCCACTATGCTGCTTTATGCAGATCAGCTCAGCCTGCCAATTCGTATCGCTCCAGCCAGCCTCGCAGGAATGTCCGAGCCATTCAACCCACGGTCACCCAGCCCGATTCGGACCTGCTACCCGATATTGACACCGAGGACCCGAAGGCGCCTTTTTGAGTCGGTATCGTTACAAAAAACAGGGTGTCCCCGAAGCAAAGAATCCAGCCTCTATTGGTATACAGCATCGATCCGGACGATGAGTGGTGTGCCACCCTTACGGTCAACCGGTCCCAAATACGATTCCGTCTGGACACTGGTGCCTCCGCCAATCTCATTGCGCGGTCTGACCTCCAAAGCCTTTGTGTCAATCCAGCCATCCTCCCATCAGCCTGCCAACTATTAGATTATAATGGCAATGCCATTGCTGCCAGCGGCTCGTGCCAACTTGAAGTGGCGCACAGGTCACGCAAAGTCATCCTTCCCTTTGAAATCATGGGCTCCTCGAAAGCCTCGCTGCTTGGCGCGCAGGCATGCAAGCTGTTGAACCGAGTTCAGAGAGTTCACTCTCTCTCTCCTGCCTTTCAGCACACCAACTTCAGGGCACAACTCGACGCCATTATCAACCAGCACCACGACATCTTCAAAGGCATGGGCACGCTCCCATACACCTACAAGATTTTATTAAAACCGAATGCCACGCCTGTGGGTGCACGCACCTCACAGGGTCCCAGCACCCCTTAAGGACCGCCTCAAGCAGCAGCTGCAGGACCTCAAGAACCAAAGAGTGATTTCCAAAGTCACGGAACCGACCGACTGGGTCATTTCCATGGTATGTGTAAAAAAGCCTTCCGGCGAATTGAGAATTTGCATTGATCCCAAGGATCTAAATCGCAATATTAGGGAGGGAGCATTATCCAATTCCCAAGCGCAAAGAGCTCCCGCCAAGCTCTTCACCAAACTCGACGCCTCAAAAGGATTCTGGCAAATCCAGCTCGATAAATCTAGCAGGAAACTGTGCACATTTATCATAGATTATCATAGAATTTACAGTGCAGGAGGAGGCCATTCAGCCCATCGAGTCTGCACCGGCTCTTGGAAAGAGTACCCTACCCAAGGTCAACACCGCCACCCTATCCCCATAACCCAGTAACCCCACCCAACACTAAGGGCAATTTTGGACACTAAGGGCAATTTATCATGGCCAATCCACCTAACCCGCACACCTTTGGACTGTGGGAGGAAACCGGAGCACCCGGAGGAAACCCACGCAGACACGGGGAGGATGTACAGACTCCGCACAGACAGTGACCCAAGCCGGAATCGAACCTGGGACCCTGGAGCTGTGAAGCAATTTAATACCCCCTTTGGCAGATATTGCTACAACAGGATGCCCTTCGGGATCATCTCTGCATCAGAAGTGTTCCATAGGATCATGGAACAAATGATGGAAGGCATGGAAGGTGTTCGCGTCTATGTCGACGACACAATCATTTGGTCCACCATGCAGGAGCATGTTAGTCGCCTCCAGCGCGTATTCAGACGTATACAGGAGCATGGCCTCCACCTCAACAGGGCCAAATGCTCTTTTGGTCAGACGGAACTCGAGTTCCTCGGGGACCACATCTCCCAATTGGGTGTGCAGCCGGCTGCGGACAAGGTAGCTGCCATCACAGCTATGAAAACACCAGAAGAAGGCGGGTCCTCCGATTTCTGGGCATGGTCAATTTTTTAGGGAAGTTTATCCCTAACCTCGCCTCTCATACCACGGCTCTCAGGTACCTGGTCAGGAAGACGACAGACTTCCAATGGCTCCCTGCCCACGAGCGCGAATGGAGAAAACTCAAAGCAAAACTGACCACGGCCCCGGTCTTAGCTTTCTTTGATCCAGCAAAGGAGACCAAAATTGTGACCGATGCCAGTCAATCCGGCATTGGGGCAGTGCTCCTTCAACGCGATGAGGCTTCATCATGGGCCCCCGTTTCATATGCGTCACATGCGATGACCCCCATGGAGCAGCGCCACGCGCAGATAGAAAAGGAGTGCCAAATTCACCGCGAGACGGCGGCTGACCCTTTGCTACAGCGTGTCATGCACCACCTAACAGACGGGTGGCTCAAGGGCCAATGCCCTCAGTTCTATAATGTCAGAGATGATCTGGCGGTAGTAGACGGGGTTCTTCTGAAACTGGACCGCATTGTCATCCCGCATAGCATGCGCCAGCTCGTCCTGGAACAACTACACGAGGGCCACCTTGGCGTGGAAAAGTGCCGCCGACGGGCCCGAGAGGCAGTGTACTGGCCCGGCATTAATGATGACATAGCCAACACAGTGCTCAACTGCCCCGCTTGTCAGCGCTTCCAGCCGGCCCAACCACGTGAGACCCTGCAGCCCCATGCGTTGGTCACGTCACCATGGACCAAGGTGGGCATCGACCTGTTCCACGCGCTGGGTAGAGACTATGTCCTGATCGTGGACTACTTTTCGAATTAGCCGGAGGTGATACAGTTACACAACATCACCTCGTCTGCAGTCATCCGTGCCTGTAAAGACACCTTTGCTCGACACGGCATCCCGCTCACGGTGATGTCGGACAATGGTCCCTGCTTCGCCAGCCAAGAATGGTCCAACTTTGCCAGGCGGTACAATTTTACATGTGACATCCAGTCCCCTGTACCCCCAATCAAACGGCAAAGCGGAGAAGGAGTACATATAGTCAAACGGCTCCTATGCAAGGCTGCCGATGATGGGTCCGATTTCTACCTTGCCCTGCTGGCCTATCGCTCCGCCCCACTGTCCACTGGCCTGTCGCCAGCCCAGTTACTCATCAGTCACACCCTGAGGACGACAGTGCCGTCCATCCATGTCCCAGACCTCAACCACGTTCCAGTCCTTTGCCGGATGCAGATGTCTCGTGCACAGCACAAGGCGGCTCATGACTCCCGTGCAGCCGATCTCCCTGCTCTGGCTCCAGATGACAACGTCCGCGTCCATCTTCCGGATGGTGGCAGGTCTGCAACCGCTGTTGTCCTTCGGCAGGTGGCCCCCCGCTCGTTCCTGGTTTGTCTACCGGATGGCTCTATTCTGCGCCGCAATCGACGTGCCCTTCGTCTCGTTCCACGCTCGCCACGTGATCCTCCAATGTCGCCTCGCCCTCCTGCTGACCCTGCCACGGACTATGCAGAGCTCCCTGTCACTCTGCATCCCCCTGACTCTGACGCAGTCCAGCCCGCTCCTGAACCGGCGACTCTCGACCCACCCTTGAGGCGGTCAACCAGAATTTGTCGCCCACCTCAGAGACTTGATTTATGAACTTTGCGGACTGAGAGACTCTCTGAATTGTTTTGTTGCTTTGTTTGACCGTTTCCCTGGTTTGTATATGGTGTTGATCTCGTTATTCTTGTTGCATACTGCTTCTCTGCACCAGGCACCTTCCCATGTAAATAGCTTAGTTCTCATGTACGTAGTCCTGTAAATATGTCTTCGCACCCCACACGTAGTTAGGAACATTCTCACCATACATTATTTATTGCCACACACATACATTCTTTTATAAAAGGGGGGATGTCATTATATACACCAGTATATCATGGTGCAGATGGACACACTGATGGACACTCAGCAAGACCAATCAACACCGCAGCCAATCACCAGTTAGAGCACACGCACTATAAAGACAGGGGGCATCAGAGTTCCCGCTCATTCGGGATGCAGCCTCTCAGAAGGACAGAGCTTACAGCTTACAGCACAGATCCTCACCATGTGCTGAGTGCATAGACTGGTTAGGACAGGCATAGGTCTTTAGTTTAATCTAACATCGTGTTAACCCACAGTGAAAGTATGTTCAACAGTTCCTAACTTAATAAAATAGTGTTGTACTATTTTAAGTGTTGGTGGCCTGTATGTGTTCCACGGATCCAGAGCACCCAACACATCAGGCGGAGCAGTGGTTTAGATTTGGGATTGATACAGGGCTATGGGTAGGGTGTGGGCCTGTGGGGTTAGTTTGGGATTGATACAGTGCTATGGGGCGAGAGCGGGACATTGGAAGTAGTTTGGGATTGATACAGGGCTATGGGTAGAGAGTGGGTCAGAGTGATTAATTTGGGATTTGTCCAGGGCTATGGAGAGAGAGTGGGAATGGGTTTAGTTTGGGATTGATAGAAGATTATTGGAAGAGATTGGGGTATTGGCTTTAGTTTGGGATTGAATCACAGCTATGGGGAGAGCAGGCAGTGGCATTAGATTTCGGATTGATACAGTGCTATGGGGAGAGAATCAAATGGTGGGAATACTTTGGAATTGATCCAGGAATGTGGAGAGGCAGTGGGGACAAATTTGGAATTGAGACAGGATTATCAGAGAGAGTGATACATTGGGATTAGTTTGGGATTGATCCAGAGCTATGGGGAGAGAGTCGGGAAGCGGGATTAGTTTGGGATTGATACAGTGCTATCAGGAGGGAGTGAGACTGTGGGAAGTTACTTGTTTTTTTTGATCAGGATTGTTCTGGTGTTTTAATGATTGTTTTTCGTCCCATTTTGAAGTTTTAGCCAATGGCTTGATGGTGAACCGAATAATGCTGGGGATGAAGACTGTGCTGTTTTGAAATCAGGCCGCTGGAATGATAGGAAGTGTAATTACCTTTTCCACTTCATCTGCCAGCAAAGGGCTCTGCGCTGCATCAAGGCTGCTGCCACTGATAACGTTTGTTTCTGAATACGGACTACGGCACGAAACGAGATGCTCAGGATTATCAAAAGATCCCCTCTCCCTCCTCCCTTCCCCACATCCCCCAATGCCCAAGGCTACGTCGAAAGGGGAAAGTTCATTTGTTAGCCCAGCCCCAGGAGATGCCGCCTGCAGTGCCACCAGTGGAGGGAGGCAGAAGTGACATTTAGAAATTGTCAATATAAATCTAGGCAGGAATACGGTGAAATGTTCTCCAGTGTGTCCTCTCTCGATATCACTCTGCTCACCAGAGTGTCCTCTCTCCATATCCCTCATTTTCCCATTGTGTCATCTCTCTATATTCCTCTTTTCCCAGTGTGTCCTCTCTCTAAATCATTCTGGTCCCTTGTGTTCTCTCTCTGAAGCCCTGTTCTCCAGTGCGACCTCTCTATTTCCCTCTATTCCCCTGTTTTTCCTCTCTCTATAACCCTCTCTTCCACAGTGTGTCCTATCTCTATATCCATCTGTTTTTGTGTGTGTCCTCTCTCTGTTTCCCTCTGTTGTCCAATTTGTCCTCCATCTGTATCCTTCTGTCCCCCAGTGTGTCCTCTCTCTATATCCCTCTGTTCCCCAGTGTATCTCTCTCTGCACGCATCTGTTCTCCAGTGTGTTCTCTCTTTATATCCTCTGTTCCCCAGTGTGTCTTCTCTCTATATCCCTCTGTTCCCAGTATGTCCTCTCTCCATATCCCTCTGTTTCCTGGGGTGGGTACTCTCCATATTTCTTTGTTCCCCGTTTTTCCTCTCTCCATATCACTCTGCTCCCCATTGTGTCCTCTCTCTTTCTCCCTCTGATCCCCAGTGTGTCCTCTCTCTATATCCCTCTTTTCCCCGGTGTGTCCTCTCTCTATATCCCTCTGTTTCCCAGTGTGTCCTCTCGCTATATCCCTCTGTTCCCCAGTGTGACCTCTCTCTATATCCCTCTGTTCCCCAGTGTGTTCTCTCTCCATAGCCCTCTGTTCCCTGGTGCCTCTCTCTGTCCATATCCCTCTATTTCCCAGTGTGTCTTCCATCTCTATCACTCTGTTCCTTGGTGTGTCTACTCTCCATATCCATCTGTACCCCAGTTTATCCTCTTTATCTTCCTCAGTCACCCATTGTGTCCACTTTATACATTCCCTTGTTTCCCAGTGTGTCCTATCTCTGTATCCCTTTGTTCCCAGTTTGTCCTCGCTCTTTAACCCTCCGTTCCTAATGTGTCCTCTCTCAATATTTTTCTGTTGCCACCTAGCTTCTCTCTATATCCTGCTGATCTCATGGGTCTGCTCTCTTTTTATCTGTGTTCACTAGTGTGCCCTCTCCCTATACCTCTGTTTTCCTAATGTTTCCATTCTCTATATCCATCTGTTCTCTGGTGTGTCGTCTCTCTATATCCCTCTGTTCCCCAGTTTGTCCTCTCCCTGTATCCTTCAGTTTCCCATTATGTCCTCTCCATATCCCTCTCTTGATATCCCTCTGTTCCCTAGTGTGTCCTCTCTCTATCTCCCTCTGTTCCTCAGTTTGTCCTCTCTCGATATCCCTCTGTTCCCCAGTGTGTCGCCTCTCTATATCCCCCTGTTTCCCATTGTGTCCTCTCTCTATATCCCTCTGTTCCCCAGTGTGTCCTCTCTCTATATCCCCCTGTTCCCCATTGTGTCCTCTCTCTATATCCCTCTGTTCCCCAGTGTGTCCTCTCTCTATATCCCCCTGTTCCCCAGTGTGTCCTCTCTCTATATCCCCCTGTTCCCCGGTGTGTCCTCTCCCTATATCCCTCTGTTCCCCATTGTGTCCTCTCTCTATATCCCTCTGTTCCCCAATGTGTCCACTCGCTATATTTCTCTGTTCCCCAGTGTCCTCTCTCTGTATCCCCCTGTTCCGCAGTGTGTCCTCTCTCTCTATCCCTCTGTTGCCCAGTGTGTCCTCTCTCTATATCCCTCTGTTCCTCAGTTTGTCCTCTCTCTATATTCCCCGTTCCCCAGTGTGCCCTCTCTCTATATCCCTCTGTTCCTCAGTTTGTCCTCTCTCTATATTCCCCGTTCCCCAGTGTGTCCTCTCTCTATATCCCTCTGTTCCCCAGTGTGTCTCCCTCTCTATATCCCTCTGTTCCCCACTGTGCCCTTCTCTATATCCCTCTGTTCCCCAGTGTGTCCTCTCTCTATACTCCCCTGTTCCCGTTTGTCCTCTTTCTATACCCCTCTGTTCCCCATGTGTTCTCTCTCCATATTGTTCTGTTCCCCAGTAGCCCCTCTCTACATCCTGCTGATCCCATGGGTGTGCTCTCTTTTTGTCTCTTTGTTCACTAGTGTGTCTTCACCCTATATCTTTGTTTTCCCAATGTGTCATCTCTGTATATCCCTGTGTTCCCCAGTGCGTTCTCTCTCTATATCCATGTGTTCCCCAGTGTGTTCTCTCCCTATAACCCTGTGTTCCCCAGTGTGTTCTCTCTCTATCTCCCTGTGTTCCCCAGTGTGTTCTCTCTCTATCTCCCTGTGTTCCCCAATGTGTTCTCTCCCGATATCCCTGTGTTCCCCAGTGTGTTCTCTCTCTATATCCCTGTGATCCCCAGTGTGTTCTCTTTCTATATCCCTGTGATCCCCAGTGTGTTCTCTCTCCATATACCTCTGTTCCCCAATGTATCCACTCTCGATATCCCTCTGCTGGTGTGTCCTCTCTCGTACCCCTCATCTCTCCACTGTGCCCTTTTTTGTATCCCTCAGTTCCCAGTTTGTCCTCTCTCCATATCTGTGGGCGGCACAGTAGCACTGTTGCTTCACAGAGCCAGGGTCCCAGGTTTGATTCCCGGCTTGGGTCACTGTCTGTGTGAAGTCTGCACGTTCTCCCCGTGTCTTTGTGTCTTCACTGCAATTGAATATGCACAGTTCATTGCAATGTTAATGTAAACGTTCTTGTGACAATAATAAAAAAAAGATTATCCCTATGTTCCCCAGTTTCTCCTCTCTCTATATACTCTATTCCCGACGGTATCCTCTCTGTATATTCCTCTCCCGGTGTGTCTTCTCTTTATAGCACTCTTTTCCCCACTCTGTCCTCTCTCAGCGCTCCTTTGTTCCCAGTTTGTCCTCTCCCTATATCTCTCTGTTCCCCCGTGTGTCCTCCCTCTGTATCCCTCTTTCCCCAGTGTGTCCTCTCTATATCCCTCCGTTCCCCCATGTGTCTTCTCTCTATATCTCTCTGTTCCCCCATGTGTCCTCCCTCTGTATCCCTCTTTCCCCAGTGTGTCCTCTATATCTCTCTGTTCCCCCGTGTGCCCTCTCTCTATATCTCTCTGTTTCCCCATGTGTCCTCCCTCTGTATCCCTCTTTCCCCAGTGTGACCTCTCTCCATATTCCTCTGTACCCCAGTGTGTCCTCTCTCTATATCCCACTGTTCCCCGGTGTCTCCTCTCTCTGTATTCTTCTGTTCCCCAGTGTGTCCTCTCTCTATATCCCTCTGTTCTCCAATGTGTCCTCTCTCTATATCCCTCTGTTCTCCAATGTGTCCTCTCTCTATATCCCTCTGTTCTCCAGTGTGTCCTCTCTCTATATCCCTCTGTTCTCCAGTGTGTCCTCTCTCTATATCCCTCTGCTTCCCATTGTTACCTCTCTCTATATTCTTTTTTGCCCAGTGGGTCATCTCTCTATATCATTCTGTTCCCGTGTGTGTCCTCTCTCTGAATCCCCCTGTCCTCCAGTGCGATCTCTCTATTTCCCCCTGTTCCCTGTTTTTTCTCTCTCTATAACCCTCTCTTCCACAGTGTGTCCTCTCTCCTTCACCCTCTGTTTTTGTGTGTCTCCTCTCTCTATATCCCCCTCCAGCCCAATTTGTCCTCTCTCCATATCCCACCATTCTCGGGTCTGTCTATATATCCCTCTCTTCCCCAGTTGGTCCTCTATCTATATCCCTCTGATCCCCATTGTGTTCTCTCTTTATATGCCTCTTTTTCCCAGTGTATTCTCTCTCTGTATTCCGCTGTTCCCCAGTGTGTCCTCTCTTTATATCCTCTGTTCCCCAGTGTGCCTTCTCTCCATATCCATCTGTTCCCAGAGTGTCCTCTCCAAATATCCCTCAGTTCCCCATTGTGTCCTCTCTCGATGACCGTCTGTTCTCTGGTGTAGCTACTCTCCATATTCCTTTGTTCCTCAGTTTTTCCTCTCTCCATATCACTCTGCTCCCGTGTGTGCTCTCTCCTAATCCCTCTGTCCCCCACTGTTTCCTCTCTCTATCTCCCACTGCTCCCCTGTGTGTCCTCTCTCTATATCCCTCTGTGCCTCAGTTTGTTCTCTCTCCTTATCCATCTATTCCCCAGTGTGTACTCTCTCCATATTCCTCTGTTCTCTGGTTTGTCTACTCTTGCTAAACCTCTGATCCCCAGTTTGTCCTCTCTCTGAATCCCTCTATTTCCTGCAAGGTCCTCTCTCCATATTCCTCTGTACCCCAGTGTGTCCTCTCTCTAATCCCTCTGTTCCCTTGTGTGTCCTCCCTCCATATCCCTCTTTTTCCCTGTTTCTTCTCTTTATATCCATCTGTTGCCCAGTTTATCCTCTCTACTCTTCCTCAGTCCCCCGATGTGTCCTCTCTCTACATCCCCCTTGTTTCCCAGTTTGGCCCCTCTCTATATCTCTCTATTCTCCCATGTGTCCTCTCTCTGTATCCCCCTTTCCCCAGTTTGCCCTCTCACTATACCCCTCTGTTCCCCATGTGTCCTCTCTCCATATTTTAATGTTTCCCAGTAGTTCCTCTCTATAATCCTGCTAATCCCATGGGTGCACTCTCTTTTTATATCATGAGTGTATCCTCTCCCTATATCCCTGTTTTCCCAATGTGTCCTTTCTCTATGCCCCTGTGTTCCCCAATGTGTCTTCTCTCTACATCTCTCTGCTCCCATGTTGGTCCTCTCTCAATCCTTCTGTTCCCCAGTGTGTTCTCTCTCCCTCCATGTCTCTTCTTTCTCTATATCACTCTGTTCCTGTTTGTGTCCTCTCTCTATATCACTCTGTCCCCCACTGTGTCCTCTCCCTATATCACTCTGTTCCCCAGTGTGTCCTCTCCCTATATCTCTCTGTTCCCCAGTGTGTCCTCTCCCTATATCCCTCTGTTCCCCAGTGTGTCCTCTCCCTATATCCCTCTGTTCCCTGGTGTGTCCTCTCTCTATAGCCGTCTGTTCCCCAGATTGTCCTCTGAACTGTATCCCTCTTTTCTCTAATGTGTCCTCTTGTTATTTTTCCTCTGTTCTTCATTGTGCCCTCTCTCTATATCGTTCTGTTTCCCAGTGTGTCCTCTCTCTATGTTCACCTGTTCCCCAGGGCGTTCTCTCTGTGTCCATCTGTTCCTAGTGTGTACTCACTATATATCCCTCTGTTCCCCAGTATGTCCTCTCTCTATATCTCTCTGTTCCCTGGCATGTCTTCTCACTCTCTCTCTCTCCCTCTGTTCCCCAGTTTGTCCTCTTTGTGTATCCCTCAGTTCCCTGGTGTGTCCTCTCTCTATGTCCGTCTGTTCCCCAGTTTGTCCTCTTTCTATATCCCTCAGTTCCCCAGTTTGCCCTCGCTCATATCCCTCTGTTCCCCAATGTGCCCTCTCTCTATATCCCTCTCCTTGTGTGTCCTCTCTTGTATCCCTCACTTGGTTAGCACCGTTGCTTCATAAAGCCAGGGTCCCTGGTTCGATACCCGGCTTGGGTCACTGTCTGTGTGAAGTCTGCACGTTCTCCCCGTGTCTTTGTGTCTTCACTGCAATTGAATATGCACAGTTCATTGCAATGTTAATGTAAGCGTTCTTGTGACAATAATAAAAAAAATTATCCCTCTGTCCCCCAGTTTCTCTTCTCTCTATACCCTCTATTCCCGACTGTCTCCTCTCTGTATATCCCTCTCCCGGTGTCTTCTCCTTCTATCCCTCTTTTCCCCACTCTGTCCTCTCTCTGTATCTCTCTTCCTCAGTCCCCCAGTGTGTCCTCTCTCTACATCCCCTTGTACCACAATGTTTCCTCTCTCTGTATCCCTTTGTTCCCCAGTGTGTCCTCTCTCTATATCTCCCTGTTCCCCAGTGTGTCCTCTCCCTACATCCCCTTGTACCACAATGTTTCCTCGCTCTGCATCCCTTTAATCCCAGTTTGTCCTCTCTCCATTCCCCAGTATGTCCTCTCTTGTAGCCCTCTTTCCCCAGTTTTTCCTCTCTCTATATCACTTCTTCCTCAGTGTGTCCTCTCTCTATATACACTTCCCGGTGTGTCCGCTCTCTGTATCCCTCTGTTCCCCAATTTGTCCCCTCTCTCTATTCCTCTGCCTCCCACTGTGTCCTCTCTCTGCATCTCTCTCTTCCCCGGTGTGTCCTCTCTCTATATTCCCATAAGACATAGGAGCAGAATAAGGCCACTTGGCACATCGGGTCTGCTCCACCATTCAATCATGGCTGATATTTTCTATTCCCCATTCTCCTGCATTCTCCCCATAACCCCTGATCCCCTTATTAATCATGAACCTATCTATCTCTGTCTTAAAGACACTTGGTGAATTGGCCTCCACAGCCTTCTGCGGCAAAGAGTTCCACAGATTCACCACCCTCTGGCTAAAGAAATTCCTCCTCACCTCTGTTTTTAAGGATCGTCCCTTTAGTCTGAGATGGTGTCCTCTGGTTCTAGTTTTTCCTACAAGTGGAAACAACCTCTCCACGTCCACTCTATCCAGGCCTCGCAGTATCTTGTAAGTTTCAATAAGATCCCCTCTCATCCTTCTAAACTCCAACGAGTACAGACCCAGAGTCCTCAAACGTTCCTCATATGACAAGCTCTTCATTCCAGGGATCATTCTTCTGAACCTCCTCTGGACCCTTTCCAAGGCCAGCACATCCTTCCTTAGATACGGGTCCAAAAACTGCTCACAATACTCCAAATGGGGTCTGACCAGAGCCTTATACAGCCTCAGAAGTACATCCCTTCTCTTGTATTCTAGCCCTCTCGACATGAATGCTAATATTGCATTTGCCTTCTTAACTGCCGACTGAACCTGCACGTTAACCTGAAGAGAATCGTGAACAAGGACTCCCAAGTCCCTTTGTGCTTCTGCTTTCCGAAGCATTTCGAAAATAGTCTATGCCTAAATGTCTCCTTCCAAAGTGCATAACCTCACACCTTTCCACATTGTTTGTCATTTGCCACTTCATTGTCCACTCTCCTAGCTTGTCCAAGTCCTTCTGCAGCCCCCTTGCTTCCTCAATACTACCTGTCCCTCTACAGATCTTTATATCATCTGCAAACTTAGCAACAGTGCCTTCAGTTCCTTCCTCCAGATCATTAATGTATATTGTAAAACGTTGTGGTTCCAGCACCGACCCCTGAGGCATACCACTAGTCACCGGCTGCCATCCTGAAAAAGACCCCTTTATCCCCACTCTTTGCCTTCTGCCAGTCAGCCAATCCTCTATCCATGCCAGGATTTTACCCTGAACACCATGGGGGTCTTAACTTATTTAACAGTCGCCAATGCGGCACCTTGTCAAAGGCCTTCTGAAAATCTAAATAAATCACGTCCACTGGTTCTCCTTTGTCTAACTTCCTTGTTACCTCCTCAAAGAACTCTAACAGATTTGTCAGACACGACCTCCCTTTGACAAAGCCGTGCTGACTCAGTCCTATTTTATTATGCACTTCCAAGTACTTTGCGATCTCATCTTTAATAACAGACTCTAAAATCTTACCAATGACCGAAGTCAGGCTAACCGGCTTATAATTTCCCGTCTTCTGCCTCCCTCCCTTCATAGACAGGGGTGTTACATTAGCCACCTTCCAGTCCTCTGGGACCCTTCCTGCCTCCAGTGATTCCTGAAAGATCATCACCAATGCCTCCACAATTTCCTCAGCTATCTCTTTTAGGACCCTGGGGTGTAGTCCATCCGGTCCAGGTGACTTATCCACCTTCAGACCTTTCAGTTTCCCCAGAACCTTCTCCTTAGTAATGGTCACTGCACTCACCTCTGCCCCCTTGTTCTCCTGGAGCTCTGGCATCCCACTGGTGTCTTCCACCGTGAAGACTGATGCAAAGTAACTATTCAGTTCGCCTGCCATTTCTTTGTTTCCTATTATTACTTCTCCAGCCACATTTTCTAATGGTCCAATGTCTATTTTTGCCTCTCTCTTACCTTTTATATATTGAAAAAAATCTCTTCCTATCTTCCTTTATATTACTAGCTAGCTTACACTCATACTTCATCTTCTCCCCCCTTTTTAGTTGAGCTCTGCTCACTTTTACAGGCTTCCCAATCCTCTGGTTTCCCACTAATCCTCGCCACTTTGTATGCTTTTTCTTTAGCCTTTCTGCTGCCCTTGACATCCTTCATCAGCCATGGATGCCTTGTCCTCCCCTTAGCATGTTTCCTCCTCCTTGGGATGAATTTCTGTTGTGCCTCCCTAATAACCCCTAAAAACTCCTGCCATTGCTGTTCCACTGTCTTTCCTGCTAGGCTCCTTTTCCAATCAACTCTGGCCAGCTCCTCCCTCATGTCTTTGTAGTTACCCTTATTTAATTGTAATACCGTTACATCTGATTGCAGCTTCTCCCTCTCAAACTGCAGGGTAAATTCTACCATATTGTGGTCACTGCTCCCTAAGGGTTCCTTCACCTTCAGTTCCCTAATTAAGTCTGTCTTATTACACATCACCAAATCCAGAATTGCCTGTTCCCTAGTAGGCTCTGTCACAAGCTGCTCCATAAAAACATCTCTTAGGCATTCCACAAATTCCTTTTCTTGGGATCCACTACCAACCTGGTTTTCCCAGTCCACCTGCATATTGAAGTCCCCCATGATTATTGTAATACTGCCTTTTATACCTGCCTTTTCTATCTCCTGATTTATTTTCTGCCCCACATCCTGACTACTGCTAGGGGGCCTGTACATAACTCCCATCAGGGTCTTTCTGCCTTTGCGATTCCTCAACTCTACCCACAGAGATCCTATGCCTTATGATCCTATATCGCTCCTTGCTATCGATTTAACTTCATTCCTTACTAGCAATGCAACCCCGCCCCCTTTGCCCATCTGCTTGTCCTTTCGATAGGACATATATCCTTGGATATTTAGACCCCAGCCCTGATCCCCTTGCAGCCACGTCTCTGTGATGCCCACAACATCGTACCGGCCAATTTCAATGAGCGCAACAAGCTCATTTACCTTGTTCCGGATAGTGCGCGCATTTAGGTACAACACCCTCAATCCTGCATTGGCCACTTCCCTTTTCACACTCTCCTGAGTCACTGTACCCTGTACTGTGGCCCCTTTTGATTTTTGACTATGGCTTCTCTGCCTTACACTTTCCCCCTTACTGCTTTCTGTTTCTGACCCCGTTTTACTTCCATCCGACTTCCTGCATCGCTTCCCATCCCCCTGCCACATTAGTTTAAACCTCCCCAACAGCTCTATCAAACACCCCCCCCAGGACATCAGTTCCAGTCCTGCCCAGCTGCAGACCGTCCGGTTTATACTGGTCCCACCTCCCCCAGAACCGGTTCCAATTCCCCAGGAATTTTAATCCCTCCCTCTTGCACCATCTCTTGAGTCACGCATTCATCCTATCTATCCTGATATTCCTACTCTGACTAGCTCGTGGCACTGGTAGCAATCCTGAGATTACTACCTTTGAGGTCCTACTTTTTAGTTTAACTCCTAACTCCCTGAATAAGGCTTGTAGGACCACATCCCGCTTTTTACCTATATCGTTGGTGCCTATGTGCACCACGACAGCTGGCTGTTCACCCCCCCCCCCCCCCCCCCCCCAAGAGTGTCCGGCAGCCACTCCGAGACATCCCTGACCCTTGCACCAGGGAGGCAACATACCATCCTGGAGTCTCGATTGCGTCCGCAGAACCGCCTGTTTACTCACCTTACAATTGAGTCCCCTATCACTATACCCCTGCCATTCTTCTTCCTGCCCTCCTGTGCAGCAGAACCAGCCACGGTGCCATGAACCTGGCTGCTGCTGCCTTCCCCTGGTGAGCCATCTCCCTCAACAGTATCCAAAGCGGTATATCTGTTTTGCAGGGAGACGATCGCAGGGAACACCTGCACTGCCTTCCTACTCTTGCTCTGTCTTTTGGTCACCCATTTTCTATCTCCCTCAGTAACTTTCACCTGCGGTGTGACCAACTCGCTAAACGTGCTATCCACAACGTCCTCAGCATCACGGATGCTCCAAAGTGAGTCCATCCGCAGCTCCAGAGCCGTCAAGCGGTCTAACAGGAGCTGCAGCTGGACACACTTCTTGCACGTGAAGGAGCCAGGGACAGGGACATCACACATGAGGAGCATGACACGTGTCTGGGATCTCCTGCCATGTCTTAAACCTTAGGTTAACTTTCCAACTACAATTCCAAAAAATGAAAGAAAAATAAATAAATAAATAAATAGACAAGTGAAAAGAAAAAGTACTTACCAGTCACTTACCAGAGATAAAAAGCACCTCCTCCCCACCCAGCTTCTGGCTGTGTCTTCCCTGCCTTACTGGGAGTGAGTTAAAGTTGCTCTTTTTAAATTGGCCTGAGTTGACTCCCCCCCCCCCCCCCCCCACCTGCTTGTAGATCAAAGTAGCTTAAGGTGACCGACACTTAACCTCCAACCAGTTATGTGAGTGGGTGGGGAAGCCCCTCGTTAACCTTCACTGCACAATTCTAGATCGATTTAAATTTCTGAAATTTAAAAACGAACAGTCTTACCGATTTAATTCCCACCTAGCTTCAAATTCCCAAACTCACTCTTCACTGTGCCTCACTCTGGCTGTGTCTTCTCTGGCTCATTGGGAGAACTCCCCTGCTCCACAGTGTGTCCTGTATTTACCTGTTCGCTGGTGTGTCCTCTCTGTCCATCTGTTTCCCCCGTCTGTCCTCTGTATCTCTGTATTCCTTGTGTGTCATCTCTCTATACTCCTCTGCTCCCCACTGTGTTCTCTCTCTAAATCCCTTTGTCCTCCCTCTGTAAATTTTAATTTCCTTCTTCAGTTCCTCAGTTGAAGAGACAAATGTTTAATTTGTAAATGTTTCAACATCTGTCTTCTCCCTTTGTATTCAGCATTGTGAATCTTTGTGTTTAGTAAATGTAATATTGAATGTGCACAGTTCCTGTTAATGCCTTTTTGAGTCTCAGTTGGTCAATACAGCAACCCCCCCACTATGACCATTAAAACTCCCCGTACGTACCCAGTTCACCATTTGTAATGGGGCATCCCAGCCTGGGATCTTTCGCTTCTTGTGTATGGGACATTGAGCGGGAAGGTGGGTCACCATCTATGGGGTGATTTAATCTCACCTCCTGGAACTTTCCGGAACCTAATCGACACTTCAAGGAGACTCCAAATGGTCGGGAATGTGCACTTCATCTATCCCCATTTTATTAAACACCTTGTGATGAAAATGATCGCGTGTCAACATTTCTCCACTGTCCCTCTGGTGAACTTTGACACAGGCTAGTTTGTGTGTGTATGGGGTGACTGTTGTCATTAAACTGAAGACAGTTAGATTATAAGTTTTAAAACATCAAAAAAAGGTGTGGTGTGAAAGCAAGTATTTTATTGTAGAGATGTGCAGGGATGCAATGGGTTACTAATGAGCACTATGAATGGAAATTTGCATTGGGAAGATAAGAAGGGTGACTTGAGGTTTAACTATTGTATTTCAAAAGGAAAATATACAATTGGCATCAATCGTAAAGTATTAAGTTTATTTTTATGTAAGGATATTAGCCACAATAATGACATGAAAGATCTGTCTATTCTGGGAAGGCTGTATAGGTATGGTGTGGTCATAAGATCCTGAAGAGAATATGTGCTGAAACAAGGCTGTGGAGAAAGCAGCCTGCAGCCAACCTAAGAGATGTGGAGATGCCGGCATTGGACTGGGTTAACCAGTGATTATCCCTCTCTCCAATCGCACCATCTGGACCTGTAAAGACTTAATTACGTGCAAAGATTCGTATTCAAAGTATCATCCTTCATCATTGACTTTGTCTATATACGAGTTGGTGGAACCCACCTCTTCACTCACTTGATGAAGGAGCTGCGCTCCGAAAGCTAGTGACTCCGAACAAACCTGTTGGACTTTAGCCTGGTGTTGTAAGACTTCTCACTGTACCCTCAGAGAATTATTGCCTCTGCAAGGTTTTGATACAAGGTTTGGTTTTCCAGTGTAGGTTGAGAGAAAGAGGAGCCTGGTGAAATGCTTCCCTGTAGCAATAGTGAATATTTGTGGTGATCTTACTGGAATTTTTTTTGGGAATACCTACGAGGACAGTTTGCCGAAAAGGGGTAATTAGCTTTCAGTTTAACGAAGCATAAATTTTTTCCGGGAAATATTTGTGGAACTACATGTAACTGTGTAAATGTAGGACTTCCAGTGCGACATGTAGGTGGACGTCACACGTTGGGTGGCTCCTTCTAGAGCTTTTGTTGCACTCAGCTTTGGGGGTAAATTTTATATGAATGCTCTCCAGTAAAGTTGTGGAAATCAGAGGGTGTCGTAAACCCAATGGAAGAATACGGACGAAAGGGAACGAGAGCTAGAGCTGAGAGCTCCGGTTTGGTGTGGAGCGCTGTGGGAGGAAAGACGGTGGCAGCAACCTCGCCAGGTGGGGCTGCTCTCATTACGGTGGACACGCTGGCCCAGGTGATGGCAGTGGAGTTTGAGTGGCCATTTGCCAAGCTTTTTGAGCGAAATGGAAAGGAAATGATGGCTTCGCTTAAGCAGTTGGTGTACGATAACGTTGGCCCCAGTAAAGGAGGTTCTTGGAAAGACGTTGACGGCGATGTGGGAGCAGGGAGAGGTGTTGAAGGGGGTGAAGGAGGGGTTATCGCAGCACAGCGACCAGCTGACCTTGATGGGAGAGGAGCTGCAGAAGGTGAAGGAGAGCAATAAAGGGCTGAGAGCCGAAGTGGAGGACTCGGAGAACAGGTCACAGAGGCAGAATCTGGGGATCGTGGGACTGCCTGAGGAGTTAGAGGGCCGGAGGTTAATGGAGTACTTTTTGGAGATGTTTGCCAAGCTGTTGGGGGAGGAGGAGGATGCCTCCTTCTTTGAGCAGGATAGGAGCCGGAGAATGATCCACCAAGGGCCGTGATAGTCTGTTTCCACAGCTATCAGGTAATGGAGAAGGTGCTGTGATGGGCCAAGTGGAATTGGGAAGTGAGGTGGGAAGGCAGTAGTATTCGAATATACCAGGACGTCATGGTAGAGATGGCAAGACGGTGGGCAGCCTTTAACAGGACAAAGGCAGCGATTTACACGAGTAATGTGCGGTTTGGGGTGGTCTACCCGGCAAAGTTCAGAGTTACGCATAACTCCAGGGACTATTACTTTGAGGTGGCAGAGGAGGTGGAGGCGTTCGTGAGGGCTGAAGGATTGGGACTGAATTGAGTTTGGACTTTGTTTTTGTATCTTGCGGTAGTGAGGGGTTGGCATGGGGACATTGGTGGTTTTTTCCCCCTCTTTGGGGTTTATCTTGTTTGGCTGGTTTAGAAGGGCTGGTGGGAGGGGGTGGGGGGGTTGGTTTTTGTAATAGGTATGTGGGGGGAGGGGGCTCTAGAAGGGGCCACCTCGCTAGCAAGCTTAAGTTGGCTGGTGAAGGGAAATAAAGGGGGGGGGGGGTGGGGGGGCTGCAGCCAGCCGAGTCTGTGTGGACAGGTTTTGATGGGCCTGGGAGATGTGAATAGACGGGGGATGGGGAATTGATTTCTTTATAATGGGAGGTTATTGCTGTCGGGGGTGAGGATATGGGAATACTCGCTGATTGTTATTTCAGAAGATGCTCCACATTTGGTGGATGTGGTCGAGGGAGGAGGCCGGCACAGAGGCCGGGGTGGGAGTTTGATATGGTCCTGGGAGGAGGCCTGCACAGAGGCCGAGGTGTGATTTGTTATGTTGTAGGTGTAACATAAACGGCTTCCTTGTGGTGCACTTGACAAAGGAAGATTCAGACGTGGAGATAACTTCAACACATTTATTAAACTATTTACACTACTATTACTCGGGTTCGACACTACTGCTAATCCTACTATAGCTACCCAGACTGACTAACCAGCTGCTGCAATCCACGTGGTGGGTGTAATATTGAATCAACCCTGTGTTTGTACTCACTGACTGTCTCCACTGGCCAAAGGGCAGATCATGTGTGTGGTGTCCTTTATATATGGGTTGGTGTAATGCCCCTGTGGTCGTGTCACCTCCTTGTGTATCGTGAATGCCTATTGGTCGCGTCCTATCTAACTGATCTATTGGTTGAGTGTGTGTGTGTGATGTTTCTGGTGCTCCCTCGAGTGTCTAGCTAGTCTACATGCATTTACATTGATGCACATCACCACAGGGTGGAGGTTGGATGTGGGGCTGGAGAGGAGGCCTGCACGGAGGCCGGCGTGGAGGTTGGATGTGGGCTGGCGAGGAGGCCGGCACAGAGGCCGGGGTGGGGGTTGGGTGTGGGGCTGGAGAGGAGGCCGGCACAGAGGCCAGCGTGGGGGTTGGGTGTGGCCCTGGAGAGGAGGCCGGCACAGAGGCCGGGGTGGGGGTTGGGTGTGGGGCTGGAGAGGAGGCCGGCACAGAGGCCGGGGTGGGGGTTGGGTGTGGGGCTGGAGAGGAGGCCGGCACAGAGGCCGGGGTGGGGGTTGGGTGTGGGGCTGGAGAGGAGGCCGACACAGAGGCCGGGGTGGGGGTTGGGTGTGGGGCTGGAGAGGAGGCCGGCACAGAGGCCGGGGTGGGGGTTGGGTGTGGGGCTGGGGAGGAGGCCGGCACAGAGGCTGGGGTGGGGGTTGGGTGTGGGGCTGGGGAGGAGGCCGGCACAGAGGCCGGGGTGGGGGTTGGGTGTGGGGCTGGAGAGGAGGCCGGCACAGAGGCCTGGGTGGGGGTTGGGTGTGGGGCTGGGGAGGAGGCCGGCACAGAGGCCGGGGTGGGGGTTGGGTGTGGGGCTGGGGAGGAGGCCGGCACAGAGGCCGGGGTGGGGGTTGAATGTGGGGCTGGAGAGGAGGCCGACACAGAGGCCGGGGTGGGGGTTGGGTGTGGGGCTGGGGAGGAGGCCGACACAGAGGCCGGGGTGGGGGTTGGGTGTGGCCCTGGAGAGGAGGCCGACACAGAGGCCGGGGTGGGGGTTGGGTGTGGGGCTGGAGAGGAGGCCGACACAGAGGCCGGGGTGGGGGTTGGGTGTGGGGCTGGATGTTATATTTTAAATAATGACTTATCTAAAATATATATATCACTCTTGAATCCACCAGGATGTTAAAATGTCCAATAGTCTTCTCGTTGAAAGATGAACTATATAAGGAGTAATAAAATAATAAACTGTGAGCCCTTTTACTCAATACTAAACTAACAATAAATAATTAAAGTACAATACAGATAACTATACAACTGTCACTATTATAACCAACTCGTTCTGACTTCTCTAACTATTCTATTCAGCTGTTCACTGTTCTGAATCACACCATCATGTTCACCTGACTTCCAAAAGGCAGAATACCAGTTCTTATAGTATCTGACTGTGAGCCACCTAGTGTTGAAATGACTGTACTACATTTACATACATTGATCATGTATATTATCTGCATTATCACTACACTGGAGAGGAGGCCGGCACAGAGGGCGGCGTGGAGGTTGGATGGGGGGCTGGAGAGGAGGCCAGTGTTTTGTTATGCTCTTGACGTAGCATAAGCTGCTTCCTTGATGTACACTCTGACAAAGGAAGGTTCAGATTTGGAGATAGTTTTAACACATTTATTAAACTATTAACAATTCTCCTACTTGGATTCGACTCTCCTGTTAATCCTGCTACAGCTACTCAGACTAACTAACCAGTCTGCTACAATCCACGTGGTGGGTGTGATGTGTTTCAATCAACCCTGTCTGTACTCACTAAGTGTCTCCACTGGAAAGAGACTTAGCATGTATGCTGTGTCCTTTTATATGGGCTGTGTCATGATATTCAGATAAACATCATGGTGCAAACACACATACACACTGATGGACAGATCAACGGACCAATCAACACACACGCAACATCACAGCCAATCACAAGCAAGGGCACACGCACTATAAAACGGGGAACACCACAGTTCCCGCTCATTCCAGCAGGAGACAGCTCAGGGAACAGAGCACACAGCAAGCCACTCAGACATTCACCATGAGCTGAGTGCCTCTCTAAGATAGTGTTAGGGCTGGGTCCACAGGTTAAAGGGTAATGAACGAACCACAGTAACACGTTTACAGATGTTGTTATTGATAGCAATAAAACAGTTGTACCATCTGCAACCGTGTTGGTTTGTCTGTGTAGCAGAGCACCCAACACGATATAGTACCAGGATTGGAACCCAGCAACTGTGAGACCTACCTACACATCCTCAGGAATCCGCCATCCTGCGCCATGGACACATCAGCCCGCCGCAGCTGCTCCAAATCGTTGGAAACCTCGGCGTGAACTGGAAGC
Organism: Scyliorhinus torazame; assembly: GCF_047496885.1. Lineage (NCBI taxonomy): Eukaryota > Metazoa > Chordata > Chondrichthyes > Carcharhiniformes > Scyliorhinidae > Scyliorhinus > Scyliorhinus torazame. The sequence continues at coordinate 79,438,421 of NC_092722.1, read as the reverse complement.
TGTTTAAACAGCGCTTCCAGTTCTTCCATGAAGCCACAGAAAGGGAGAGCGCTTTGGACACCAGGAAGATCGCCCTCCTCCTCTCCACGGTGGGGCAACACGCCATCCACATCTACAACTCCCTGGTGTTCGCGGAAGGCGAGGACAAGACGAAGTACAAGACGGTCCTTCTTAAACTCGAGCAACACTTCAGTGTCGAGGTAAATGAGAGTTTCGAGAGGTACCTCTTCCAGCAGCGCCTGCAGGGTAAGGATGAGCCTTTTCAGTCTTTCCTTACACACCTCCGTATCCTCGCGCAGTCCTGCGGTTACGAGGCCACCTCCGATTCCACGATTCGGGACCAGATAGTTTTTGGGGTCACCTCGGGCCCCCTACGCCAGCAGCTCCTCAAAATCAAGAGCCTCACCCTAGCCACCGCCATCAAAGCCTGCGTCCTCCACGAAAACGCGACCAGCCGCTACTCCCAATTCCAGGCGGCCGAATCGGCACGGCAGGGGTCCTACGCGGCCGAATCGTCACGGCAGGGGTCCTACGCGGCCGAATCGTCACGGCAGGGGTCCTACGCGGCCGAATCGGCACGGCAGGGGTCCTACGAGGCCGAGCGGGTCCAGTCGATTGAGTTCCTCCTGGCCCACGGCCCGGACGAGGGCGGCCATTTCGCGCGCTTTCCGAGGCCTCCCGCGCTTGTACGCGCCAAAAGAGACGTCGACGCAGAGGGACGTGACGCGCAGGTGCGCTCTACGCAGGACCGAACTGCGCATGCGCGATGGCGCAACGAACGCCATGACGTCACGACGTGCGGCAACTGTGGATCCGCACATTTAAAGCGGCAATGTCCAGCAAAAAACCGACAATGCCTCCGCTGTGGCAAGATGGGCCACTACGCTGCCTACTGCCGAGCAGCTCAACCTGTCAACGCTCCGCAATTCCGACAGCCTCGCAGGGACGTGCGGGCCATTCAGCCTCCATACACCGAGTCATACCCTGACGACGTACAGACCGGTGATACCGACGACCGGGAAGCCTTCCGCGTTGCGGTCATTGATAGGAACCGGATGTCTGCAAGTAGGACCCACCAGCCGATGCCAGTGAACAGCGTTAATCCGGGTGATGAATGGTGTGTCAATCCGGGCGATGAACGGTGTGTCAATCCAGGAGATGAATGGTGTGTCAATCCGGGTGATGAATGGTGTGTCAATCCGGGTGATGAATGGTGTGTCAATCCGGGTGATGAATGGTGTGTCAATCTGGGTGATGAATGGTGTGTCAATCCGGGTGATGAATGGTGTGTCAATCCGGATGATGAATGGTGTGTCAATCCGGGTGATGAATGGTGTGTCAATCCAGGTGATGAATGGTGTGTCAATCCGGGTGATGAATGATGTGTCAATCCGGGTGATGAATGGTGTGTCAATCCGGGTGATGAATGGTGTGTCAATCCGGGTGATGAATGGTGTGTCAATCCGGGTGATGAATGGTGTGTCAATCTGGGTGATGAATGGTGTGTCAATCCGGATGATGAATGGTGTGTCAATCCGGGTGATGAATGGTGTGTCAATCCGGGTGATGAATGGTGTGTCAATCCGGGTGATGAATGGTGTGTCAATCCGGGTGATGAATGGTGTGTCAGTCCGGGCGATGAATGGTGTGTCAATCCGGGCGATGAATGGTGTGTCAATCCAGGTGATGAATGGTGTGTCAATCCGGGTGATGAATGTTGTGCCACGGTCAACCGATCACCAATCACATTCCGTTTGGACACTGGTCAGCCTTCTACGCCTTGAAGGTCAGACCACCAATTCGGCAATCCCCTTGTAAGATGGTCGACTACAACGGAAACGTTATCCCGGCCATGGGATCCTGCCAGCTTCAGGTGACACACAACACATACACGGCCACACTGTCCTTCGAAATAGTCGGATCAGCGAAGGACTCCCTGCTAGGCGCACAGGCGTGCAAGGTTCCCCACCTCATTCAGCGGGTAAACGCTGTCTCCACAAGGCACGTCAGACTTCCCGGATGCAGAATTTAGGGCACAGCTCCACTCGCTCCTCGCCCACAACCAGGAGGCATTCGAGGGCATGGGCACACTGCCCTACACTTACAGAATACGGCTCAAACCGGATGCCACCCCGGTCATTCACGCACCTCGTAGAGTCCCAGCACCACTCAAAGACCGCCTCAAGCAGCAGCTGCAGGACTTCCAGGACCAAGGGGTGCTATCCCGGGTCACGAAGCCCACGCCATGGGTCAGCTCCATGATGTGCGTTAAATAGCCCTCTGGCGAACTCCGGATCTGCATCGACCCGAAAGACCTGAACAATAACATCACGAGGGAACACTACCCCATACCCAAAGGGGAAGAGATCACGAGCGAAATGGCCCGGGCTAAAATTTTTACCAAGCTTGATGCCTCGAAGGGTTTTTGGCAGATTCAGCTGGATCAGTCCAGCAGGAAGCTGTGCACCTTCAACACTCCTTTCGGCAGGTTCTGCTATAACAGAATGCCATTTGGCATCATCTCGGCATCCGAGGAATTTCACAGAATCATGGAACAGATGATGGAGGGCATCGAAGGGGTGCCCGTCTATGTTGACGACGTCATCATCTGGCCCACCATACCACAGGAGCACATCAGTCGTCTCCAGAGTGTCTTTGCTCGGATACGAGAACACGGCCTGCGCCTCAACCGAGCCAAGTGCTCTTTTGGCCAAACTGAGCTAAAGTTTCTGGGGGACCACATTTCCCGGTCAGGAGTGCGTCCGGATGCAGACAAAGTGACAGCTATTACAGCCATGCCGCAGCCGGCAGACAAGAAGGCAGTGCTACGCTTTCTCGGGATGGTCAACTTCCTGGGGAAGTTCATTCCCAACCTTGCCTCCCACACAACAGCTCTTCGCCACCTAGTAAAGAAGACCAGGGAGTTCCAGTGGCTGCCCGCACACCAGAAGGAATGGGAGCTCAAAATTAAGCTCACCACAGCCCCGGTATTGGCGTCTTCGACACCACTCGGGACACGAAGATCTCGACTGATGCCAGCCAGTCCGGCATTGGGGCGGTACTCCTGCAACAGGATGACACTGCATCATGGGCCCCGGTCGCCTATGCCTCGCGGGCCATGACCCCCACAGAACAGCGCTATGCGCAGATCGAGAAGGAGTGGCTGGGTTTGTTAACCGCCAAAGATAAGTTCCACGACTACGTGCATGGTCTCCCTCAGTTCACCGTGGAAACCGACCATCACCCTCTGGTCAGCACCATACAAAAGGATCTCAATGAGCTGACCCATCGCCTCCAGCGCATTCTGCTCAAGCTCCGGAGGTACGACTTCAAACTGTTCTACACCCCGGGAAAGGACCTCATCATCGCGGATGCCCTGTCCAGAGCAGTGAGCACACCGCCCGACTCGGAGGGGTTCGTATGTCAGGTCGAAGCGCATGTGGCCTTCACATCAGCCAATCTGCCGGCTACTGATGCACGTCTGGCCCACATTCACCGTGAGACTGCAGCTGACCCCCTTCTACAACGTGTGATGCGCCACATGACGGGAGGGTGGCTCAAAGGACAGTGCCCACAATTCTACAATGTCCGGGACGACTTGGCCGTCATTGACGGTGTCCTCCTAAAGTTGGACCGGATTGTGATTCCACACAGCATGCACCGGCTTGTCCTCGAACAATTGCACGAAGACCATCTCGGAGTTGAAAAGTGCAGGCGGAGGGCCCGAGAAGCTGTGTACTGGCCGGGCATCAGCGACGACATTGCCAACATGGTGCTCAACTGCCCCACCTGCCAAAGGTTTCAGCCGGCGCAACCCCCTGAGACGCTTCAGCCCCATGAGTTGGTAACGTCCCCCTGGGCGAAGGTGGGTGTGGACCTTTTTCATGCGCTCGGCAGGGACTACATCATCATTATAGATTACTTTTCGAATTATCCAGAGGTCATACGCCTGCACGATTTGACATTGTCCGCTGTCATCAGGGCATGCAAAGACACCTTCGCTCGCCACGGCATTCCAATTACTGTCATGTTGGACAATGGGCCCTGTTTTGCGAACCAAGAATGGTCTTCTTTTGCTGCTTTGTGTGGCTTCACACATATGACGCCCAGCCCTCTGCATCTGCAGTCGAATGGCAAGGTGGAAAAGGGCGTTCATATCATCAAGCGGCTCCTCTGCAAGGCTGCTGATGCCGGATCTGACCTCTGTTTAGCCCTGCTGGCCTATCGCTCGGCCCCACTAGCCACAGGCCTCTCACCAGCCCAGCTCTTGATGGGTCGTGCCCTCAGGACCACTGTGCCATCCATTCTTGTTCCTAAACCCGACCATGCTCCAGTACTGCAAAGGATGCAACAGCAGCGTGCTCAGCAGAAGGTGGCACATGACACTCGGGCAACTGATCTTCCTGCCTTGGCGCCTGGAGACAACGTCCGCATCCACCTACCAGAGGGTGGCTGGTCGGCAACTGCTGAAGTTCTCCGATGCGTGGCTCCCCGCTCGTTCCTGGTTCACATGCCTGATGGCTCCATTTGCCGGCGTAATCGGCGGGCCCTTCGGCTGCTTCCGTGCTCACTACGTGATCATGCACCGGTGCCACGCCCTCCTGCTGTCCCTGATGTCGACTTCGTGGAGCTTCCTGCCACTCTGCCGATTCCTCTCTCGCCCGTGGCCAGGCCCATTCCTCAGCCGGTGGATCCTGACCCACCCTTGAGGCGGTTAACACGAATTCGTCGCCCACCTACTAGGCTGGACTCATGAGCCTGTTTGAACATTGGACTCACTAAAGTTTAATGCTACTATTAATATGTTTCTCTTTTTGTCGTTACAGGTGTTTGTTTTGATGCTTGATGTTTACACTTGTTTTGTTTATGGTACAACCTCGTTGCTATGTTGCACCTGACACCTTCCTATGTATATAGTTTAACCTCATGTACATGTTGTAGATATTGCACACACACATTCAGCTGCGCTCAGTACACAGTGGACAGATCAACGGACCAATCAACACACATGCAACATCACAGCCAATCACAAGCAAGGGCACACGCACTATAAAACGGGGAACACCACAGTTCCCGCTCATTCCAGCAGCAGACAGCTCAGAGCTCACAGCGTGCCACTCAGACATTCACCATGTGCTGAGTGCCTCTCCAAGATAGTGATAGGGCTGGGTCCACAGGTTAAAGGGTAATGAACGAACCACAGTAACAAGTTTACCGATGTTGTTATTGATAGTAATAAAACAGAGTTGTACCATCTGCAACCGTGTTGGTCCCTCTGTGTAGCAGAGCACCCAACATGACAGATTACCCCCCGTGGTAATGTCACGTCTGGATGTGTTTTGAATGCCCATTGGTCGTGTCCTATCTTACTGACCTACTGGTTCAATGTCTGTGTCATGATGTCTCTGGTGCTCCCTCTAGTGTTTATCTAGTCTTAGTGTACTTGCATTAACCCCTTGTGTATTTACAGTGATGCATATCATCACAGCCGGCACAGAGGCCGTGGTGGATGTTGGATGTGGCCTGGAGAGGAGGCCGGCACAGAGGCCGGCGTGGAGGTTGGATGTGGGGCTGGAGAGGAGGCCGGCGTGGAGGTTGGATGTGGGGCTGGAGAGGAGGCCGACACAGAGGCCGGCGTGGAGGTTGGGTGTGGGGCTGGAGAGGAGGCCGGCACAGAGGCCGGGGTGGAGGTTGGATGTGGGGCTGGAGAGGAGGCCGACACAGAGGCCGGGGTGGAGGTTGGGTGTGGGGCTGGAGAGGAGGCCGGCACAGAGGCCGGGGTGGAGGTTGGATGTGGGGCTGGAGAGGAGGCCGACACAGAGGCCAGGGTGGAGGTTGGGTGTGGGGCTGGAGAGGAGGCCGGCACAGAGGCCGCCGTGGAGGTTGGATAGTAATAAAACAGAGTTGTACCATCTGCAACCGTGTTGGTCCGTCTGTGTAGCAGAGCACCCAACACGACCGACTGGTGTAATGCCCCCCTGTGGTAGCGAAAACAGCGCGGGAGGAGAGAGCCGGGGCAGTGAAAACAGCGCGGGAGGAGAGAGCCGGGGCAGTGAAAACAGCGCGGGAGGAGAGAGCCGGGACAGTGAAAACAGCGCGGGAGGAGAGAGCCGGGGCAGCGAAAACAGCGCGGGAGGAGAGAGCCGGGACAGTGAAAACAGCGCGGAGGAGAGAGCCGGGACAGTGAAAACAGCGCGGGAGGAGAGAGCCGGGGCAGCGAAAACAGCGCGGGAGGAGAGAGAGCCAGGACAGTGAAAACAGCGCGGGAGGAGAGAGCCGGGACAGCCAAAACAGCGCGGGAGGAGAGAGCCGGGACAGTGAAAACAGCGCGGGAGGAGAGAGAGCCGGGACAGTGAAAACAGCGCGGGAGGAGAGAGCCGGGGCAGCGAAAACAGCGCGGGAGGAGAGAGCCGGGACAGTGAAAACAGCGCGGGAGGAGAGAGCCGGGACAGCGAAAACAGCGCGGGAGGAGAGAGCCGGGACAGTGAAAACAGCGCGGGAGGAGAGAGCCGGGACAGCGAAAACAGCGCGGGAGGAGAGAGCCGGGACAGCGAAAACAGCGCGGGAGGAGAGAGCCGGGACAGTGAAAACAGCGCGGGAGGAGAGAGAGCCGGGACAGTGAAAACAGCGCAGGAGGAGAGAGCCGGGGCAGCGAATACAGCGCGGGAGGAGAGAGCCGGGGCAGCGAAAACAGCGCGGGAGGAGAGAGAGCCGGGACAGTGAAAACAGCGCGGGAGGAGAGAGCCGGGACAGTGAAAACAGCGCGGGAGGAGAGAGCCGGGACAGTGAAAACAACGCGGGAGGAGAGAGCCGGGGCAGTGAAAACAGCGCGAGAGCCAAGTGAGCCGGGACAGTGAAAACAGCGCGGGAGGAGAGAGCCGGGGCAGTGAAAACAGCGCGGGAGGAGAGAGAGCCGGGACAGTGAAAACAGCGCGGGAGGAGAGAGCCGGGGCAGCAAAAACAGCGCGGGAGGAAGTAGAGCCGGGACAGTGAAAACAGCGCGGGAGAAGAGAGCCGGGGCAGCAAAAACAGCGCGGGAGGACAGAGAGCCGGGAAAGTGAAAACAGCGCGGGAGGAGAGAGCCGGGAGATTTAAAAAGCGCGGGAGGAGAGCCGGGACAGTGAAAACAGCGCGGGAGGAGAGAGTCGGGAGATTTTAAAAGCGTGGGAGGAGAGAGCCGGGACAGCGAAAGCAGCGCGAGAGGAGAGAGAGCCGGGACAGCGAAAACAGCACGGGAGAAGAGAGAGCCGGGACAGCGAAAACAGCGCGGGAGGAGAGAGCCGGGACAGTGAAAACAGCGCGGGAGGAGAGAGCCGCGGCAGCGAAAACAGCGCGGGAGGAGAGAGAGCCGGGGCAGCGAAAACAGCGCGGGAGGAGAGAGAGCCGGGGCAGCAAAAACAGCGCGGGAGGAGAGAGCCGCGGCAGCGAAAACAGCGCGGGAGGAGAGAGCCGGGGCAGCGAAAACAGCGCGGGAGGACAGAGAGCCGTGACAGTGTAAACAGCGCGGGAGGAGAGAGCCGGGAGATTTAAAAAGCGCGGGAGGAGAGCCGGGACAGTGAAAACAGCGCGGGAGGAGAGAGTCGGGAGATTTTAAAAGCGTGGGAGGAGAGAGCCGGGACAGCGAAAGCAGCGCGAGAGGAGAGAGAGGCGGGACAGCGAAAACAGCGCGGGAGGAGAGAGAGCCGGGACAGCGAAAGCAGCGCGGGAGGAGAGAGAGGCGGGACAGCGAAAACAGCGCGAGAGGAGAGAGAGCCGGGACAGTGAAAACAGCGCGGGAGGAGAGAGAGCCGGGACAGTGAAAACAGCGCGGGAGGAGAGAGCCGGGGCAGCGAAAACAGCGCGGGGAGAGACAGCCGGCACAGTGAAAACAGCGCGGGAGGAGCGAGCCGGGGTTAGCGAAAACAGCGCGGGAGGAGAGAGAGCCGGGGCAGCGAAAACAGCGCGGGTGGAGAGAGCCGGGGCAGCGAAAACAGCGCGGGGAGAGACAGCCGGCACAGTGAAAACAGCGCGGGAGGAGAGAGAGCCGGGACAGTGAAAACAGCGCGGGAGGAGAGAGAGCTGGGACAGCGAAAACAGCGCGGGAGGAGAGAGCCGGGGCAGCGAAAACAGCGCGGGGAGAGACAGCCGGCACAGTGAAAACAGCGCGGGAGGAGAGAGCCGGGGCAGCGAAAGCAGCGCGGGAGGTGAGAGCCGGGACAGTGAAAACAGCGCGGGAGGAGAGAGCCGGGACAGTGAAAACAGCGCGGGAGGAGAGAGCCGGGAGATTTAAAAAGCGCGGGAGGACAGAGCCGGGACAGCGAAAACAGCGCGAGAGGAGAGAGAGCCGGGAGATTTAAAAAGCGCGGGAGAGAGCCGGGACAGCGAAAACAGCGCGGGAGGAGAGAGCCGTGAGATTTTAAAAGCGCGGGAGGAGAGAGCCGGGACAGCGAAAACAGCGCGAGAGGAGAGAGAGCCGGGACAGCGAAAACAGCGCGGGAGGAGAGAGCCGGGAGATTAAAAAAGCGCGGGAGAGAGCCGGGACAGCGAAAACAGCGCGGGAGGAGAGAGCCGCGGCAGCGAAAACAGCGCGGGAGGAGAGAGCCGGGGCAGCGAAAACAGCGCAGGAGGAGAGAGAGCCGGGGCAGCGAAAACAGCGCGGGAGAGAGAGCCGGGACAGTGAAAACAGTGCGGGAGGAGTGAGCCGGGGCAGCGAAAACATCGCGGGGAGAGACAGCCGGCACAGTGAAAACAGCGCGGGAGGAGAGAGCCGGGAGATTTAAAAAGCGCGGGAGGAGAGCCGGGACAGTGAAAACAGCGCGGGAGGAGAGAGTCGGGAGATTTTAAAAGCGTGGGAGGAGAGAGCCGGGACAGCGAAAGCAGCGCGAGAGGAGAGAGAGCCGGGACAGCGAAAACAGCGCGGGAGGAGAGAGAGCCGGGACAGTGAAAACAGCGCGGGAGGAGAGAGAGCCGGGACAGTGAAAACAGCGCGGGAGGAGAGAGCCGGGGCAGCGAAAACAGCGCGGGGAGAGACAGCCGGCACAGTGAAAACAGCGCGGGAGGAGCGAGCCGGGGTTAGCGAAAACAGCGCGGGAGGAGAGAGAGCCGGGGCAGCGAAAACAGCGCGGGTGGAGAGAGCCGGGGCAGCGAAAACAGCGCGGGGAGAGACAGCCGGCACAGTGAAAACAGCGCGGGAGGAGAGAGAGCCGGGACAGTGAAAACAGCGCGGGAGGAGAGAGAGCTGGGACAGCGAAAACAGCGCGGGAGGAGAGAGCCGGGGCAGCGAAAACAGCGCGGGGAGAGACAGCCGGCACAGTGAAAACAGCGCGGGAGGAGAGAGCCGGGGCAGCGAAAGCAGCGCGGGAGGTGAGAGCCGGGACAGTGAAAACAGCGCGGGAGGAGAGAGCCGGGACAGTGAAAACAGCGCGGGAGGAGAGAGCCGGGAGATTTAAAAAGCGCGGGAGGACAGAGCCGGGACAGCGAAAACAGCGCGAGAGGAGAGAGAGCCGGGAGATTTAAAAAGCGCGGGAGAGAGCCGGGACAGCGAAAACAGCGCGGGAGGAGAGAGCCGTGAGATTTTAAAAGCGCGGGAGGAGAGAGCCGGGACAGCGAAAACAGCGCGAGAGGAGAGAGAGCCGGGACAGCGAAAACAGCGCGGGAGGAGAGAGCCGGGAGATTAAAAAAGCGCGGGAGAGAGCCGGGACAGCGAAAACAGCGCGGGAGGAGAGAGCCGCGGCAGCGAAAACAGCGCGGGAGGAGAGAGCCGGGGCAGCGAAAACAGCGCAGGAGGAGAGAGAGCCGGGGCAGCGAAAACAGCGCGGGAGAGAGAGCCGGGACAGTGAAAACAGTGCGGGAGGAGTGAGCCGGGGCAGCGAAAACATCGCGGGGAGAGACAGCCGGCACAGTGAAAACAGCGCGGGAGGAGAGAGCCGGGGCAGCGAAAACAGCGCGGGAGGTGAGAGCCGGGAAATTTTAAAAGCGCGCGAGGAGAGAGCCGGGACAGCGAAAACAGCGCGGGAGGAGAGAGCCGGGAGATTTAAAAAGCGCGGGAGGAGAGAGCCGGGACAGCGAAAACAGCGCGAGAGGAGAGAGCCGGGACAGCGAAAACAGCATGGGAGGAGAGAGCCGGGAGATTTTAAAAGCGCGGGAGAGAGCCGGGACAGCGAAAACAGCGCGGGAGGAGAGAGCCGCGAGATTTTAAAAGCGCGGGAGAGAGCCGGGACAACGAAAACAGCGCGGGAGGAGAGAGCCGCGAGATTTTAAAAGCGCGGGAGGAGAGAGCCGGGACAGCGAAAACAGCGCGAGAGGAGAGAGAGCCGGGACAGCGAAACAGCGCGGGAGGAGAGAGCCGGGAGATTTAAAAAGCGCGGGAGGAGAGAGCCGGGACAGCGAAAACAGCACGAGAGGAGAGAGCCGGGACAGTGAAAACAGCACGGGAGGAGAGAGCCGGGGCAGCGAAAACAGCGCGGGGAGAGACAGCCGGCACAGTGAAAACAGCGCGGGAGGAGAGAGCCGGGGCAGCGAAAGCAGCGCGGGAGGTGAGAGCCGGGACAGTGAAAACAGCGCGGGAGGAGAGAGCCGGGACAGTGAAAACAGCGCGGGAGGAGAGAGCCGGGAGATTTAAAAAGCGCGGGAGGACAGAGCCGGGACAGCGAAAACAGCGCGAGAGGAGAGAGAGCCGGGAGATTTAAAAAGCGCGGGAGAGAGCCGGGACAGCGAAAACAGCGCGGGAGGAGAGAGCCGTGAGATTTTAAAAGCGCGGGAGGAGAGAGCCGGGACAGCGAAAACAGCGCGAGAGGAGAGAGAGCCGGGACAGCGAAAACAGCGCGGGAGGAGAGAGCCGGGAGATTAAAAAAGCGCGGGAGAGAGCCGGGACAGCGAAAACAGCGCGGGAGGAGAGAGCCGCGGCAGCGAAAACAGCGCGGGAGGAGAGAGCCGGGGCAGCGAAAACAGCGCAGGAGGAGAGAGAGCCGGGGCAGCGAAAACAGCGCGGGAGAGAGAGCCGGGACAGTGAAAACAGTGCGGGAGGAGTGAGCCGGGGCAGCGAAAACATCGCGGGGAGAGACAGCCGGCACAGTGAAAACAGCGCGGGAGGAGAGAGCCGGGGCAGCGAAAACAGCGCGGGAGGTGAGAGCCGGGAAATTTTAAAAGCGCGCGAGGAGAGAGCCGGGACAGCGAAAACAGCGCGGGAGGAGAGAGCCGGGAGATTTAAAAAGCGCGGGAGGAGAGAGCCGGGACAGCGAAAACAGCGCGAGAGGAGAGAGCCGGGACAGCGAAAACAGCATGGGAGGAGAGAGCCGGGAGATTTTAAAAGCGCGGGAGAGAGCCGGGACAGCGAAAACAGCGCGGGAGGAGAGAGCCGCGAGATTTTAAAAGCGCGGGAGAGAGCCGGGACAACGAAAACAGCGCGGGAGGAGAGAGCCGCGAGATTTTAAAAGCGCGGGAGGAGAGAGCCGGGACAGCGAAAACAGCGCGAGAGGAGAGAGAGCCGGGACAGCGAAACAGCGCGGGAGGAGAGAGCCGGGAGATTTAAAAAGCGCGGGAGGAGAGAGCCGGGACAGCGAAAACAGCACGAGAGGAGAGAGCCGGGACAGTGAAAACAGCACGGGAGGAGAGAGCCGGGACAGTGAAAACAGCGCGGGAGGAGAGAGCCGGGAGATTTAAAAAGCGCGGGAGGAGAGAGCCGGGACAGCGAAAACAGCGCGAGAGGAGAGAGCCGGGAGATTTAAAAAGCGCGGGAGAGAGCCGGGACAGCGAAAACAGCACGGGAGGAGAGAGCCGGGAGATTTTAAAAGCGCGGGAGAGAGCCGGGACAGCGAAAACAGCGCGGGAGGAGAGAGCCGGGAGATTTTAAAAGCGCGGGAGGAGAGAGCCGGGACAGCGAAAACAGCGCGAGAGGAGAGCCGGGACAGCGAAACAGCGCGGGAGGAGAGAGCCGGGAGATTTTAAAAGCGCGGGAGGAGAGAGCCGGGACAGCGAAAACAGCGCGAGAGGAGAGAGAGCCGGGACAGCGAAACAGCGCGGGAGGAGAGAGCCGGGAGATTTAAAAAGCGCAGGAGAGAGCCGGGACAGCGAAAACAGCGCGAGAGGAGAGAGAGCCGGGACAGCGAAAACAGCGCGAGAGGAGAGAGAGCCGGGACAGTGAAAACAGCGCGGGAGGAGAGAGAGCCGGGACAGCGAAAACAGCGCGGGAGGAGAGAGCCGGGAGATTTTAAAAGCGCGGGAGGAGAGAGCCGGGACAGCGAAAACAGCGCGAGAGGAGAGAGAGCCGGGACAGCGAAAACAGCGCGGGAGGAGAGAGCCGGGAGATTAAAAAAGCGCGGGAGAGAGCCGGGACAGCGAAAACAGCGCGGGAGGAGAGAGCCGGGAGATTTTAAAAGCGCGGGAGAGAGCCGGGACAGCGAAAACAGCGCGGGAGGAAAGAGCCGGGAGATTTCAAAAGCGCGGGAGGAGAGAGCCGGGACAGCGAAAACAGCGCGGGAGGAGAGAGCCGGGACAGCGAAAACAGCGCGAGAGGAGAGAGAGCCGGGAGATTTAAAAAGCGCGGGAGGAGAGAGCCGGGACAGCGAAAACAGCGCGAGAGGAGAGAGAGCCAGGTCAGCGAAAACAGCGCGGGAGGAGAGAGCCAGGAGATTTAAAAAGTGCGGGAGAGAGCCGGGACAGTGAAAACAGCGCGGGAAGAGAGAGCCGGGTGATTTAAAAAGCGCAGGAGGAGAGAGTCCGGACAGCGAAAACAGCGCGAGAGGAGAGAGCCGGGAGATTGAAAAAGCGCGGGAGAGAGCCGGGACAACGAAAACAGCGAAAACAGGAGGAGAGAGCCGGGACAGCGAAAACAGCGCGAGAGGAGAGAGAGCCGGGACAGCGAAACAGCGCGGGAGGAGAGAGCCGGGAGATTTAAAAAGCGCGGGAGAGAGCCGGGACAGCGAAAACAGCGCGGGAGGAAAGAGAGCCGGGACAGCGAAAACAGCGCGGGAGGAGCGAGCCGGGAGATTAAAAAAGCGCGGGAGAGAGCCGGGACAGCGAAAACAGCGCGGGAGGGGAGAGCCGGGAGATTTTAAAAGCGCGGGAGGAGAGAGCCAGGACAGCGAAAACAGCGCGAGAGGAGAGAGAGCCGGGACAGCGAAAACAGCGCGGGAGGAGCGAGCCGGGAGATTAAAAAAGCGCGGGAGAGAGCCGGGACAGCGAAAACAGCGCGGGAGGAGAGAGCCGGGACAGTGAAAACAGCGCGGGAGGAGAGAGCCGGGACAGCGAAAACAGCGCGAGAGGAGAGAGAGCCGGGACAGTGAAAACAGCGCGGGAGGAGAGAGAGCCGGGACAGCGAAAACAGCGCGGGAGGAGAGAGCCGGGAGATTTTAAAAGCGCGGGAGGAGAGAGCCGGGACAGCGAAAACAGCGCGAGAGGAGAGAGAGCCGGGACAGCGAAAACAGCGCGGGAGGAGAGAGCCGGGAGATTAAAAAAGCGCGGGAGAGAGCCGGGACAGCGAAAACAGCGCGGGAGGAGAGAGCCGGGAGATTTTAAAAGCGCGGGAGAGAGCCGGGACAGCGAAAACAGCGCGGGAGGAGAGAGCCGGGACAGCGAAAACAGCGCGAGAGGAGAGAGAGCCGGGAGATTTAAAAAGCGCGGGAGGAGAGAGCCGGGACAGCGAAAACAGCGCGAGAGGAGAGAGAGCCAGGTCAGCGAAAACAGCGCGGGAGGAGAGAGCCAGGAGATTTAAAAAGTGCGGGAGAGAGCCGGGACAGTGAAAACAGCGCGGGAAGAGAGAGCCGGGTGATTTAAAAAGCGCAGGAGGAGAGAGTCCGGACAGCGAAAACAGCGCGAGAGGAGAGAGCCGGGAGATTGAAAAAGCGCGGGAGAGAGCCGGGACAACGAAAACAGCGAAAACAGGAGGAGAGAGCCGGGACAGCGAAAACAGCGCGAGAGGAGAGAGAGCCGGGACAGCGAAACAGCGCGGGAGGAGAGAGCCGGGAGATTTAAAAAGCGCGGGAGAGAGCCGGGACAGCGAAAACAGCGCGGGAGGAAAGAGAGCCGGGACAGCGAAAACAGCGCGGGAGGAGCGAGCCGGGAGATTAAAAAAGCGCGGGAGAGAGCCGGGACAGCGAAAACAGCGCGGGAGGGGAGAGCCGGGAGATTTTAAAAGCGCGGGAGGAGAGAGCCAGGACAGCGAAAACAGCGCGAGAGGAGAGAGAGCCGGGACAGCGAAAACAGCGCGGGAGGAGCGAGCCGGGAGATTAAAAAAGCGCGGGAGAGAGCCGGGACAGCGAAAACAGCGCGGGAGGAGAGAGCCGGGACAGTGAAAACAGCGCGGGAGGAGAGAGCCGGGACAGCGAAAACAGCGCGGGAGGAGAGAGCCGGGGCAGTGAAAACAGCGCGGGAGGAGAGAGCCGGGACAGTGAAAACAGCGCGGGAGGAGAGAGCCGGGGCAGCGAAAACAGCGCGGGAGGAGAGAGCCGGGACAGTGAAAACAGCGCGGAGGAGAGAGCCGGGACAGTGAAAACAGCGCGGGAGGAGAGAGCCGGGGCAGCGAAAACAGCGCGGGAGGAGAGAGAGCCAGGACAGTGAAAACAGCGCGGGAGGAGAGAGCCGGGACAGCCAAAACAGCGCGGGAGGAGAGAGCCGGGACAGTGAAAACAGCGCGGGAGGAGAGAGAGCCGGGACAGTGAAAACAGCGCGGGAGGAGAGAGCCGGGGCAGCGAAAACAGCGCGGGAGGAGAGAGCCGGGACAGTGAAAACAGCGCGGGAGGAGAGAGCCGGGACAGCGAAAACAGCGCGGGAGGAGAGAGCCGGGACAGTGAAAACAGCGCGGGAGGAGAGAGCCGGGACAGCGAAAACAGCGCGGGAGGAGAGAGCCGGGACAGCGAAAACAGCGCGGGAGGAGAGAGCCGGGACAGCGAAAACAGCGCGGGAGGAAAGAGCCGGGACAGTGAAAACAGCGCGGGAGGAGAGAGCCGGGACAGCGAAAACAGCACGGGAGGAGAGAGCCGGGACAGCGAAAACAGCGCGAGAGGAGAGAGCCGGGACAGCGAAAACAGCGCGGGAGGAAAGAGCCGGGACAGTGAAAACAGCGCGGGAGGAGAGAGCCGGGACAGCGAAAACAGCGCGGGAGGAAAGAGCCGGGACAGTGAAAACAGCGCGGGAGGAGAGAGCCGGGACAGCGAAAACAGCGCGGGAGGAGAGAGCCGGGACAGTGAAAACAGCGCGGGAGGAGAGAGCCGGGGCAGCGAAAACAGCGCGGGAGGACAGAGAGCCGTGACAGTGTAAACAGCGCGGGAGGAGAGAGCCGGGAGATTTAAAAAGCGCGGGAGGAGAGCCGGGACAGTGAAAACAGCGCGAGAGGAGAGAGTCGGGAGATTTTAAAAGCGTGGGAGGAGAGAGCCGGGACAGCGAAAGCAGCGCGAGAGGAGAGAGAGCCGGGACAGCGAAAACAGCGCGGGAGGAGAGAGAGCCGGGACAGCGAAAGCAGCGCGAGAGGAGAGAGAGCCGGGACAGTGAAAACAGCGCGGGAGGAGAGAGAGCCGGGACAGTGAAAACAGCGCGGGAGGAGAGAGCCGGGGCAGCGAAAACAGCGCGGGGAGAGACAGCCGGCACAGTGAAAACAGCGCGGGAGGAGCGAGCCGGGGTTAGCGAAAACAGCGCGGGAGGAGAGAGAGCCGGGGCAGCGAAAACAGCGCGGGAGGAGAGAGCCGGGGCAGCGAAAACAGCGCGGGGAGAGACAGCCGGCACAGTGAAAACAGCGCGGGAGGAGAGAGAGCCGGGACAGTGAAAACAGCGCGGGAGGAGAGAGAGCTGGGACAGCGAAAACAGCGCGGGAGGAGAGAGCCGGGGCAGCGAAAACAGCGCGGGGAGAGACAGCCGGCACAGTGAAAACAGCGCGGGAGGAGAGAGCCGGGGCAGCGAAAGCAGCGCGGGAGGTGAGAGCCGGGACAGTGAAAACAGCGCGGGAGGAGAGAGCCGGGACAGTGAAAACAGCGCGGGAGGAGAGAGCCGGGAGATTTAAAAAGCGCGGGAGGACAGAGCCGGGACAGCGAAAACAGCGCGAGAGGAGAGAGAGCCGGGAGATTTAAAAAGCGCGGGAGAGAGCCGGGACAGCGAAAACAGCGCGGGAGGAGAGAGCCGTGAGATTTTAAAAGCGCGGGAGGAGAGAGCCGGGACAGCGAAAACAGCGCGAGAGGAGAGAGAGCCGGGACAGCGAAAACAGCGCGGGAGGAGAGAGCCGGGAGATTAAAAAAGCGCGGGAGAGAGCCGGGACAGCGAAAACAGCGCGGGAGGAGAGAGCCGCGGCAGCGAAAACAGCGCGGGAGGAGAGAGCCGGGGCAGCGAAAACAGCGCAGGAGGAGAGAGAGCCGGGGCAGCGAAAACAGCGCGGGAGAGAGAGCCGGGACAGTGAAAACAGTGCGGGAGGAGTGAGCCGGGGCAGCGAAAACATCGCGGGGAGAGACAGCCGGCACAGTGAAAACAGCGCGGGAGGAGAGAGCCGGGGCAGCGAAAACAGCGCGGGAGGTGAGAGCCGGGAAATTTTAAAAGCGCGGGAGGAGAGAGCCGGGACAGCGAAAACAGCGTGGGAGGAGAGAGCCGGGAGATTTAAAAAGCGCGGGAGGAGAGAGCCGGGACAGCGAAAACAGCGCGAGAGGAGAGAGCCGGGACAGCGAAAACAGCATGGGAGGAGAGAGCCGGGAGATTTTAAAAGCGCGGGAGAGAGCCGGGACAGCGAAAACAGCGCGGGAGGAGAGAGCCGCGAGATTTTAAAAGCGCGGGAGAGAGCCGGGACAACGAAAACAGCGCGGGAGGAGAGAGCCGCGAGATTTTAAAAGCGCGGGAGGAGAGAGCCGGGACAGCGAAAACAGCGCGAGAGGAGAGAGAGCCGGGACAGCGAAACAGCGCGGGAGGAGAGAGCCGGGAGATTTAAAAAGCGCGGGAGGAGAGAGCCGGGACAGCGAAAACAGCACGAGAGGAGAGAGCCGGGACAGTGAAAACAGCACGGGAGGAGAGAGCCGGGACAGTGAAAACAGCGCGGGAGGAGAGAGCCGGGAGATTTAAAAAGCGCGGGAGGAGAGAGCCGGGACAGCGAAAACAGCGCGAGAGGAGAGAGCCGGGAGATTTAAAAAGCGCGGGAGAGAGCCGGGACAGCGAAAACAGCATGGGAGGAGAGAGCCGGGAGATTTTAAAAGCGCGGGAGAGAGCCGGGACAGCGAAAACAGCGCGGGAGGAGAGAGCCGGGAGATTTTAAAAGCGCGGGAGGAGAGAGCCGGGACAGCGAAAACAGCGCGAGAGGAGAGAGAGCCGGGACAGCGAAAACAGCGTGGGAGGAGAGAGCCGGGAGATTAAAAAAGCGCGGGAGAGAGCCGGGACAGTGAAAACAGCGCGGGAGGAGAGAGCCGGGAGATTTTAAAAGCGCGGGAGAGAGCCGGGACAGCGAAAACAGCGCGGGAGGAAAGAGCCGGGAGATTTCAAAAGCGCGGGAGGAGAGAGCCGGGACAGCGAAAACAGCGCGGGAGGAGAGAGCCGGGACAGCGAAAACAGCGCGAGAGGAGAGAGAGCCAGGTCAGCGAAAACAGCGCGGGAGGAGAGAGCCGGGAGATTTAAAAAGTGCGGGAGGAGAGAGTCCGGACAGCGAAAACAGCGCGAGAGGAGAGAGCCGGGAGATTGAAAAAGCGCGGGAGAGAGCCGGGACAACGAAAACAGCGAAAACAGGAGGAGAGAGCCGGGACAGCGAAAACAGCGCGAGAGGAGAGAGAGCCGGGACAGCGAAACAGCGCGGGAGGAGAGAGCCGGGAGATTTAAAAAGCGCGGGAGGAGAGAGCCGGGACAGCGAAAACAGCGCGAGAGGAGAGAGAGCCGGGACAGCGAAAACAGCGCGGGAGGAGCGAGCCGGGAGATTTAAAAAGCGCGGGAGAGAGCCGGGACAGCGAAAACAGCGCGGGAGGAGAGAGCCGGGAGATTTTAAAAGCGCGGGAGAGAGCCGGGACAGCGAAAACAGCACGGGAGGAGAGAGCCAGGACAGCGAAAACAGCGCGGGAGGAGAGAGCCGGGACAGCGAAAACAGCGCGGGAGGAGAGAGCCGGGACAGCGAAAACAGCGCGAGAGGAGAGAGAGCCAGGTCAGCGAAAACAGCGCGGGAGGAGAGAGCCGGGACAGCGAAAACAGCGCGGGAGGAGAGAGCCGGGACAGCGAAAACAGCGCGAGAGGAGAGAGAGCCAGGTCAGCGAAAACAGCGCGGGAGGAGAGAGCCGGGAGATTTAAAAAGTGCGGGAGAGAGCCGGGACAGTGAAAACAGCGCGGGAAGAGAGAGCCGGGTGATTTAAAAAGCGCAGGAGGAGAGAGTCCGGACAGCGAAAACAGCGCGAGAGGAGAGAGCCGGGAGATTGAAAAAGCGCGGGAGAGAGCCGGGACAACGAAAACAGCGAAAACAGGAGGAGAGAGCCGGGACAGCGAAAACAGCGCGAGAGGAGAGAGAGCCGGGACAGCGAAACAGCGCGGGAGGAGAGAGCCGGGAGATTTAAAAAGCGCGGGAGAGAGCCGGGACAGCGAAAACAGCGCGGGAGGGGAGAGCCGGGAGATTTAAAAAGCGCGGGAGGAGAGAGCCGGGACAGCGAAAACAGCGCGAGAGGAGAGAGAGCCGGGACAGCAAAAACAGCGCGGGAGGAGCGAGCCGGGAGATTAAAAAAGCGCGGGAGAGAGCCGGGACAGCGAAAACAGCGCGGGAGGAGAGAGCCGGGAGATTTTAAAAGCGCGGGAGAGAGCCGGGACAGCGAAAACAGCGCGGGAGGAGAGAGCCAGGACAGCGAAAACAGCGCGGGAGGAGAGAGCCGGGACAGCGAAAACAGCGCGGGAGGAGAGAGCCGGGACAGCGAAAACAGCGCGAGAGGAGAGAGAGCCAGGTCAGCGAAAACAGCGCGGGAGGAGAGAGCCGGGACAGCGAAAACAGCGCGGGAGGAGAGAGCCGGGACAGCGAAAACAGCGCGAGAGGAGAGAGAGCCAGGTCAGCGAAAACAGCGCGGGAGGAGAGAGCCGGGACAGCGAAAACAGCGCGGGAGGAAAGAGCCGGGAGATTTCAAAAGCGCGGGAGGAGAGAGCCGGGACAGCGAAAACAGCGCGGGAGGAGAGAGCCGGGACAGCGAAAACAGCGCGAGAGGAGAGAGAGCCAGGTCAGCGAAAACAGCGCGGGAGGAGAGAGCCGGGAGATTTAAAAAGTGCGGGAGAGAGCCGGGACAGTGAAAACAGCGTGGGAAGAGAGAGCCGGGAGATTTAAAAAGCGCAGGAGGAGAGAGTCCGGACAGCGAAAACAGCGCGAGAGGAGAGAGCCGGGAGATTAAAAAAGCGCGGGAGAGAGCCGGGACAACGAAAACAGCGAAAACAGGAGGAGAGAGCCGGGAGAATTAAAAAGCATGGGAGAGAGCCGGGACAGTGAAAACAGCGCGGGAGGAGAGAGCCGGGAGATTGAAAAAGCGCGGGAGGAGAGAGCCGGGACAGTGCTGGGAGAGGTGAGTGCACAAAAGGTGTGGCAGGAGTGCCTTTAGAGACGAAGTGCTGATTGGAACAGAGTGCATCTGAGTTTAGGTGAGTGACTGTGCTGATTGGAACAGAGTGCATTTGAGTTTAGGTGAGTGACTGAGTTCGGGTGAGTGGCGAGAGAGGGCTGTGTTTTTGTTGGTGTTCGGGTTTATCCTTGAGATTATATTTTTTAAAAAATTATTTCAATTAATTAACTAGTTGAATATGGCTGGACAGGTGATGTGCTGTTGCTGTATGATGATGGAACTGGTGGATCCCATTGAGACCGTCAGTGACCACATCTGCAGCAAGTGTTGGCTGCTCGAGGAACTTCGGCTCAGAATTGATGAGCTGGAGACCGAGCTGCACACACTGCGGCACATCAGGGAGGGGGAAAATTACCTGGACGCTTTGTTTCAGGAGGCAGTCACACCCGGTATAATAAGTACTGTTAATTCGGACAGTGGTCAGGGACAGAGTGGTGTGACTGCAAGGGAGGCAGGTAGGGGGATCCTGAGTTTAGGAGTTGAGGAGCCTCAGCCCCTGACCTTGTCCAACAGGTATGAGGTACTTGCTTCCTGTGTGGATGAGGAAGAGGGCTGTAGGGAGGATGCGTTGACTGACCACTGCACCGTGGTACAGGAAGCCATTCAAGAGGGGGGAGCAAAAAGACAAGTGGTAGTTGTAGGGGATTCTATAATTAGGGAGATTGATGGCATCCTTTGTGAGCCAGATCGAGAGTCCCGCATGGTATGTTGCCTGCCCGGTGCCAGGGTGAGGGACATCTCTGATCGGCTTGAAAGGATTTTGGAGAGGGAGGAGGAGGATCCAGTTGTTGTGGTCCACGTTGGGACTAACAACATAGGTAAGTCTAGGAAAGAGGACCTGTTTGGGGATTATCAAACACTAGCGACTAAATTAAAGAACAGGTCCTCCAGGGTTATAATCTCTGGATTACTACCCGAGCCACGTGCCAATTGGCATAGGGTTGAGAAAATTAGGGAAGTTAACACGTGGCTAAAGGAGTGGTGCGGGAAAGAGGGATTCCATTTCATGGGGCATTGGCATCAGTACTGGGGCAGGAGGGACCTGTACCATTGGGACGGTCTTCACCTGAACCATTCTGGGACCAGTGTTCTAGCGAATAGGATAAATAGGTTGGTCACAAGGACTTTAAACTAGCAAGTTGCGGGGAAGGGAAGTGTAAAGCTATGGACAGTATAATGGTTAATGGAGATCAAGGCAGCAGGTTACGTGACAGGTTATTATGTAGAGATATGGGTTCACAGACAAGGAAAATTAGGAGAAAGGGTAAGAGGAAAAATAATTTGCGAAAAGTTACTGATCAAGGTGTTAGGATTCATAACAAAGACATAAAAAACAGCATAAGTGTACTTTACCTGAATGCTCGTAGTATACGAAATAAGGTAAATGAGTTGATGGCGCAAATCATCGTGAATGACTATGATTTAGTGGCCATTACTGAAACATGGTTAAAAGATGGTCACGACTGGGAGTTAAATATCCAAGGGTATCAGACTATATGAAAGGATAGAATGGACGGTAAGGGCGGTGGTGTAGCTTTGTTGTTTAAGGATGGCATCCGGGCAATAGTAAGGGATGATATTGGTGCTATGGAGGACAAGGTTGAATCAATTTGGGTGGAAATCAGGAATAGTAAGGCGAAAAGGTCACTGATAGGAGTAGTCTATAGGCCACCAAATAGTAACAGGATGGTAGGGCAGGCAATAAACAAAGAAATAACGGATGCATGTAGAAATGGTACAGCGGTTATCATGGGAGATTTTAATCTGCATATCGATTGGGTTAACCAGGTTGGTAAAGGCAGCCTTGAGGAGGAGTTTATAGAATGTACCCGGGATAATTTCCTGGAACAGTATGTAATGGATCCTACAAGGGAACAAGCGGTCCTAGATCTGGTCCTGTGTAATGAGGCAGGATTGATTAATGATCTCATAGTTCGGGATCCTCTTGGAAGGAGCGACCACAATATGGTGGAATTTAAAATACAGTTGGAGGATGACACGGTAAAATCAAACACGAGTGTTTTGTGCTTAAACAAAGGCGATTACAATGGGATGAGAGAAGAACTAGCTAAGGTAGACTGGGAGCAAAGACTTCATGGTGAAGCAGTTGAGGAACAGTGGAGAACCTTCCGAGCGTTCTTTCACAGTGTTCAGAAAAGGTTCATACCGACAAAAAAGAAAGACGGTAGAAAGGGGAAAAATCGACCATGGATATCTAAGGAGGTGAGGGAGAGTATCAAATTGAAGGAAAAAACATACAAAGTGGCAAAAATTAGTGGGAGACTACAGGACTGGGAAGTCTTTAGGGGACAACAGAAAGCTACTAAAAAAGCTATAAAGAAGAGTAAGGTAGACTATGAAAGTAAACTGGCTCAGAACATAAAAGCAGATAGTAAAAGCTTCTACAAATATATAAGACAAAAAAGAGTGGCTAAGGTAAATATTGGTCCTTTGGAAGATGAGAAGGGAGATTTAATAATAGGAGACGGGGAAATGGCTGAGGAGCTGAACAAGTTTTTTGGGTCAGTCTTCACAGTGGAGGACACAAATAACATGCCAGTGACTGATGGAAATAAAGATATGATAGGTGAGGACCTTGAGATGATTGTAATCACTAAGGAGGCAGTATTGGGCAAGCTAATGGGGCGAAAGGTAGACAAGTCTCCTGGCCCTGATGGGATGCATCCCAGAGTGTTAAAAGAGATGGCTAGGGAAATTGTAAACGCACTAGTGATAATTTATCAAAATTCACTAGACTCTGGGGTGGTCCCAGAGGATTGGAAAGTAGCAAATGTGACACCACTGTTTAAAAAAGGAGGTCGGCAGAAAGCGGGTAATTATAGGCCGGTAAGCTTAACTTCGGTTGTAGGGAAAATGCTGGAATCTATCATCAAGGAGGAAATAGCGGGGCACCTGGAGGGAAATTGTCCCATTGGGCAGACACAGCATGGGTTCACAAAGGGTAGGTCGTGTCTGACTAATTTGGTAGAATTTTTTGAGGACGTTACCAGTGCAGTAGATAACGGGGAGCCAATGGATGTGGTATATCTGGATTTCCAGAAAGCTTTTGACAAGGTGCCACACAAAAGGTTGCTGCATAAACTAAAGATGCATGGCATTGAGGGTAAAGTGGTAGCATGGGTAGAGGATTGGTTAACTAACAGAAAGCAGAGAGTGGGGATAAATGGATGTTTCTCTGGTTGGCAACCTGTAATTAGTGGGGTCCCTCAAGGATCAGTGTTGGGCCCCCAGTTGTTCACAATTTACATAGACGATTTGGAGTTGGGGACCAAGTGCAATGTGTCAAAGTTTGCAGACGACACTAAGATGAGTGGTAAAGCAAAAAGTGCAGAGGATACCGGAAGTCTGCAGAAGGATTTGGATAGGTTAGGTGAATGGGCTAGGGTCTGGCAGACGGAATTCAATGTTGCCAAGTGTGAAGCTATCCATTTTGGGAGGAATAACAGCAGAATGGATTATTATTTAAACGGTAAGATGTTAAAACATGCTGCTGTGCAGAGGGACCTGGGTGTGCTGGTGCAGGAGTCGCAAAAAGTTGGTGTGCAGGTGCAACAGGTGATTAAGAAGGCTAATCGAGTTTTGTCTTTCATTGCTAGAGGGATGGAGTTCAAGACTAGGGCGGTTATGCTGCAATTGTATAGGGTGTTGGTGAGGCCGCATCTGGAGTATTGTGTTCAGTTTTGGTCTCCTTACCTGAGAAAGGACATATTGGCACTGGAGGGAGTGCAGAGGAGATTCACTAGGTTGATCCCAGAGTTGAGGGGATTAGATTATGACGAGAGGTTGAGTCGACTGGGACTTTACTCATTGGAGTTTAGAAGGATGCGGGGGGATCTTATTGAACATATAAAATTATGAAGGGAATTGATAGGATAGATGCGGGCAGGTTGTTTCCACTGGTCGGGGAGAGCAGAACTAGGGGGCATAGCCTCAAAATAAGGGGAAGTAGATTTAGGACGGAGTTTAGGAGGAACTTTTTCACCCAAAGGGTTGTGAATCTCTGGAATTCCTTGCCCAGTGAAGCAGTTGAGGCTCTTTCTTTAAACGTTTTTAAGAAAAACATAGATACCTTTCTAAAGAATAAAGGGATTTGGGGATATGGTGTACGGGCCGGAGAGTGGAGCTGAGTCCACAAAGATCAGCCATGATCTCATGAAATGGCGGAGCAGGCTCGAGGGGCCAGATGGCCTACTCCTGTTCCTAGTTCTTATGTTCTTATGTGGGGCTGGAGAGGAGGCCGACACAGAGGCCAGCGTGGGGGTTGAATGTGGGGCTGGAGAGGAGGCCGACACAGAGGCAGGCATGGAGGTTGGATGTGGGGCTGGAGAGGAGGCCGGCACAGAGGCCGGGGTGGAGGTTGGACATGGCCCTGGCGAGGAGGCCGGCACAGAGGCCGGCGTGGGGGTTGGACATGGCCCTGGAGAGGAGGCCGGCACAGAGACGGCGTGGAGGTTTGACGTGGTCCTGGAGAGGAGGCCGGCACAGAGGCCAGCTTGGGGTTTGAATGTGGGGCTGGAGAGGAGGCCGACACAGAGGCCGGCATGGAGATTGAATGTGGGGCTGGAGAGGAGGCCAACACAGAGGCCGGGGTGGAGGTTGGACGTGGCCCCGGAGAGAAGGCCGACACAGAGGCTGGCGTGGGGGTTGAATGTGGGGCTGGAGAGGAGGCCGGCGTGGGGGTTGAATGTGGGGCTGGAGAGGAGGCCGGCACAGAGGCCAGCGTTGAGGTTGGACGTGGTCCTGGAGAGGAGGCCGACACAGAGGCCGGGGTGGAGGTTGGACGTGGCCCCGGAGAGAAGGCCGGCGTGGAGGTTGGATGTGGCCCTGGAGAGGAGGCCGGCACAGAGGCCGGCGTGGGGGTTGAATGTGGGGCTGGAGAGGAGGCCGACACAGAGGCCGGCGTGGAGGTTGGATGTGGTCCTGGAGAGGAGGCCGACACAGAGGCCAGCTTGGGGTTTGAATGTGGGGCTGGAGAGGAGGCCGACACAGAGGCCGGGGTGGAGGTTGGACGTGGCCCCGGAGAGGAGGCTGGCACAGAGGCCGGGATGGGGGTTGGATGTGGCCCTGGAGAGGAGGCCGGCACAGAGGCCGGGGTGGAGGTTGGATGTGGCCCTGGAGAGGAGGCCGACACAGAGGCCGGGATGGGGGTTGGGTGTGGCCCTGGAGAGGAGGCCGGCACAGAGGCCGGGGTGGGGGTTGGACGTGGCCCCGGAGAGAAGGCCGGCGTGGAGGTTGGATGTGGCCCTGGAGAGGAGGCCGGCACAGAGGAAGGCGTGGGGGTTGAATGTGGGGCTGGAGAGGAGGCCGACACAGAGGCCGGCGTGGAGGTTGGATGTGGTCCTGGAGAGGAGGCCGACACAGAGGCCAGCTTGGGGTTTGAATGTGGGGCTGGAGAGGAGGCCGACACAGAGGCCGGGGTGGAGGTTGGACGTGGCCCCGGAGAGGAGGCTGGCACAGAGGCCGGGATGGGGGTTGGATGTGGCCCTGGAGAGGAGGCCGGCACAGAGGCCGGGGTGGAGGTTGGATGTGGCCCTGGAGAGGAGGCCGACACAGAGGCCGGGATGGGGGTTGGGTGTGGCCCTGGAGAGGAGGCCGGCACAGAGGCCGGGGTGGGGGTTGGATGTGGCCCTGGAGAGGAGGCCGGCACAGAGGCCGGGGTGGAGGTTGGATGTGGCCCTGGAGAGGAGGCCGACACAGAGGTCGGCGTGGAGGTTGGACATGGCCCTGGAGAGGAGGCCGGCGTGGAGGTTGAATGTGGGGCTGGACAGGAGGCCGGCACCGAGGCCGGGGTGGTGGTTGGACGTGGTCCTGGAGAGGAGGCTGGCACAGACCCGGGGTGGAGGTTGAATGTGGCCCTGGAGAGGAGGCTGGCACAGAGGCCGTCGTGGAGGTTGGACATGGCCCTGGAGAGGAGGCCGGCGTGGAGGTTGGGTGTGGGGCTGGAGAGGAGGCCGACACAGAGGCCGTGGTGGAGGTTGGACATGGCGCTGGAGAGGAGGCTGGCACAGAGGCCAACGTGGAGGTTGGATGTGGGGCTGGAGAGGAGGCCGGCACAGAGGCCGGGGTGGAGGTTGGACATGGCGCTGGAGAGGAGGCTGGCACAGAGGCCGGCGTGGGGGTTGAATGTGGCGCTGGAGAGGAGACCGGCACAGAGGCCGGGGTGGGGGTTGAATGTGGGGCTGGAGAGGAGGCCGACACAGAGGCCAGCGTTGAGGTTGGACGTGGTCCTGGAGAGGAGGCCGACACAGAGGCCGGCGTGGAGGTTGGATGTGGCCCTGGAGAGGAGGCTGGCACAGAGGCCGGGATGGGGGTTGGATGTGGAGCTGGAGAGGAGGCCCGCACAGAGGCCGGTGTGGAGGTTGGACATGGCCCTTGAGAGGAGACCGGCGTGGAGGTTGGATGTGGGGCTGGAGTGGAGACCGGCACAGAGGCCGGCGTGGAGGTTGGACATGGCGCTGGAGTGGAGACCGGCACAGAGGCCGGCGTGGAGGTTGGATGTGGGGCTGGAGAGGAGGCCGACACAGAGGCCGGCGTGGAGCTTGGATGTGGGGCTGGAGAGGAGGCCGGCACAGAGGCCGGGGTTGAGGTTGGACGTGGTCCTGGAGTGGAGGCCGACACAGAGGCCGGCGTGGAGGTTGGATGTGGGGCTGGAGAGGAGGCCGGCACAGAGGCCGGCGTGGAGGTTGGACATGGCCCTGGAGAGGAGGCCGACACAGAGGCCGGCGTGGAGGTTGGATGTGGGGCTGGAGAGGAGGCCGGCACAGAGGCCGGCGTGGAGGTTGGACATGGCCCTGGAGAGGAGGTCGGCGTGGAGGTTGATGTGGCCCTGGAGAGGAGTCCGGCAGAGAGGCCGGCGTGGAGGTTGGATGTGGCCCTGGAGAGGAGGCCGACACAAAGGCCGGCGTGGAGGTTGATGTGGCCCTGGAGAGGAGTCCGGCACAGAGGCCGGCGTGGAGGTTGGATGTGGGGCTGGAGAGGAGGCCGGCACAGAGGCCGGCGTGGAGGTTGGATGTGGACCTGGAGAGGAGGCCGACACAGAGGCCGGCGTGGAGGTTGATGTGGCCCTGGAGAGGAGTCCGGCACAGAGGCCGGCGTGGAGGTTGGATGTGGCCCTGGAGAGGAGGCCGACACAGAGGCCGGCGTGGAGGTTGGATGTGGCCCTGGAGAGGAGGTCGGCGTGGAGGTTGATGTGGCCCTGAAGAGGAGGTCGGCGTGGAGGTTGATGTGGCCCTGGAGAGGAGGCCGGCACAGAGGCTGGCGTGGGGGTTGAATGTGGGGCTGATTGCGGATCTGGGTTTTGGTGTGAGGCAGGCAAAGAAGATTGACGATGATGTGGGGTTTAATAAGAATGTGGAGGTCTCTCCATCAGTGGTTTGGGAGGTGTTGAAAGCGGTGGTAAGTGGCGAGATCATCTCGTATAAGGCGCAGGTGGATAGGGAGACAAGAGAGTGGCAGTGGCTGGTGGATGAAATCTTGGAAGTATGTGGAAGATCCAACTCTGGATCTTCTGTTCAGTAAAAAGGAACTGCAGGAACGGTTTGACTTTTTGTTGACATGACGAATGTGATATAAAAGTTACTTTAGAGATATTAGTTACTGTAATGGAGAGATAGGCCAGTCTCATTCTGGTGAGTTCACAGACAAAGGATTTCAGACCGCATGGCAAAGCAAAGAGGCGGTGCAAAGAACAAAGAACAAAGAACAAAGAAATGTACAGCACAGGAACAGGCCCTTCGGCCCTCCAAGCCCGTGCCGACCATACTGCCCGACTAAACTACAATCTTCTACACTTCCTGGGTTCGTATCCTTCTATTCCCATCCTATTCATATATTTGTCAAGATGCCCCTTAAATGTCCCTATCGTCCCTGCTTCCACTACCTCCTCCGGTAGCGAGTTCCAGGTACCCACTACCCTCGGTGTAAAAAACTTGCCTCGTACATCTACTCTAAACCTTGCCCCTCTCACCTTAAACCTATGCCCCCTAGTAATTGACCCCTCTACCCTGGGGAAAAGCCTCTGACTATCCACTCTGTCTATGCCCCTCATAATTTTGTATACCTCTATCAGGTCGCCCCTCAACCTCCTTCGTTCCGGTGAGAACAAACCGAGTTTATTCAACCGCTCCTCATAGCTTATGCCCTCCATACCAGGCAACATTCTGGTAAATCTCTTCTGCACCCTCTCTAAAGCCTCCACATCCTTCTGGTAGTGTGGCGACCAGAATTGAACACTATACTCCAAGTGTGGCCTAACTAAGGTTCTATACAGCTGCAACATGACTTGCCAATTCTTATACTCAATGCCCCGGCCAATGAAGGCAAGCATGCCGTATGCCTTCTTGACTACCTTCTCCACCTGTGTTGCCCCTTTCAATGACCTGTGGACCTGTACTCCTAGATCTCTTTGACTTTCAATACTCTTGAGGGTTCTACCATTCACTGTATATTCCCTACCTGCATTAGACCTTCCAAAATGCATTACCTCACATTTGTCCGGATTAAACTCCATCTGCCATCTCTCCGCCCAAGTCTCCAGACAATCTAAATCCTGCTGTATCCTCAGACAGTCCTCATCGCTATCCGCAATTCCACCAACCTTTGTGTCGTCTGCAAACTTACTAATCAGACCAGTTACATTTTCCTCCAAATCATTTATATATACTACAAAGAGCAAAGGTCCCAGCACTGATCCCTGTGGAACACCACTGGTCACAGCCCTCCAATTAGAAAAGCATCCCTCCATTGCTACCCTCTGCCTTCTATGGCCTAGCCAGTTCTGTATCCACCTTGCCAGTTCACCCCTGATCCCGTGTGACTTCACCTTTTGTACTAGTCTACCATGAGGGATCTTGTCAAAGGCCTTACTGAAGTCCATATAGACAACATCTACTGCCCTACCTGCATCAATCATCTTAGTGACCTCCTCGAAAAACTCTTATCAAGTTAGTGAGACACGACCTCCCCTTCACAAAACCGTGCTGCCTCTCACTAATACGTCCATTTGCTTCCAAATGGGAGTAGATCCTGTCTCTAAGAATTCTCTCCAGTAATTTCCCTACCACTGACGTAAGGCTCACCGGCCTGTAGTTCCCAGGATTATCCTTGCTACCCTTCTTAAACAGAGGAACAACATTGGCTATTCCCCAGTCCTCCGGGACATCCCCTGAAGACAGCGAGGATCCAAAGATTTCTGTCAAGGCCTCAGCAATTTCCTCTCCAGCCTCCTTCAGTATTCTGGGGTAGATCCCATCAGGCCCTGGGGACTTATCTACCTTAATATTTTTTAAGACACCCAACACCTTGTCTTTTTGGATCACAATGTGACCCAGGCTATCTACACCCCCTTCTCCAGACTCAACATCTACCAATTCCTTCTCTTTGGTGAATACTGATGCAAAGTATTCATTTAGTACCTCGCCCATTTCCTCTGGCTCCACACATAGATTCCCTTGCCTATCCTTCAGTGGGCCAACCCTTTCCCTGGCTACCCTCTTGCTTTTTATGTACGTGTAAAAAGCCTTGGGATTTTCCTTAACCCTATTTGCTAATGACTTTTCGTGACCGCTTCTAGCCCTCCTGACTCCTTGCTTAAGTTCCTTCCTACTTTCCTTATATGCCACACAGGCTTCGTCTGTTCCCAGCCTTTTAACCCTGACAAATGCCTCCTTTTTCTTTTTGACGAGGCCTACAATATCACTCGTCATCCAAGGTTCCCGAAAATTGCCGTATTTATCTTTCTTCCTCACAGGAACATGCCGGTCCTGTATTCCTTTCAACTGACACTTGAAAGCCTCCCACATGTCAGATGTTGATTTGCCCTCAAACATCCGCCCCCAATCTATGTTCTTCAGTTCCCGCCTAATATTGTTATAATTAGCCTTCCCCCAATTTAGCACATTCATCCTCGGACCACTCTTATCCTTGTCCACCAATACTTTAAAACTTACTGAATTGTGGTCACTGTTACCGAAATGCTCCCCTACTGAAACATCTACCACCTGGCCAGGCTCATTCCCCAATACCAGGTCCAGTACCGCCCCTTCCCTAGTTGGACTGTTTACATATTGTTTTAAGAAGCCCTCCTGGATGCTCCTTACAAACTCCGCCCCATCTAAGCCCCTGGCACTAAGTGAGTCCCAGTCAATATTGGGGAAGTTGAAGTCTCCCATCACCACAACCCTGTTGTTTTTACTCTTTTCCAAAATCTGTCTACCTATCTGCTCCTCTATCTCCCGCTGGCTGTTGGGAGGCCTGTAGTATACCCCCAACATTGTGACTGCACCCTTCTTATTCCTGATCTCTACCCATATAACCTCACTGCCCTCTGAGGTGTCCTCTCGCAGTGCGTCCACAAAAGGAGGAGAAAAGGATGCTGGGTAATAGGGGCCAGAGGAAGGGATTGGAAGTGAGCCAATTAGAGTGTATGGATAGGTCAGGAGGGGTATAGGATGACCTATGGGAATCGTGTATGTGGAGCTTGATGCCAGTTGTGTGAGTAGTAGAGATCCCTTTGTCCTACAGACTCACTTGATTCTAGAGGTGTACGAAGCAAGATGTGCTTTGTACTTGCTGTGAATTGAGAAAGACTTGCAAGCGAAATAAAATAACTAATGCTGTACCTGCAAATCCATCTTGACTTTTATTGAGGCCAGACTGACGGGTAAAGAAATTTGGGATTTGACAGACAGGGAAAGTGATGCACCAGTTGCAGCAGGTGAAGGGGGTAGTGGATGGGAACAAGGAGAAGGCAGCTTCCCGGATGGTGATGTTTGGGAACGAGTTGGCCAAAGCGACGCTCCCGGATGGTGATGTTTGGGGACGCGGTGGCCAAAGCGACGTTCCCGGATGGAGATGTTTGGGGACGCGGTGGCCAAAGCGGCGTTCCCGGATGGAGATGTTTGGGGACGCGGTGACCAAAGCGACGTTCCCAGATGGAGATGTTTGGGGACACGGGTGCTAAAGCGACGCACCCGGATGGAGATGTTTGGGGACGCGGTAGCTAAAGCGGCGTTCCCGGATGGAGATGTTTGGGGACGCGGTGGCTAAGGCGACGCTCCCGGATGGAGATGTTTGGGGACGCGGTGGCTAAAGCGGCGTTCCCGGATGGAGATGTTTGGTGACGCGGTGGCCAAAGCGGCATTCCCGGATGGAGATGTTTCGGGACGCGGTGGCTAAAGCGGCGTTCCCGAATGGTGATGTTTGGGGACGAGTTGGCCAAAGCGGCGTTCCCGGATGGTGATGTTTGGGGACGCGGTGGCTAAAGCGACGTTCCCGGATGGAGATGTTTGGGAACGCGGTAGCTAAAGCGACGTTCCCGGATGGAGATGTTTGGGGACGCGGTGGCTAAAGCGACGTTCCCGGATGGAGATGTTTGGGGACACAGTGGCTAAAGCGACGTTCCCGGATGGAGATGTTTGGGGACGCCGTGGCTAAAGCGACGTTCCCGGATGGTGATGTTTGGGGACGCGGTGGCTAAAGCAGCGTTCCCGGATGGAGATGTTTGGGGACGCGGTGGCCAAAGCGGCGTTCCCGGATGGAGATGTTTGGGGACGCGGTGACTAAAGCGGCGTTCCCGGATGGTGATGTTTGGGGACACGGTGGCTAAAGCGACGTTCCCGGATGGAGATGTTTCGGGACGCGGTGGCTAAAGCGACGCTCCCGGATGGAGATGTTTGGGGACGCGGTGGCTAAAGCGACGCTCCCGGATGGAGATGTTTGGGGACGCGGTGGTTAAAGCGACGTTCCCGGATGGAGATGTTTGGGGACGCGGTGGCTAAAGCGGCGTTCCCGGATGGAGATGTTTGGGGACACGGTGGCTAAAGCGACGTTCCCGGATGGTGATGTTTGGGGACGCGGTGGCTAAAGCAGCGTTCCCGGATGGAGATGTTTGGGGACACGGTGGCTAAAGCGGCGTTCCCGGATGGAGATGTTTGGGGACACGGTGGCTAAAGCGACGTTCCCGGATGGAGATGTTTGGGGACGAGTTGGCCAAAGCGACGTTCCCGGATGGAGATGTTTGGGGACACGGTGGCTAATGCGGCGTTCCCGGATGGTGATGTTTGGGGACACGGTGGCTAATGCGGCGTTCCCGGATGGTGATGTTTGGGGACGCGGTGGCCAAAGCGGCTTTCCCGGATGGAGATGTTTGGGGACGAGTTGGCCAAAGCGACGTTCCCGGATGGAGATGTTTGGGGACACGGTGGCTAAAGCGGCGTTCCCGGATGGAGATGTTTGGGGACGAGTTGGCCAAAGCGACGTTCCCGGATGGAGATGTTTGGGGACACGGTGGCTAAAGCGACGTTCCCGGATGGTGATGTTTGGGGACGCGGTGGCTAAAGCAGCGTTCCCGGATGGAGATGTTTGGGGACGCGGTGGCTAAAGTGGCGTTCCCGGATGGAGATGTTTGGTGACGCGGTGGCCAAAGCGGCGTTCCCGGATGGAGATGTTTGGGGACGAGTTGGCCAAAGCGGCGTTCCCGGATGGAGATGTTTGGGGACACGGGTGCTAAAGCGACGCTCCCGGATGGAGATGTTTGGGGACGCGGTAGCTAAAGCGGCGTTCCCGGATGGAGATGTTTGGGGACGCGTTGGCTAAGGCGACGCTCCCGGATGGAGATGTTTGGGGACGCGGTGGCTAAAGTGGCGTTCCCGGATGGAGATGTTTGGTGACGCGGTGGCCAAAGCGGCATTCCCGGATGGAGATGTTTCGGGACGCGGTGGCTAAAGCGGCGTTCCCGAATGGTGATGTTTGGGGACGAGTTGGCCAAAGCGGCGTTCCCGGATGGTGATGTTTGGGGACGCGGTGGCTAAAGCGACGTTCCCGGATGGAGATGTTTGGGAACGCGGTAGCTAAAGCGACGTTCCCGGATGGAGATGTTTGGGGACGCGGTGGCTAAAGCGACGTTCCCGGATGGAGATGTTTGGGGACACAGTGGCTAAAGCGACGTTCCCGGATGGAGATGTTTGGGGACGCCGTGGCTAAAGCGACGTTCCCGGATGGTGATGTTTGGGGACGCGGTGGCTAAAGCAGCGTTCCCGGATGGAGATGTTTCGGGACGCGGTGGCTAAAGCAGCGTTCCCGGATGGAGATGTTTGGGGACACGGTGGCTAAAGCGACGTTCCCGGATGGTGATGTTTGGGGACACGGAGGCTAAAGCGGCGTTCCCGGATGGTGATGTTTGGGGATGCGGTGGCCAAAGCGGCGTTCCCGGATGGAGGTGTTTGGGGACACGGTGGCTAAAGCGACGTTCCCGGATGGTGATGTTTGGGGACGAGTTGGCCAAAGCGACGTTCCCGGATGGTGATGTTTGGGGACGCGGTGGCTAAAGCAGCGTTCCCGGATGGAGATGTTTGGGGACGAGTTGGCCAAAGCGGCGTTCCCGGATGGAGATGTTTGGGGACGCGGTGGCTAAAGCGGCATTCCCGGATGGAGATGTTTGGGGATGCGGTGGCTAAAGCAGCGTCCCCGGATGGAGATGTTTGGGGACACGGTGGCTAAAGCGACGTTCCCGGATAGAGATGTTTGGGGACGAGTTGGCCAAAGCGGCGTTCCCGGATGGTGATGTTTGGGGACGCGGTGGCTAAAGCAGCGTTCCCGGATGGAGATGTTTGGGGACGCGGTGGCTAAAGCGGCGTTCCCGGATGGAGATGTTTGGGGACGCGATGGCTAAAGCGACGTTCCCGGATGGAGATGTTTGGGGATGCGGTGGCTAAAGCAGCGTTCCCGGATGGAGATGTTTGGGGACACGGTGGCTAAAGCGACGTTCCCGGATGGAGATGTTTGGGGACGCGGTGGCTAAAGCAGCGTTCCCGGATGGAGATGTTTGGGGACGCGGTGACTAAAGCGACGTTCCCGGATGGAGATGTTTGGGGACGCGGTGGCTAAAGCCGCGTTCCCGGATGGAGATGTTTGGGGACGCGGTGGCCAAAGCGGCGTTCCCGGATGGAGATGTTTGGGGACGCGGTGGCCAAAGCGGCGTTCCCGGATGGAGATGTTTGGGGACGCGGTGGCTAAAGCGACGTTCCCGGATGGAGATGTTTGGGGACGCGGTGGCTAAAGCGACGTTCCCGGATGGAGATGTTTGGGGACGCGGTGGCTAAAGCGGCGTTCCCGGATGGTGATGTTTGGGGACGCGGTGGCTAAAGCGGCGTTCCCGGATGGAGATGTTTGGGGACGAGTTGGCCAAAGCAGCGTTCCCGGAGACGATGGGACAGGAATCTATTTCTCTGTTGTTAAAAATGGATAAGGACCCGGTGCAGTGTGGCTCATATTGGCCAATATCTCTGTTGAATGTGGATGCCAAGATTCTTGCCAAATGTTGTGCTTGGTTTGGAGGAATACCTTCCACAGGTGATTGGGAAGGATCAGACAGGGTTTGTAAATAGTGGGCACTTGTCCTTGAATGTGTGGCGCTTGGTAAATATGCTGCTCTCCCATGAGAAGGGAAAGTGCTGGATGCAGAAAAGTTTGATAGAGTAGAGTTTGTGATGTTGGACTGGTTTGGGAATTGGGCATATGTTTGTGGCGTGGGTCAAATTGTTATATTAGGAGCCAAAGGCAAGTGTTCGTACAAATGATGTGAACTCGGGTTATTTTCAGCTGCATAGGGGAACGAGACAGGAGTGTCCCATGTCCCCTTTTGTTTGCGCTGGCGATAAGGCCCTTGCACTGAGGAGCTCAGATAAGTGGAGTGGGATAGTGAGGGGGAGATGGGTGCGTGTGGAGCACAAGGTATCACTCTATGCTGATGTCCTTTTGTTGTATGTTTCTATCCCGGGTCCCATGGTGGTGTGGTGATATACCTGCAAGCAATATCATAGATGGCTGGTGGTGTGGCCTCCAACCAGCAGGTGGCAGTACAGACCCACCATGCGGTCTCAGGACAGTGGTCATGTGACAAGGGACTCCAATATAAGTGGGGGCACAGCCGGCCATATTCAGATGGTTATAAGATGTACAAGCGGACAGTCGTGCTAGGGTAGTTCCAGAGGAGTACACAGAACCTCCATGATAACTTGCTCTGTAACAGATCATTATCTTACCACATGTGATTTAATAAAGGTCCTGGTTTGGTAGATTGCTTCCTAGATATCGAACACCAAACACAACAGGTGGGGGATATAATGGGGCTGCTCAGAAGGTTTGGGGCTTTTTCAGGCGACACGGGAGTACAGTGTTTAGCCTTGTGGAGGTTGGGTGTGGTCCCAGTGCGTCGCAGCTCCAAGGTCCCAGGTTCGATTCCCGGCTTGGGTCACTGTCTGTGTGGAGTCTGCACATTCTCCCAGTGTCTGTGTGGGTTTCCTTCGGGTGCTCCGGTTTCCTCCCACAGTCCAAAGACGTGCAGGTTAGGTGGATTGGCCATTCTAAATCGCCCTTAGTGTCCAAGAAGGTTAGGTGGTGTTACTAGGTTGCAGGGTTGGGGTGGAAGAGTGGGCTTAGCGAGCGTGCTCTTTCCAGGGGCCGGTGCAGACTCAATGGGCCGAATGGCCTCCTTCTGCACTATAAATTTGATGATTCCATGATAAACTGAATTTGGATAAGAGCAAGTGTCTTTTGGTGTCCTCTCCAGAGCCGGAAGCTGGTTTGGGGGGAACTGCTGTTTTGTGTGGCAACTACCCACTTCAGGTACTTGGGATGCAGGTGGCTTGGGACTGGGCCCAGCTCCGTAAGTTGAATTTTACGAGCTTGGTGGGTAGGGTTAAGGGAGATTTGTTGAGGTGGGACAGCCTCCCCCTATCATTGGTCGGCCAGGTGCAGGTGGTAAAGATGAATATCTTTTTAAAAATAAATTTAGAGTACCCAATTCATTTTTTCCAATTATGGGGCAGTTTAGCGTGACCAATCCACCTACCCTGCACGTCTTTGTGTTGTGGGGACGAAACCCACACAAACACGGGGAGAATGTACAAACTCCACACGGACAGTGACCCAGAGCCGGGGCCGAACCTGGGACCTCGGCGCAGTGAGGCAGCAGTGCTAACCCACTGCGCCACCGTGCTGCCCCAAAGATGAATAACTTGCCGCGGTTCTTATTTTATTTCCAGTGCTTACCAGTCTTTATACCGAACGCATTTCTTATGGGGGTGGAACGGTTGATTTTGTTGTTTGTCTGGGCGGGTAAGACGGCGAGGATTCAGAAGAGGGTGCCCTGCCAAATCTGACGTACCACTATTGGGTGGTGAACGTCGAGAAGGTGTGGAGCTGCGACTGGAAGCTGGAGGCAATATGGGCGAGGATCGAGGCAGGCTTTTGGAGGGGGTCGGGGTTGTGGGTGCTGGCAATGGCGCTGCTCCCATTTGCCCCAGGGACATACTTGGGTCGTCCGGTGGTGGTGGGCACACTGAAGATTTGGAGGTAATTTCTGCAGCTTTTTAAGTTAGGAGCGGGGTCGAAGCTGGTGCCTGTTCGAGAGAATCATATGGTGCACCAGCGAGATTGGATGCTAGGTTTCAGGGATGGGAGGAGCTGGGGGTGATGGAAACGAAGGACCAATTTTTGGAAGGGCAGTTTGCGAGTTTGGAGTTGACGGAGAAGTTTTGCATTCCGCCGGGGCGGGCCTTTAGGTCTTTGCACGTGCTGGACTTTGCAAGGAAGGTTTCCCCAATGTTTTTGGTGACACCTCCCGCCTCATTGTTGGAGGGGTGTTGTTAGTGATGCGTTGGAAGGGGGTCATTTTGGCGATTTAAGGGAGGATTTTGGAGGAGGATATGGTGTCGCTCGAGGGGGTTAGAGCCAAGTGGGAGGAGCAACTAGGTGCGGCATTGGAGGAGGGGTTGTGGCACGAGGTGTTGCGGAGGGTGAACGTCTCAACCTCGTGTGCGAGGCTGGGGTTAATACAGTTAAAGGTGGTGCATTGTGTGCACCACTCGGGGTTGAGGATGAGCCGACTGTTTTCGAGTATTTTTCTCACCAGACGTAAGACTGACTGGTCTGTAATTCCCAGGAATTTCCCTATTCCCTTTCTTGAACAGGGGAACAACATTCACCTCTCTCCAATCATCCGGTACTACTCCAGTGGAGAGTGAGGACGCAAAGATTATCGCCAACGTCGCAGCAATCTCCTCCCTCACTTCCCGTAGAAACCTTGGGTATATCACGTCTGGTCCAGGAGACTTATCTATCCTGCTGCTTATCAAAATTTCCAGCACATCCTCCATCTTAATATCAACCTGTTTGAGCCTATTAACCTGGTTCACTGTTCTCACTAGCAACAAGGTCCCTCTCTCTAGTGAATATTACAAAATGTAGCGGGCACTGATTCCACACCCTCAGAGTGGAAACGACTACTGGATTATCGACTATCTACTCGGTGAGAATGGTAGAGGAGCTGAAGTCAATGCCCTTAAGGAGGAGTGCCTACACAAGGCCTCTTCCACACGATCTTTTTTTTTTAAAATAATATTTTATTGAAAATTTTTGGTCAACCAACACAGTACATTGTGCATCCTTTACACAACATTGTAACAATACAGATAATAATGACCTTTTTTAAATTTAAACAAAAACAACAACAAATAAATAAATATTAAATAACAAAAAAAAAATAAAATAAAATAAAAACTAGCCCTAATTGGCAACTGCTTTGTCTCAGGCCACCCCCCCCCCCATCCCTCCCCCCCCCCCCCCCCCCCAAGTCCTGGGCCGCTGCTGCTGCCTTCTTTGTTCTCCCCTATTTATCTTTCCGCAAGATATTCGACGAACGGTTGCCACCGCCTAGTAAACCCTTGAGCCGACCCCCTTAGGACGAACTTAATCCGCTCTAACTTTATGAACCCCGCCATATCATTTATCCAGGTCTCCACCCCCGGGGGCTTGGCTTCTTTCCACATTAGCAATATTCTGCGCCGGGCTACTAGGGACGCAAAGGCCAAAACATCGGCCTCTTTCGCCTCCTGCACTCCCGGCTCTTGTGCAACCCCAAATATAGCCAACCCCCAGCTTGGTTCGACCCGGACTCCTACTACTTTCGAAAGCACCTTTGTCACCCCCATCCAAAACCCCTGTAGTGCCGGGCATGACCAAAACATATGGGTATGATTCGCTGGGCTTCTCGAGCACCTCGCACACCTATCCTCCACCCCAAAAGATTTACTGAGCCGTGTTCCAGTCATATGTGCCCTGTGTAATACCTTAAACTGAATCAGGCTTAGCCTGGCGCACGAGGACGACGAGTTTACCCTGTTTAGGGCATCTGCCCACATCCCCTCCTCAATCTCCTCCCCTAGCTCTTCTTCCCATTTCCCTTTTAGTTCGTCCATCATAGTCTCCCCTTCGTCTCTCATTTCCCTATATATATCCGACACCTTACCGTCCCCCACCCATTTCTTTGAGATGACTCTGTCCTGCACCTCTTGTGTCGGGAGCTGCGGGAATTCCCTCACCTGTTGCCTCGCAAAAGCCCTCAATTGCATGTACCTGAATGCATTCCCTTGGGGCAACCCATATTTCTCGGTCAGCGCTCCCAGACTCGCAAACTTCCCATCCACAAATAGATCTTTCAGTTGCGTTATACCTGCTCTTTGCCACATTCCATATCCCCCATCCATTCCCCCCGGGCAAACCTATGGTTGTTTCTTATCGGCTACCCCCCCAGTGCTCCGGTCTTTCCCCTATGTCGTCTCCACTGTCCCCAAATCTTCAGTGTAGCTACCACCACCGGACTCGTGGTATAGTTCCTTGGTGAGAACGGCAATGGGGCTGTCACCATAGCCTGCAGGCTGGTCCCCCTACAGGACGCCCTCTCTAATCTCTTCCACGCCGCTCCTTCCTCCTCTCCCATCCACTTACTCACCATTGAAATATTAGCGGCCCAATAATACTCACTTAGGCTCGGTAGTGCCAGCCCCCCCCTATCCCTACTACGCTGTAAGAATCCCCTCCTCACTCTCGGAGTCTTCCCGGCCCAAACAAAACCCATGATACTCTTTTCTATCCTTTTGAAAAAAGCCTTCGTGATCACCACCGGGAGACACTGAAACACAAAAAGGAATCTCGGGAGGACCACCATCTTAACCGCCTGCACCCTCCCTGCCATTGACAATGCTACCATATCCCATCTCTTGAAATCTTCCTCCATCTGTTCCACCAACCGCATCAAATTTAGCCTGTGCAATGTGCCCCAATTCTTAGCTATCTGGATCCCCAGGTAACGAAAGTCTCTTGTTACCTTCCTCAACGGTAGGTCTTCTATTTCTCTACTCTGCTCCCCTGGATGCACCACAAACAGCTCACTCTTTCCCATGTTCAATTTATACCCTGAAAAATCCCCAAACTCCCCAAGTATCCGCATTATTTCTGGCATCCCCTCCGCTGGATCCGCCACATATAGTAGCAGATCATCCGCATATAAAGATACCCGGTGTTCTTCTCCTCCCCTAAGTATTCCCCTCCATCCCTTGGAACCTCTCAGCGCTATCGCCAGGGGCTCAATCGCCAGTGCAAACAGTAATGGGGACAGAGGACATCCGTGCCTTGTCCCTCTATGGAGCCGAAAATATGCCGATCCCCGTCCATTCGTGACCACACTCGCCACTGGGGCCCTATACAACAGCTGCACCCATCTAACATACCCCTCTCCGAACCCAAATCTCCTCAACACCTCCCACAGATAATCCCACTCCACTCTATCAAATGCTTTCTCGGCATCCATCGCCACTACTATCTCCGTTTCACCCTCTGGTGGGGCCATCATCATTACCCCTAACAACCTCCGTATGTTCGTGTTCAGCTGTCTCCCCTTCACAAACCCAGTTTGGTCCTCATGAACCACCCCCGGGACACATTCCTCTATTCTCATTGCCATTACCTTGGCCAAAACCTTGGCATCTACATTGAGGAGGGAGATTGGTCTGTAGGACCCGCATTGTAGCGGATCCTTTTCCTTCTTTAAAAGAAGCGATATCGTTGCTTCTGACATAGTCGGGGGCAGTTGTCCCCTTTCCTTTGCCTCGTTGAAGGTCCTCGTCAGTAGCGGGGCGAGCAAGTCCAAATATTTTCTGTAAAATTCAACTGGGAATCCGTCCGGTCCCGGGGCCTTTCCCGTCTGCATGTTCCTAATTCCTTTCACCACTTCTTCTACCGTGATCTGTGCTCCCAATCCCATCCTTTCCTGCTCTTCCACCTTGGGAATTTCCAGCCGATCCAAAAACTCCATCATTCTCTCCCTCCCATCCGGGGGTTGAGCTTCATACAATTTTTTATAAAATGTCTTAAACACTTCATTCACTCTCTCCGCTCCCCGCTCCGTCTCTCCATCTTCGTCTCTCACCCCCCCTATTTCCCTCGCTGCTCCCCTTTTCCTCAATTGGTGTGCCAGCAATCTGCTCGCCTTCTCTCCATATTCATACTGTACACCCTGCGCCTTCCTCCATTGTGCCTCTGCAGTGCCTGTGGTCAGCAAGTCAAATTCCACATGCAGCCTTTGCCTTTCCCTATACAGTCCCTCCTCCGGTGCTTCCGCATACTGTCTGTCCACCCTCAAAAGTTCTTGCAACAACCGCTCCCGTTCCTTACTCTCCTGCTTCCCTTTATGTGTCCTTATTGATATCAGCTCCCCCCTAACCACCGCCTTCAACGCCTCCCAGACCACTCCCACCTGAACCTCCCCATTGTCATTGAGTTCCAAGTACTTTTTAATGCATCCCCTCACCCTTAAGCACACCCCCTCATCCGCCATTAGTCCCATGTCCATTCTCCAGGGTGGACGCCCTCTTGTTTCCTCCCCTATCTCCAAGTCTACCCAGTGTGGGGCATGATCCGAAATGGCTATAGCCGTACATTCCGTTCCCCTCACCCTCGGGATCAATGCCCTACCCAACACAAAAAAGTCTATGCGTGAATAGACTTTATGGACATAGGAGAAAAACGAGAACTCCTTACTCCTAGGTCTACTGAATCTCCACGGGTCCACCCCTCCCATCTGCTCCATAAAATCCTTAAGCACCTTGGCTGCTGCCGGCCTCCTACCAGTCCTGGACTTCGACCTATCCAGCCTTGGTTCCAACACCGTGTTAAAGTCTCCCCCCATTATCAGCTTTCCGGTCTCTAGGTCTGGGATGCGTCCTAGCATTCGCCTCATAAAATTGGCATCGTCCCAATTCGGGGCATACACGTTTACCAACACCACCATCTCTCCCTGTAATTTGCCACTCACCATCACGTATCTGCCCCCGTTATCCGCCACTATAGTCTTTGCCTCGAACATTACCCGCTTCCCCACTAATATAGCCACCCCCCTGTTTTTCGCATCCAGCCCCGAATGGAACACCTGCCCTACCCATCCTTTGCGCAACCTAACCTGATCTATCAGTTTCAGGTGCGTTTCCTGTAACATGACCACATCTGCTTTAAGTTTCTTAAGGTGTGCGAGTACTCGTGCCCTCTTTATCGGCCCGTTAAGCCCCCTCACGTTCCACGTGATCAGCCGAGTTGGGGGGCTTCCCACCCCGCCCCCCCCTTGCCGGTTAGCCATCATCCTTTTCCAGCTTCTCGCCCAGTTCCCACGCGGCTGTATTTCTCCCAGACGGTGCCCCCCCGCCCATCCTTTCCCGCACCCACTCCCCCCTTTCCCCAGCAGCAGCAACCCAGTAATTCCCCCCTCCCCCCCCCCCCCGCTAGACCCCCCGCTAGCGTAATTACTCCCCCCATGTTGCTCCCAGAAGTCAGCAAACTCTGGCTGACCTCGGCTTCCCCCCGTGATCACGGCTCGCCCCGTGCGGCGCCCCCTCCTTCCTGCTTCTCTATTCCCGCCATAATTATCATAGCGCGGGAACCAAGCCCGCGCCTCTCCCTCGGCCCCGCCTCCCATGGCCAACGCCCCATCTCCTCTCCCTCCCACCTCCCCCCATCACCACCTGTGGGAGAAAGAAAAGTTACCATACCGCAGGATTAATCATACAATCCCTCTTCGCCCCCCCCCCCACTCATCCCGCCACTTTGTCCAAACGTTCAT
This sequence comes from Scyliorhinus torazame, assembly GCF_047496885.1. Lineage (NCBI taxonomy): Eukaryota > Metazoa > Chordata > Chondrichthyes > Carcharhiniformes > Scyliorhinidae > Scyliorhinus > Scyliorhinus torazame. Next base: position 79,396,940 of record NC_092722.1, on the reverse strand, counting down.
TTTCGTAGTCCAATCATTCCAATTTTTCTTCTACAATAAAAGTCCACGCTTCATCCGCCGTCTCAAAGTAGTGGTGCCTCCCTTGATATGTGACCCACAGTCTTGCCGGTTGCAGCATTCCAAACTTTATCTTTTTTTTGTGAAGTACCGCTTTGGCCCGATTAAAGCTCGCCCTCCTTCTCGCCACCTCCGCACTCCAATCTTGATAGACGCGGATCACCGCGTTCTCCCATTTACTACACCGAGTTTTCTTCGCCCATCTAAGGACCATTTCTCTATCCTTAAAACGGAGAAATCTCACCACTATGGCTCTGGGAGCTTCTCCTGCTCTCGATCCTCGCACCATAACTCGGTATGCTCCCTCCACCTCCAACGGACCCGTCGGGGCCTCCACTCCCATTAACGAGTGCAGCATCGTGCTCACATATGCCCCGACGTCCGCCCCCTCCACACCTTCAGGAAGGCCAAGAATCCTCAAGTTGTTCCTCCTTGCGTTATTTTCCAGTGCCTCCAACCTCTCCACAGATCGTTTCTGGTGTGCCTCCTGTATCTCCGACTTCACCACCAGGCCCTGTATGTCGTTTTCATTCTCTGCTGCTTTCGCCTTCACGACCCGAAGCTCCTGCTCCTGGGTCTTTTGTTCCTCTTTCAGCCCTTCAATCGCCTGTAATATCGGGGCCAACAACTCTTTCTTCATTTCCTTTTTTATCTCCTCCACGCAGCGTTTCAAAAACTCTTGTTGTTCAGGGCCCCATATGAAACTGCCACCTTCCGACGCCATCTTGGTTTCTGCTTGCCTTCCTTGCCGTTGTTCCAAAGGATCCGCTGCAATCCGGCCACTTTCCTCTCCTTTTTCCATCCGTGTCCAGGGGGAACACCCTTCTGGTTTACCGCACGGTGTTTTCAGCCGTTAAAATTGCCGTTGGGGCTCCTATCAAGAGCCCAAAAGTCCGTTTCACAGGGAGCTGCCGAAACGTGCGACTCAGCTGGTCATCGCCGCACCCGGAAGCCCTTCCACACGATCTTTGACCAAACACGCATTTTCGGACCATGACAATATTGGCAGCCAAGCAGTAACTCTGAAAATTAGGGAGAGCCAAGCCACCACCCCATCTACTCCTCTCCAGACAAACTCTTTTTATACAAATCCTTCCCACCCACACAAATATCTTCCTGGAAAAAAATTTGGGCAGGGAGATTGGGAGATTCTGGAAGATAAAAAGGAACCTAGGCAGGATCACCATCTTTATTGTCTGGACTCTCCCGGAGAGCGGCAATCTGTCCCATCTGTTAAACTCTTCTTTCATCCCCTTCACTAAACTTGGCAGATTGAACTTGTGAAGCTGGGCCCAGTCACGTGCCACCTGAATCCCCAGATAGTGAATGCTCTTTCTTGCCAGGTGAAACGGGAGCCCACTCAAACGGACCCCCTGCCCTCCGGAGCCAATCAGGAACAACTCTCTCTTCGCTGTATTGAGCTTGTATCCAGAGAAGAAGCTGAACTCACTCAGAATCCCCAAAATCTTGTCAAATGACTCCATGGGATTAGAAATGTACAGCAGGAGGTCATCCGTGTACAAAGAGAGATGGTTGCTCCACTCGCCTCCGCTCAATACCCCTCCACTCCCCAGACGCCCGAAGAGCCTTTGCCAATGGCTCAATCACAAGGGTGAAGAACAGAGGAGAGAGTGGGCACCCCTGTCTCATCCCGCACTGCAAAGTGAAATACTCCGAGTTAACCCTGTTGGTGGAGATGGGGCTTTTGGGACTTTATACAACAATCTGACCCAGTCCATGAGTCCCAGTCTGAACACAAACCACTTCATAATGCCAAATACGCATTGCACTCAGTCAAATATCTTCTCGGCATCCACTGACACCACAACCTCCACCTCACTTCCTCCTGCCGGCATCATGATTACGCCCAATAGCCTCCCTATGTCAGTCGCTAATAATCTGCTTTTTATGAATCTGGTTTGGTTCCCCCCCACCCCCCTCCCCCCCCCCCCCCCCCAATAATCAGCCATATTTTTGCTTCACCCAGTCACCGCAGGTCATCAAGTCGCGCCCTCTGAGGCCCCCATGAGGCATCCACTGGCACCTACCTCTTTGTCTCAGTGCCCTGACATTACTCACACTGTCATCTTCCCCATACCCCTCCATCCCATCTACCCCCCCCCCCCCCAACCTAAACCAAAAAGAAGAAATATCCCAAACCCTACCTTCCTCACTCCAGCTCGGCCCATACATCCCCTCCGTTTACTGGCTTTCACACCAGTGTGGTGGGCCCCTCACTAGGCCCGCGACTACCCTGAACCCGGCATATCACCCAAACCCGGTCAGATATAACCACTGTCCCGCCCTCCACATCCCCCCAAACCCAGAACATCAAACACACCTCAATAAAAAGGAAACAGGAAGGAGAATGATAAAGAGAGGAACTTAACAAAAATATAGAAATGCACAACAACTGAACTATCAACAATATCATCAACAGCACAGATCAAACATATTTCAAAATATTTACTGATACCCAATCCCCTGGTCCTGAAGAAACTTACCCGCCTCCTCCAGGGTGTCCAAAAAGTGCTCCTGTTTATGAAAGGTGATCCACAAACGAGCTGGATACAACATGTCAAATCTCACACCTTCCTTATGCAGGACCACCTGTTGAATCCTGCGTGGCATTTAGTCATTTCTGTACCCCAATTGGGGTCTATTCTATTTACATTTATAGAATCATAGAAATTACAGTGCAGAAGGAGACCATTCAGCCCATCAATTCCGCACCAGCCCTTGGAAAGAGCACCCTACTTAAGCCCACACCCCCACCCTAACCCAGTAACCCCACCTAAACGTTTTGGACACTAAGAGCAATTTAGCATGGCCAATCCACCTAACCTGCACATCTTAGGATTGTGGGAGGAAACCGGAGCACCCGGAGACAGGCATGGTAAGAACGTGCAGAGTCCGCACAGACAGTGACCGAAGCCGGGAATCGTACCTGGGACCCTGGAACTGTGAAGCAAAAGTGCTAATCATGGTACTACCATGCCACCCTCCATCTATTGTTTCCCCATTGCCTCCTGGTCTGTGCTGGTCCTGCAAACACTTCCCTCTTATCAGCTCTTCTTCACCTGTCTGGCCCATCTCAGAATTTTTTCTTTGACCAGGAAACAGTGCAGTCGCACCCCCATCGCCCTTGGTTGCTCTGTGCGCACGATCAATCTCGAGGGGATGGCCGAAGACTTTCTCACCTGCCAGCTTCTGTGCGATGTACTCCAAAGATTGCAAACCCTCCAACCACTCCAGCAGGCCCACTATTCAGATATTACAGAAAGGCCCCCATCTGTGGTAACCATAGATTTGTCCCAGCGAGATTGAATGCCAGGTTTAAGGAGTGGGACTGTTTGAGGATCGAACGCTTCGTGGGCCTGTCTCTGGGTGGGAAATTTGCAGACCTGACTGAGTTGAGGGAGTCTTACCAATTGCCCAGCGATAATGAGTTCAGATACCTCCAAATAAGAGCCTTTTTGAGAAAGGAGGTGGGTTTGTTCCCAATGTTGCCGCCCTTGGGTTTACAGGACAGGCTCCTCTCAGAGGATGATATCAGGGAGGGCAAGATCTCCAATGTGTACGTTGAGCTGGCCAGGAGGAACAAAGAACAAAGAACAATTACAGCACAGGAACAGGCCCTTCGGCCCTCCAAGCCTGCGCCAATCCAGATCCTCTATCTAAAACTGTCGCCTATTTTCTAAGGATCTGTATCCCTCTGCTCCCTGCCCATTCATGTATCTGTCTAGATACATCTTAAATGACGCTATCGTGCCCGCCTCTACCACCTCCGCCGGCAATGCGTTCCAGGCACCCACCACCCTCTGCGTAAAGAACTTTCCACGCATATCTCCCTTAAATTTTTCCCCTCTCACCTTGAACTCGTGACCCCTAGTAATTTAGTCCCCCACTCTGGGAAAAAGCTTCTTGCTATCCACCCTGTCCATGCCTCTCATGATTTTGTAGACCTCAATGAGGTCCCCCCTCAACCTCCGTCTTTCTAATGAAAATAATCCTAATCTACTCAACCTCTCTTCATAGCTAGCGCCCTCCATACCAGGCAACATCCTGGTAAACCTCCTCTGCACCTTCTCCAAAGCATCCACATCCCTTTGGTAATGTGGCGACCAGAACTGTACGCAGTATTCCAAATGTGGCCAAACCAAAGTCTTATACAACTGTAACATGACCTGACAACTCTTGTACTCAATACCCCTTCCGATGAAGGAAAGCATGCCGTATGCCTTTTTGACCACTCTATCGACCTGCGCAGCCTTCAGGGTACAATGGACCTGAACACCCAGATCTCTCTGTACATCAATTTTCCCCAGGGCTTTTTCATTTACCGTATAGTTCGTTCTTGAATTGGATCTTCCAAAATGCATCACCTCGCATTTGCCCGGATTGAACTCCATCTGCAATTTCTCTGCCCAACTCTCCAATCTATCTATATTCTGCTGTATTCTCTGACAGTCCCCTTCACTATCTGCTACTCCACCAGTCTTAGTGTCATCTGCAAACTTGCTAATCAGGCCACCTATACCTTCCTCCAGATCATTTATGTATATCACAAACAACAGTGGTCCCAGCACGGATCCCTGTGGAACACCATTAGTCACAGTTCTCCATTTTGAGAAACTCCCTTCCACCACTACTCTCTGTCTTCTGTTGCCCAGCCAGTTCTTTATCCATCTAGCTAGTACACCCTGGACCCCATGAGACTTCACTCTCTCCATCAGCCTACCATGGGGAACCTTATCAAATGCCTTATTGAAGTCCATGTATATGACATCTACAGCCCTTCCCTCATCAATCAACTTTGTCACTTCCTCAAAGAATTCTATTAAGTTGGTAAGACATGACCTTCCCTGCACAAAACCATGTTGCCTATCACTGATAAGCCCATTTTCTTCCAAATGGGAATAGATCCTATCCCTCAGTATCTTCTCCAGCAGATTCCCTACCACTGACGTCAGGCTCACCGGTCTATAATTACCTGGATTATCCCTGCTACCCTTCTTAAACAAGGGGACAACATTAGCAATTCTCCAGTCCTCCGTTAACTCACCAGTGTTCAAGGATGCTGCAAAGATATCTGTTAAGGCCCCAGCTATTTCCTCTTCACTTCCCTCAGTAACCTGGGATAGATCCCATCCGGACCTGGGGACTTGTCCACCTTAATGCCTTTTAGAATACCCGACACATCCTCCCTCCTTATGCCGACTTGACCTAGAGTAATCAAACATCTATCCCTAACCTCAACATCCGTCATGTCCCTCTCCTCGGTGAATACCGATGCAAAGTACTCGTTAAGAATCTCACCCATTTTCTCTGACTCCACGCATAACTTTCCTCCTTTGCCCTTGAGTGGGCCAACCCTTTCTCTAGTTACCCTCTTGCTCCTTATATATTAATAAAAGGCTTTGGGATTTTCCTTAACCCTATTTGCCAAAGATATTTCATGACCCCTTTTCGCCCTCTTGATTCCTCGTTTCAGATTGGTCCTACATTCCCGATATTCCTCCAAAGCTTCATCAGTTTTAAGTTGCCTAGACCTTATGTATGCTTCCTTTTTCCTCTTAGCTAATCTCACAATTTCACCTGTCACCCATGGTTCCTTAATCTTGCCATTTCTATCCCTCATTTTCACAGGGACATGTCTGTCCTGCACTCTAATCAGCTGCTCCCAATCCACATTCCCCAGCTCCTGCTGAATGTCCTTGGGGCGTAGTTGGTATAGTTGGCCTTCCCCCAATTTAGCACTCATCCTTTAGGACCACTCTCGTCTTTGTCCATGAGTATTCTAAAACTTACGGAATTGTGATCACTATTCCCAAAGTAATCCCCGACTGAAACTTCAATCACCTAGCCGGGCTCATTCCCCAACGCTAGGTCCAGTATGGCCCCTTCCCGAGTTGGACTATTTACATACTGCTCTAGAAAACCCTCCTGGATGCTCATTACAAATTCTGCTCCATCTATACCTCTGACACTAAGTGTATCCCAGTCAATGTTGGGAAAATTAAAATCTCCTATCAACACCACCCTGTTGCTCCTACATCTTTCCATAATCTGTTTACATATTTGTACCTCTAGCTCACGCTCGCTGTTGGGAGGTCTGTAGTACAGCCCCAACATTGTTACCGCACCCTTCCTATTTCTGAGCTCTGCCCATATTGCCTATGCTAGAATCCTCCATCGTGCCCTCCTTCAGCACAGCTGTGATATCCTCTCTGACCAGTAATGCAACTCCTCCACCCCTTTTACCTCCCTCTCTAGCACGCCTGAAGCATCGATATCCTGGGATATTTAGTTGCCAATCATGCCCTTCCCTCAACCAAGTCTCAGTAATAACAATAACATCATACTCCCAGGTACTAATCCAAATCCTAAGTTCATCTGCCTTACCTACTACACGTATTGCATTAGAACAAATGCGCTTCAGACCACCAGTCCCTTGGCGTTCATCATCTGCTCCCTGCCTACTCTTCCCCTTAGTCACGCTGACTCCATGATCTAGTTCCTTACAGGCTTTAGTTACTACCTCCTTACTGTCCACTAACCTCCTCATTTGGTTCCCATCCCCCTGCCACATTAGTTTAAACCCTCTCCAACAGCGTTAGCAAAAGCACCCCCAAGGGCATTGGTTCCAGTCCGGCCCAGGTGTAGACCGTCCAATTTATAGGAGTCCCACCTCCCCCAGAACCGGTCCCAATGTCCCAAAAATCTGAACCCCTCCCACCTGCACCATCTCTCAAGCCACGCATTCATCCTGCCTATTCTTTCATTTCTACTCTGACTTCCACGTGGCACTGGTAGCAATCCTGAGATTACTACCTCTGAGGTCCGACTTTTTAAACTTGGCCCCCAACTCCCTAAATTCTGCTTGTAGGACCTCATCCCGTTTTTTAATCTATATCGTTGGTGCCTATATGCACCACGCCAACTGGCTGTTCACCCTCCCCCTTCAGAATGTTCTGCAGCCGATCTGAGACATCCCCGACCCGTGCACCTGGGAGGTAACATACCATACGGGAGTCTCATTTTGACCACAGAACTGCCTATCTACTCCCCTTACAATTGAATCCCCTACGACTATAGCCCTTCCACTCTTTTTCCCGCCCTTCTGTGCAGCAGAGCCAGCCATGGTGCCATGAACCTGGCTACTGCTGCCTTCCCCTGGTGAGCCATCTCCCTCAACAGTATCCAAAACGGTATACCTGTTTTGGAGGGAGATGACCGCAGGGGACACCTGCACTGCCTTCCTGCTCTTTCTCTGCCTTTTGGTCACCCATTCCCTTTCTCCCTCAGCAATCTTAATCTGTGGTGTGACCAATTCGCTAAACGTGCTATCCACGACCTCCTCAGCATCGCGGAAGTTGCTTCAATGGTGGCGATGCGGCAAAAATGGGAGGAGGAATTGGGAGGCAAGGTATGAGGTTGGATTTGGGAAGACGTACTGTGCCAGATCCCCTGGGAATCATAATCACATGGCCTGTTGAAAGTTGGGGGGGTTCTGGGAGGGAGTCACGGATGTATTGTCTCAGGTGTTGGGGATGGTGGTCACGCCATGTCCATGGGTAGGCATTTTTAGAGTGTCTGAGGATCGGGGTGTTCTGGTGGGGAGGGAGGCCGATGTTGTGACTTTCGCCTCCCTGCTGGCCCAAAGGAGAATTTTGCTGAATTGTCGGTCCTCGGACCCACCAAGTCTCGGGTCATGGATGTGGGACCTCACTGTGTTTCTTCATGGAGAGAATTAAGATCGCCATTAGAGGTATGGATGAGGGGTTCTCCATGAGGTGGAAGCTGCTCATTGACTTTTTGAAGAAGTATTAGAGCGTCAAGGGGGCGGGGGTGTTGGGAAGGGCAAGTGAGGGAGGGGGACGGGGTCTAGCAACTATCGGTTATTAAAGGTTAGGGGGTTATTTTATTTTGGTTGAAAAATTCTTTGGGGGTTTGATGGATGTATATATTGGGGGGTGGTTCCTGTTGTGTTATATTGCTATCGTGGTAAAGGCACGTTACTGTATCATAGATTGTTCATTATTGGTTCTTTTTGCCTGCTCCTGTTTTTGTATTTTCTTGATACACCTTCAATAAATTATCCTAAAAAATATATATTTTCTAAATGTTTAGATTTAACATTTAAATTCTCCAGAAGCGATTTGAAGTTTTTTCTGCCCACTCCAGTGCAGTTTCCTCCTCAATAAAATACGCGTTGGGAATTGTTGTGATTGTCCAAGCTTCCCTTTGGGATTTGGGAAGCATTTCATAACACCGTTAAGCGTCGACCAAGAGTCAGAGCGGAATCGTCAGCACAACGGCCACTACTCCCTTCTCTGCTCCCCAATCCCAATCTTCCCCCTCCCCCAGTTAGCTTGACAGAATCAATCATTAAGGTGGGTTACAGCTGTGCACTGAGCGAAACTCGAGGTCGTCGGGAAGAGTCAACGTGGTGATGTTATTTGAAGGATTATCACGGTGTGGAGAGAGGGGAATCTGCAGACATAGATATCATAGAATTTACAGTGCAGAAGGAGGCCATTCGGCCCATCAAGTCTGCACCGGCTCTTGGAAAGAGCACCCTACCCAAGGTCAACACTTCCACCCTATCCCCATAACCCAATAACCCTACCCAACACTAAGGGCCATTTTGGACACTAAGGGCAATTTATCACGGCCAATCCACCTAACCTGCACATCTTTGGACTGTGGGAGGAAACCGGAGCACCCGCAGGAAACCCACGCACACACGGGGAGGATGTGCAGACTCCGCACAGTGACCCAAGCCGGGATCGAACCTGGGACCCTGGAGCTGTGAAGCAATTGTGCTATCCACAATGCTACCGTGCTGCCCATGCTGTACTTGAGTTGCCAGAAGACATTTGATAAGGTGCCACATGAAAGGTTACTGTGGAGGGGGGGGGGGGGCGGGGGGGGGGGGGGGGGGGTAGTGTATTAACATGGATAGATTAGCTGGCTGGAAGAAAACAGAGAGAATGTCTAAATGGGCCTTTGTCAAATTGGCAGGATGTGACAAGTGGAGTTTCTGCGCGGTCTGTGCTGGCACCTCATATCAATGATTTAGACGATAGGAGTGAAGGCATGGTAGGTAAAATTGAGGGCAACACGAAGATAGGCAGGAAAGTATGTTGTGAAGACGGCATACGGAGATTGCAGATGGATACAGATATGTTAAATGAGTGGGCAAAAATCTGGCAGATAAGAGTACAATGGGGAAAATTGCAGAGCTGTTCACTTCGGCAGGAAGAATAAGGATGCAGAGTGTTGTTGAAAGGGAGAATGGCTGCAGGATTTGAGGTGCCGAGGGATCGAGGTGTTCTAGTGCACGAGTCACAACAGATTAGTACGCACGTGCAGCAAAAAATGAAGGAGGTTCATGGAATACGATCCTTTATTACAAGAGGAATTGAACAGAAAAGTAACATTGTAATGCTTCAGTTGTATTGGGCAGTGGTGAGGCCACATCTCGAATACTATTTAAGGAAGGACGTAAGTGAATTGGAGGTGGTTCAGAGGAGGCATACCAGACTGACACCTGGAATAGGTGGGTTGACTTGTGAGGGAAGGCTAGACAGACTGGGCTTGCTTCTGCTGGAGTTTAGAAGATTGAGGACTGAATTGATCGAAGTTTATAAAATCTGGAGGGGTCTTGACAAGGTGGACGTGGAAAGGACATTTCCCCATGTGGGTAAGGTCGGAAATGAGGGCTGGCCCTTTTCAGACAAGAGACGAGGAGAATTATTTTCTCTCAGAGGACTGTGCGAATTTGGAACTCCTTGCCTCAGGGTGTAGAGGCCAGAGGGGGTCACTGAATATTTTTTTAGGAGGAAGTAGATCGATTCTTGTTTGGCGCATTTCCATAGATGTGAGAGAAAGTGGAGATTGAGGAATATTGAGCTGGGTGCATGAGGGGATGAAGGGGAGAGAGAGAGTGTGGGGGTGAGGGATTGGGAAAGGAGATGGCAATGGATAATTGAGGGAAAGATAGGGGAGAGATAGAGTATTCTGGGCTGTCCCCTTCTCCCATAATCTTTGCTCTCCGATAATCTGTCCCTCCAACAGCGGGAACGCTCCAGGATTGACGTGTTGACTCTCGGACACACTCACTCCGGATTCCAGGGTCAACTGAGGTTCCAGCAAACCACCCAAGCGAGGGTCCCTCACACATCAGCCCACCTGGCCTCGAGGGACTGGGCCCTTCCACTCCTCGCCTGTCAGAAGAGAAAGACACGATCAGAGCGAGAAACATAACCCACCAGCCTGATCACCCCCAACCGCATCATACACTCTCTTCCTCCCTAACCCTCTCACATCCCTCATTCACACTCCCTCTCGCGCACTCACCCCCTCGCCCTCACGCTCCACCTTGCCCTCTCATTCCACCTCCTCGTGCTCTCCGCCCAGTTCTCTCTCTCCGCCTCGCCCCCTCGCTATGCCTCGCCCTCTCTCTCCACCTCGCTCCCTCGCTACACCTCGCCCTCTCTCTCTGCCTCGCCCTCTCTCTCTGCCTCGCCCTCTCTCTCTGCCTCGCCCTCTCTCTCTGCCTTGCCCCCTCGCTACGCCTCGCCCTCTCTCTGCCACGCCCCCTCGCTACGCCTCGCCCACTCTCTCTGCCTCGCCCTCACTCTCCGCCTCGCCCTCTCTCTCCGCCTCGCCTTCTCTCTCCGCCTCGCCCTCTCTCTCTGCCTCGCCCTCTCTCTCCGCCTCGCCCTCTCTCTCTGCCTCGCCCTCTCTCTCTGCCTCGCCCTCTCTCTCTACACCTCACCCTCGCTCTCTGCCTCGCCCTCTCTCTCTGCCTCGCCCTCTCTCTCTGCCTCGCCCTCTCTCTACACCTCACCCTCGCTCACTGCCTCGCTCTCTCTCACCGCCTCGCCCTCTCTCTCTGCCTCGCCCTCTCTCTCCGCCTCGCCCTCTCTCTCTGCCTCGCCCTCTCTCTCTGCCTCGCCCTCTCTCTCTACACCTCACCCTCGCTCTCTGCCTCGCCCTCTCTCTCTGCCTCGCCCTCTCTCTCTGCCTCGCCCTCTCTCTACACCTCACCCTCGCTCACTGCCTCGCTCTCTCTCACCGCCTCGCCCTCTCTCTCTGCCTCGCCCTCTCTCTCTGCCTCGCCCTCTCTCTCCGCCTCGCCCTCTCTCTACACCTCGCCCTCTCTCACTGCCTCGCCCTCTCTCTCTGCCTCGCCCCCTCTCTGCCTCGCCCTCTCACTCTGCCTCGCGCTCTCTCTGTCTCCCTCTCTTTGTGACTATGTCTCTCTGTGTGACTGTGTGTCTCTCTGTGTGACTGCGTTCCTCTCTCTCTCTGTGACTGTCTCTCTCTGATTCTGTGACTGTCTCTCTGTCTCACTCTGTGACTGTCTCTCTCTGACTCTGTGACTGTCTCTCTCTCGGACTCTGTGACTCTCTCACTCTCTTTGACTCTGTCACAGTCTCTCTCTGTGACTTTCTCTCTGTATCTCTTACCCAGGAAATTTGCCATCAGTTCAAAACGGTCTGATCCAAAGAACATCTGGGATTCCCCGTTCTGGTGGGTGATGAATGTGGGCATTCCGAATGCCTGTGTGTGGGAGAAATACAGAAACTGAGAAAAGAATGTCCAAAGAGGTCACCAAACAGTCTGTACACCCCAAACACTAAACTCCCAGTACTGTGTAAAGACTCCCAGACAGTGTAAACGCCCCAAACACTAAGGGCGGGATTCTCCCATTCGGCGGCAGAGTGTGCACGCCTTCGGAAACGCCGTCGCGTTTCACGACGGCATGAACGGGCCACTGGGTGTATCGATTCTGGCCCCGAAAGGGGGCCTGCACGGCGCTGGAGCAGTTCCCGCTGCACCAGACGCCCACCCCGGCGCGAACTGTACACGGCGCCAACCCGCGCATGTGCGGTGGCCTCCCTCAACGTGCCGGTCCCGATATAACATGGCGGTGTAGTTCAGGGGCCGGCGCATAAGAAAATAGGCCCGGCATGCGAGAGGCCGGCCTGCCGATTGGTGGGCCCCGGTTGCGGGCAAGGCCCCATCGGAGGCCTCCCTCGGGGTCGGAGACCCCGCCCCCCAGGCCGACCCCCACCCTGTGCGCAGAGATCCCGCCGGCTGCAACCAGTTGTGGAAGGCGCCAGCGGGCCCCTGTCTTTTCAGGGCGGCCGCTCGGCCCATCTGGGATGGAGAATCAGCGGCTCGGCCGCATAGAGCGGCCCGCTACCGGCACTGCGCCAAACGCGGCGGGGCGCGGTGGCGGGGATTCTCCGGCCCGGTGCAGGGCACAGAGAATCCCGTCCCCTATTCACCAAACAGTCAGAACCCGCCAAACAATAATCTCCCCAAACTGCATAAACCCCCCAAACTGTGTAAACTCCCCAAACATTGTAAACCCCCCAAACTGTGTAACCCCTCAAACTGTGTAAACCCCCCAAACTGCATAAACCCCCCAAACTGCATAAACCCCCCAAACTGTGTAAACTCCCCAAACATTGTAAACCCCCCAAACTGTGTAAACCCCCCAAACTGTGTAAACCCCCCAAACTGTGTAACCCCTCAAACTGTGTAAACTCCCCAAACTGCATAAACCCCCCAAACTGCATAAACCCCCCAAACTGTGTAAACCCCTCAAACTGTGTAAACCCCCCAAACTGTGTAACCCCTCAAACTGTGTAAACTCCCCAAACTGCATAAACCCCCCAAACTGTGTAAACCCCCCAAACTGTGTAAACTCCCCAAACTGTGTAAACCCCTCAAACTGTGTAAACCCCTCAAACTGTGTAAACTCCCCAAACTGTGTAAACTCCCCAAACTGTGTAAACCCCTCAAACTGTGTAAACCCCCCAAACTGTGTAAACTCCCCAAACTGTGTAAACCCCTCAAACTGTGTAAACCTCCCAAACTGTGTAAACCCCCCAAACTGTGTAAACTCCCCAAACTGTGTAAACCCCCAAACTGTGTAAACCCCTCAAACTGTGTAAACTCCCCAAACTCTGTAAACCCCCCAATCAGTGAAAACTCCCCAAACTGTGTAAACCCCCCAAACTGTGTAAACCCCTCAAACTGTGTAAACCCCCCAAACTGTGTAAACCCCCCAAACTGTGTAAACCCCCCAAACTGTGTAAACCCCCCAAACTGTGTAAACCCCTGAAACTGTGTAAACCCCCCAAACTGTGTAAACCCCCCAAACTGTGTAAACCCCCCAAACTGTGTAAACCCCTCAAACTGTGTAAACCCCCCAAACTGTGTAAACCCCTCAAACTGTGTAAACCCCCCAAACTGTGTAACCCCTCAAACTGTGTAAACTCCCCAAACTGCATAAACCCCCCAAACTGCATAAACCCCCCAAACTGTGTAAACTCCCCAAACTGTGTAAACTCCCCAAACTGTGTAAACCCCCCAAACTGTGTAAACCCCTCAATCTGTGTAAACCCCCCAAACTGTGTAAACCCCCCAAACTGTGTAAACCCCCAAACTGTGTAAACTCCCCAAACTGTGTAAACTCCCCAAACTGTGTAAACTCCCCAAACTGTGTAAACCCCTCAAACTGTGTAAACCCCCCAAACTGAGTAAACCCCCCAAACTGTGTAAACCCCTCAAACTGTGTAAACTCCCCAAACTGTGTAAACTCCCCAAACTGTGTAAACTCCCCAAACTGTGAAAACCCCCCAAACTGTGTAAACCCCTAAAACTGTGTAAACTCTCCAAACTGCATAAACCCACCAAACTGTGCAAACCCCTCAAACTGTGTAAACCCCCCAAACTGTGTAAACCCCTCAAACTGTGTAAACCCCCCAAACTGCATAAACCCCCCAAACTGTGTAAACCCCTCAAACTGTGTAAACTCCCCAAACTGTGTAAACCCCCCAAACTGTGTAAACCCCTCAAACTGCGTAAACCCCCCAAACTGCATAAACCCCCCAAACTGTGTAAACCCCTCAAAATGTGTAAACTCCTCAAACTGTGTAAACTCCCCAAACTGTGTAAACTCCCCAAACTGTGTAAACCCCTCAAACTGTGTAAACCCCCCAAACTGTGTAAACCCCCCAAACTGCATAAACCCCCCAAACTGTGTAAACCCCTCAAACTGTGTAAACCCCTCAAACTGTGTAAACCCCTCTAACTGTGTAAACCCCCCAAACTGTGTAAACCCCTCAAACTGTGTAAACCCCCCAAACAGTGTAAACCCCCCAAACTGTGTAAACCCCTCAAACTGTGCAAACCCCCCAAACTGTGTAAACCCCCCAAACTGTGTAAACCCCTCAAACTGTGTAAACCTCCCAAATGGTGTAAACCCCCCAAACTGTGTAAACCCCTCAAACTGTGTAAACCCCCCAAACTGCATAAACCCCCAAACTGTGTAAACCCCTCAAACTGTGTAAACTCCCCAAACTGTGTAAACCCCCCAAACTGTGTAAACCCCTCAAACTGTGTAAACCCCCAAACTGCTTAAACCCCCCAAACTGTGTAAACCCCCCAAACTGCATAAACCCCCCAAACTGTGTAAACCCCTCAGACTGTGTAAATTCCCCAAACTGTGTAAACTCCCCAAACTGTATAAACCCCCCAAACTGTGTAATCCCCCAAACTGTGTAAACCCCTCAAACTGTGTAAACCCCCCAAACTGTGTAAACTCCCCAAACTGTGTAAATCCCCCAAACTGTGTAAACCCCTCAAACTGTGTAAACTCCCCAAACTGTGTAAACTCCCCAAACTGCATAAACCCCTCAAACTGTGTAAACTCCCCAAACTGTGTAAACTCCCCAAACTGTATAAACCCCTCAAACTGTGTAAACCCCCCAAACTGTGTAAACCCCTCAAACTGTGTAAACCCCCCAAACTGTGTAAACCCCCCAAACTGTGTAAACCCCTCAATCTGTGTAAACCCCCCAAACTGTGTAAACCCCCCAAACTGTGTAAACCCCCAAACTGTGTAAACTCCCCAAACTGTGTAAACTCCCCAAACTGTGTAAACTCCCCAAACTGTGTAAACCCCTCAAACTGTGTAAACCCCCCAAACTGAGTAAACCCCCCAAACTGTGTAAACCCCTCAAACTGTGTAAACTCCCCAAACTGTGTAAACTCCCCAAACTGTGTAAACTCCCCAAACTGTGAAAACCCCCCAAACTGTGTAAACCCCTAAAACTGTGTAAACTCTCCAAACTGCATAAACCCCCCAAACTGTGCAAACCCCTCAAACTGTGTAAACCCCCCAAACTGTGTAAACCCCTCAAACTGTGTAAACCCCCCAAACTGCATAAACCCCCCAAACTGTGTAAACCCCTCAAACTGTGTAAACTCCCCAAACTGTGTAAACCCCCCAAACTGTGTAAACCCCTCAAACTGCGTAAACCCCCCAAACTGCATAAACCCCCCAAACTGTGTAAACCCCTCAAAATGTGTAAACTCCTCAAACTGTGTAAACTCCCCAAACTGTGTAAACTCCCCAAACTGTGTAAACCCCTCAAACTGTGTAAACCCCCCAAACTGTGTAAACCCCCCAAACTGCATAAACCCCCCAAACTGTGTAAACCCCTCAAACTGTGTAAACCCCTCAAACTGTGTAAACCCCTCTAACTGTGTAAACCCCCCAAACTGTGTAAACCCCTCAAACTGTGTAAACCCCCCAAACAGTGTAAACCCCCCAAACTGTGTAAACCCCTCAAACTGTGCAAACCCCCCAAACTGTGTAAACCCCCCAAACTGTGTAAACCCCTCAAACTGTGTAAACCTCCCAAATGGTGTAAACCCCCCAAACTGTGTAAACCCCTCAAACTGTGTAAACCCCCCAAACTGCATAAACCCCCAAACTGTGTAAACCCCTCAAACTGTGTAAACTCCCCAAACTGTGTAAACCCCCCAAACTGTGTAAACCCCTCAAACTGTGTAAACCCCCAAACTGCTTAAACCCCCCAAACTGTGTAAACCCCCCAAACTGCATAAACCCCCCAAACTGTGTAAACCCCTCAGACTGTGTAAATTCCCCAAACTGTGTAAACTCCCCAAACTGTATAAACCCCCCAAACTGTGTAATCCCCCAAACTGTGTAAACCCCTCAAACTGTGTAAACCCCCCAAACTGTGTAAACTCCCCAAACTGTGTAAATCCCCCAAACTGTGTAAACCCCTCAAACTGTGTAAACTCCCCAAACTGTGTAAACTCCCCAAACTGCATAAACCCCTCAAACTGTGTAAACTCCCCAAACTGTGTAAACTCCCCAAACTGTATAAACCCCTCAAACTGTGTAAACCCCCCAAACTGTGTAAACCCCTCAAACTGTGTAAACCCCCCAAACTGTATAAACCCCTCAAACTGTGTCAACCCCCCAAACTGTGTAAACCCCTCAAACTGTGTGAACCCCCCAAACTGTGTGAACCCCTCAAACTGTGTAAACCCCTCAAACTGTGTAAACCCCTCAAACTGTGTAAACCCCCCAAACTGTGTAAACCTCCGAAACTGTGTAAACTCCCCAAACTGTGTAAACCCCTCAAACTGTGTAAACCCCCCAAACTGTGTAAACCCCTCAAACTGTGTAAACCCCCCAAACTGTGTAAATCCCTTAAACTGTGTAAACCCCCCAAACTGTGTAAACCCCTCAAACTGTGTAAACTCCCCAAACTGTGTAAACCCCCAAAACGGTGTAAACCCCCTCAAACTGTGTTAACCTCCCAAACTGGGTAAACCCCTCAAACTGTATAAACTCCCCAAACTGTGTAAACCACCCAAACTGTGTAAACCCCCCAGACTGTATAAACCCCCAAACTGTGTAAACCCCCCAAACTGTGTACAAAGAACAAAGAACAAAGAAATGTACAGCACAGGAACAGGCCCTTCGGCCCTCCAAGCCCGTGCCAACCATGCTGCCCGACTAAACTACAATCTTCTACACTTCCTGGGTCCGTATCCCTTTATTCCCATCCTATTGATGTATTTGTCAAGATGCCTCTTAAATGTCACTATCGTCCCTGCTTCCACCACCTCCTCCGGTAGCGAGTTCCAGGCACCCACTACCCTCTGCGTAAAAAACTTGCCTCGGACATCTACTCTAAACCTTGCCCCTCTCACCTTAAACCTATGCCCCCCAGTAATTGAACACTCCACCCTGGGGAAAAGCCTCGGACTATCTACTCTGTCTATGCCCCTCATAATTTTATAGACCTCTATAAACCCCCCAAACTGTGTAAACCCCTCAAACTGTGTAAACCCCCCAAACTGTGTAAACCCCTCAAACTGTGTAAACTCCCCAAACTGTGTAAACCCCTCAAACTGTATAAACTCCCCAAACTGTGTAAACCTCCCAAACTGTGTAAACCCCCCAAACTGTGTAAACCCCCCAAACTGTGTAAACCCCTCAAACTGTGTAAACCCCCCAAACTGTGTAAACCCCTCAAACTGTATAAACTCCCCAAACTGTGTAAACCCCCCAAACTGAGTAAACCCCCCAAACTGTGTAAACCCCCCAAACTGTGTAAACCCCTCAAACTGTGTAAACCCCCCAAACTGTGTAAACCCCTCAAACTGTGTAAACCCCCCAAACTGTGTAAACCCCTCAAACTGTGTAAACTCCTCAAACTGTGTAAACTCCCCAAACTGTGTAAACCCCTCAAACTGTGTAAAACCCCCAAACTGCATAAACCCCCAGACTGTGTAAAACACCAAACTGCATAAACCCCCAGACTGTATAAACCCCCCAAACTGTGTAAACTCCTCAAACTGAGTAAACCCCCAAACTGCATAAACCCCCCAAACTGTGTAAACCCCCAAAACGGTGTAAACCCCCCAAACTATGTAAACTCCGCAAACCGTGTAAATCCCCCCCAAACTGTGTAAACCTCCCAAACTGTGTAAACCCCCCAAACTGTGTAAACCCCCCAAACTGTGAAAACTCCTCAAACTGTGTAAATCCCTCCCAAACTGTGTAAATCCCCCCCAAACTGTGTAAACACCCCAAACAGTGTAAACTCCTCAAACTGTGTAAACTCCCCAAACTGTGAAAACCCCTCAAACTGTGTAAACCCCCCAAACTGTGTAAACTCCCCAAACTGTGTAAACCCTCCAAACTGTGTAAACCCCCCAAACTGTGGAAACCCCCCAAACTGTGTAAACTCCCCAAACTGTGTAAACTCCCCAAACTGTGTAAACCCCCCAAACTGTGTAAACCCCCCAAACTGTGTAAACCCCCCAAACTGTGTAAACTCACCAAACTGTGTAAACCCCCCAAACTGTGTAAACCCCCCAAACTGTGTAAACCCCCCAAACTGTGTAAACTCACCAAACTGTGTAAACCCCCCAAACTGTGTAAACCCCCCAAACTGTGTAAACCCCCAAAACGGTGTAAACCCCCCAAACTGTGCAAACCCCCCAAACTGTGTAAACCCCGAACTGTGTAAACCCCCGAAACTGTGTGAACTCCCCAAACTGTGTAAACCCTTCAAACTGTGTAAACCCCTCAAACTGTGTAAACTCCCCAAACTGTGTAAATCCCCCCCAAACTGTGTAAACCCCCCAAACTGTGTAAACCCCCCAAACTGTGTAAACCCTCCAAACTGTGTAAACCCCTCAAACTGTGTAAACCCCTCAAACCGTGTATACCCCTCAAACTGTGTAAACCCCCCAAACTGTGTAAACCCCCAAAACTGTGTAAACCCCTCAAACTGTGTAAACCCCCCAAACTGTGTAAACCCCTCAAACTGTGTAAACCCCCCAAACTGTGTAAACCCCTCAAACTGTGTAAACTCCTCAAACTGTGTAAACTCCCCAAACTGTGTCAACCCCTCAAACTGTGTAAAACCCCCATACTGCATAAACCCCCAGACTGTGTAAAATCCCAAACTGCATAAACCCACAGACTGTGTAAACCCCCCAAACTGTGTAAACTCCTCAAACTGAGTAAATCCCCAAACTGCATAAACCCCCAGACTGTGTAAAACCCCAAACTGCATAAACCCCTAGACGGTATAAACCCCCCAAACTGTGTAAACTCCTCAAACTGAGTAAACCCCCAAACTGCATAAACCCCCCAAACTGTGTAAACCCCCAAAACGGTGTAAACCCCCCAAACTATGTAAACTCCGCAAACCGTGTAAATCCCCCCAAACTGTGTAAACCTCCCAAACTGTGTAAACCCCCCAAACTGTGTAAACCCCCCAAACTGTGAAAACTCCTCAAACTGTGTAAATCCCTCCCAAACTGTGTAAATCCCCCCCAAACTGTGTAAACTCCTCAAACTGTGTAAACTCCCCAAACTGTGTAAACCCCTCAAACTGTGTAAACCCCCCAAACTGTGTAAACTCCCCAAACTGTGTAAACCCTCCAAACTGTGTAAACCCCCCAAACTGTGGAAACCCCCCAAACTGTGTAAACTCCCCAAACTGTGTAAACTCCCCAAACTGTGTAAACCCCCCAAACTGTGTAAACCCCCCAAACTGTGTAAACCCCCCAAACTGTGTAAACTCACCAAACTGTGTAAACCCCCCAAACTGTGTAAACCCCCCAAACTGTGTAAACTCACCAAACTGTGTAAACCCCCCAAACTGTGTAAACCCCCCAAACTGTGTAAACCCCCAAAACGGTGTAAACCCCCCAAACTGTGCAAACCCCCCAAACTGTGTAAACCCCAAACTGTGTAAACCCCCAAAATGTGTAAACTCCACAAAATGTGTAAACACCTCAAACTGTGTAAACCCCTCAAACTGTGTAAACTCCCCAAACTGTGTAAATCCCACCCAAACTGTGTAAACCCCCCAAACTGTGTAAACCCCCCAAACTGTGTAAACCCTCCAAACTGTGTAAACCCCTCAAACTGTGTAAACCCCTCAAACCGTGTAAACCCCTCAAACCGTGTAAACCCCCCAAACTGGGTAAACCCCCCAAACTGTGTAAACCCCTCAAACTGTGTAAACCCCCCAAACTGTGTAAACCCCTCAAACTGTGTAAACCCCCCAAACTGTGTAAACCCCACAAACTGTGTAAACTCCTCAAACTGTGTAAACTCCCCAAACTGTGTAAACCCCTCAAACTGTGTAAAACCCCCATACTGCATAAACCCCCAGACTGTGTAAAACCCCCAAACTGTGTAAACCCCCCAAACTGTGTAAACCCGTCAAATTGCGTAAACCCCCCAAACTGTGTAAACTCCTCAAACTGTGTAAATCCCTCCCAAACTGTGTAAATCCCCCCCAAACTGCGTAAACTCCTCAAACTGTGTAACTCCCCAAACTGTGTAAACCCCTCAAACTGTGTAAACCCCCCAAACTGTGTAAACTCCCCAAACTGTGTAAACCCCCCAAACTGTGGAAACCCCCCAAACTGTGTAAACTCCCCAAACTGTGTAAACCCCCCAAACTGTGTAAACCCCCCAAACTGTGTCAACCCCTCAAACTGTGTAAACCCCTCAAACTGTGTAAAATCCCCAAACTGTGTAAATCCCCCCCAAACTGTGTAAACCCCCCAAACTGTGTAAACCCCTCAAACTGTGTAAACCCCTCAAACTGTATAAACTCCCAAACTGTGTAAACCCCCCAAACTGTGTAAACTCCTCAAACTGTGTAAACTCCCCAAACTGTGTAAATCCCTCCCAAACTGTGTAAATCCACCCCAAACTGTGTAAATCCCCCTCAAACTGTGTAAACCCCCCAAACTGTGTAAACTCCTCAAACTGTGTAAACTCCCCAAACTGTGTAAACGCCTCAAACTGTGTAAACCCCCCAAACTGTGTAAGCGCCCCAAACTGTGTAAACCCTCCAAACTGTGTAAACCCCCCAAACTGTGGAAACCCCCCAAACTGTGTAAACTCCCCAAACTGTGTAAACCCCCCAAACTGTGTAAACCCCCCAAACTGTGTAAACCCCCCAAACTGTGTAAACCCCCAAAATGGCGTAACCCCCCCAAACTGTGCAAACCCCAAACTGTGTAAACCCCCCAAACTGTGTAAACTCCCCAAACTGTGTCAACCCCTCAAACTGTGTAAACCCCTCAAACTGTGTAAAATCCCCAAACTGTGTAAATCCCCCCCAAACTGTGTAAACCCCCCAAACTGTGTAAACCCCCCAAACTGTGTAAACCCCTCAAACTGTGTAACCCCCTCAAACTGTATAAACTCCCAAACTGTGTAAACCCCCCAAACTGTGTAAACTCCTCAAACTGTGTAAACTCCCCAAACTGTGTAAATCCCTCCCAAACTGTGTAAATCCACCCCAAACTGTGTAAATCCCCCTCAAACTGTGTAAACCCCCCAAACTGTGTAAACTCCTCAAACTGTGTAAACTCCCCAAACTGTGTAAACGCCTCAAACTGTGTAAACCCCACAAACTGTGTAAACTCCCCAAACTGTGTAAACCCTCCAAACTGTGTAAACCCCTCAAACGGTGTAAACCCCTCAAACCGTGTAAACCCCTCAAACTGTGTAAACCCCCCAAACTGTGTAAACCCCCCGAACTGTGTAAACCCCTCAAACTGTGTAAACCCCCCAAACTGTGTAAACCCCTCAAACTGTGTAAACCCCCCAAACTGTGTAAACCCCTCAAACTGTGTAAACTCGTCAAACTGTGTAAACTCCCCAAACTGTGTAAACCCCTCAAACTGTATAAAACCCCCATACTGCATAAACCCCCAGACTGTGTAAAACCCCCAAACTGCATAAACCCCCAGACTGTGTAAACCCCCCAAACTGTGTAAACTCTTCAAACTGAGTAAACCATCCAAACTGCATAAACCCCCCAAACTGTGTAAACCCTCCAAACTGTGTAAACCCCCAAAACGGTGTAAACCCCCCAAACTGTGTAAACTCCTCAAACTGTGTAAATCCCTCCCAAACTGTGTAAATCCTCCCCAAACTGTGTAAACCCCCCAAACTGCGTAAACTCCTCAAACTGTGTAAACTCCCCAAACTGTGTAAACCCCTCAAACTGTGTAAACCCCCCAAACTGTGTAAACTCCCCAAACTGTGTTAACCCTCCAAACTGTGTAAACCCCCCAAGCTGTGTAAACCCCCCAAACTGTGTAAACCCCCCAAACTGTGTAAACTCACCAAACTGTGTAAACCCCCCAAACTGTGTAAACCCCCCAAACTGTGCAAACCCCCCAAACTGTGTAAACCCCAAACTGTGTAAACCCCCCAAACTGTGTAAACTCCCCAAACTGTGTAAACCCCTCAAACTGCATTAACCCCCCAAACTGTGTAAACCCCCAAAACGGTGTAAACCCCCCAAACTATGTAAACTCCGCAAACCGTGTAAATCCCCCCCAAACTGTGTAAACTCACCAAACTGTGTAAACCCCCCAAACTGTGTAAACCCCCCAAACTGTGTAAACCCCCCAAACTGTGTAAACTCACCAAACTGTGTAAACCCCCCAAACTGTGTAAACCCCCCAAACTGTGTAAACCCCCAAAACGGTGTAAACCCCCCAAACTGTGCAAACCCCCCAAACTGTGTAAACCCCGAACTGTGTAAACCCCCGAAACTGTGTGAACTCCCCAAACTGTGTAAACCCTTCAAACTGTGTAAACCCCTCAAACTGTGTAAACTCCCCAAACTGTGTAAATCCCCCCCAAACTGTGTAAACCCCCCAAACTGTGTAAACCCCCCAAACTGTGTAAACCCTCCAAACTGTGTAAACCCCTCAAACTGTGTAAACCCCTCAAACCGTGTATACCCCTCAAACTGTGTAAACCCCCCAAACTGTGTAAACCCCCAAAACTGTGTAAACCCCTCAAACTGTGTAAACCCCCCAAACTGTGTAAACCCCTCAAACTGTGTAAACCCCCCAAACTGTGTAAACCCCTCAAACTGTGTAAACTCCTCAAACTGTGTAAACTCCCCAAACTGTGTAAACCCCTCAAACTGTGTAAAACCCCCATACTGCATAAACCCCCAGACTGTGTAAAATCCCAAACTGCATAAACCCACAGACTGTGTAAACCCCCCAAACTGTGTAAACTCCTCAAACTGAGTAAATCCCCAAACTGCATAAACCCCCAGACTGTGTAAAACCCCAAACTGCATAAACCCCTAGACGGTATAAACCCCCCAAACTGTGTAAACTCCTCAAACTGAGTAAACCCCCAAACTGCATAAACCCCCCAAACTGTGTAAACCCCCAAAACGGTGTAAACCCCCCAAACTATGTAAACTCCGCAAACCGTGTAAATCCCCCCAAACTGTGTAAACCTCCCAAACTGTGTAAACCCCCCAAACTGTGTAAACCCCCCAAACTGTGAAAACTCCTCAAACTGTGTAAATCCCTCCCAAACTGTGTAAATCCCCCCCAAACTGTGTAAACCCCCCAAACTGTGTAAACTCCTCAAACTGTGTAAACTCCCCAAACTGTGTAAACCCCTCAAACTGTGTAAACCCCCCAAACTGTGTAAACTCCCCAAACTGTGTAAACCCTCCAAACTGTGTAAACCCCCCAAACTGTGGAAACCCCCCAAACTGTGTAAACTCCCCAAACTGTGTAAACTCCCCAAACTGTGTAAACCCCCCAAACTGTGTAAACCCCCCAAACTGTGTAAACCCCCCAAACTGTGTAAACTCACCAAACTGTGTAAACCCCCCAAACTGTGTAAACCCCCCAAACTGTGTAAACTCACCAAACTGTGTAAACCCCCCAAACTGTGTAAACCCCCCAAACTGTGTAAACCCCCAAAACGGTGTAAACCCCCCAAACTGTGCAAACCCCCCAAACTGTGTAAACCCCAAACTGTGTAAACCCCCAAAATGTGTAAACTCCACAAAATGTGTAAACACCTCAAACTGTGTAAACCCCTCAAACTGTGTAAACTCCCCAAACTGTGTAAATCCCACCCAAACTGTGTAAACCCCCCAAACTGTGTAAACCCCCCAAACTGTGTAAACCCCCCAAACTGTGTAAACCCTCCAAACTGTGTAAACCCCTCAAACTGTGTAAACCCCTCAAACCGTGTAAACCCCTCAAACCGTGTAAACCCCCCAAACTGGGTAAACCCCCCAAACTGTGTAAACCCCTCAAACTGTGTAAACCCCCCAAACTGTGTAAACCCCTCAAACTGTGTAAACCCCCCAAACTGTGTAAACCCCACAAACTGTGTAAACTCCTCAAACTGTGTAAACTCCCCAAACTGTGTAAACCCCTCAAACTGTGTAAAACCCCCATACTGCATAAACCCCCAGACTGTGTAAAACCCCCAAACTGTGTAAACCCCCCAAACTGTGTAAACCCGTCAAATTGCGTAAACCCCCCAAACTGTGTAAACTCCTCAAACTGTGTAAATCCCTCCCAAACTGTGTAAATCCCCCCCAAACTGCGTAAACTCCTCAAACTGTGTAACTCCCCAAACTGTGTAAACCCCTCAAACTGTGTAAACCCCCCAAACTGTGTAAACTCCCCAAACTGTGTAAACCCCCCAAACTGTGGAAACCCCCCAAACTGTGTAAACTCCCCAAACTGTGTAAACCCCCCAAACTGTGTAAACCCCCCAAACTGTGTAAACCCCCCAAACGGTGGAAACCCCCCAAACTGTGCAAACCCCCCAAATTGTGTAAACCCCAAACTGTGTAAACCCCCCAAACTGTGTAAACTCCCCAAACTGTGTCAACCCCTCAAACTGTGTAAACCCCTCAAACTGTGTAAAATCCCCAAACTGTGTAAATCCCCCCCAAACTGTGTAAACCCCCCAAACTGTGTAAACCCCTCAAACTGTGTAAACCCCTCAAACTGTATAAACTCCCAAACTGTGTAAACCCCCCAAACTGTGTAAACTCCTCAAACTGTGTAAACTCCCCAAACTGTGTAAATCCCTCCCAAACTGTGTAAATCCACCCCAAACTGTGTAAATCCCCCTCAAACTGTGTAAACCCCCCAAACTGTGTAAACTCCTCAAACTGTGTAAACTCCCCAAACTGTGTAAACGCCTCAAACTGTGTAAACCCCCCAAACTGTGTAAGCGCCCCAAACTGTGTAAACCCTCCAAACTGTGTAAACCCCCCAAACTGTGGAAACCCCCCAAACTGTGTAAACTCCCCAAACTGTGTAAACCCCCCAAACTGTGTAAACCCCCCAAACTGTGTAAACCCCCCAAACTGTGTAAACCCCCAAAATGGCGTAAACCCCCCAAACTGTGCAAACCCCAAACTGTGTAAACCCCCCAAACTGTGTAAACTCCCCAAACTGTGTCAACCCCTCAAACTGTGTAAACCCCTCAAACTGTGTAAAATCCCCAAACTGTGTAAATCCCCCCCAAACTGTGTAAACCCCCCAAACTGTGTAAACCCCCCAAACTGTGTAAACCCCTCAAACTGTGTAACCCCCTCAAACTGTATAAACCCCCAAACTGTGTAAACCCCCCAAACTGTGTAAACTCCTCAAACTGTGTAAACTCCCCAAACTGTGTAAATCCCTCCCAAACTGTGTAAATCCACCCCAAACTGTGTAAATCCCCCTCAAACTGTGTAAACCCCCCAAACTGTGTAAACTCCTCAAACTGTGTAAACTCCCCAAACTGTGTAAACGCCTCAAACTGTGTAAACCCCCCAAACTGTGTAAACTCCCCAAACTGTGTAAACCCTCCAAACTGTGTAAACCCCTCAAACGGTGTAAACCCCTCAAACCGTGTAAACCCCTCAAACTGTGTAAACCCCCCAAACTGTGTAAACCCCCCGAACTGTGTAAACCCCTCAAACTGTGTAAACCCCCCAAACTGTGTAAACCCCTCAAACTGTGTAAACCCCCCAAACTGTGTAAACCCCTCAAACTGTGTAAACTCGTCAAACTGTGTAAACTCCCCAAACTGTGTAAACCCCTCAAACTGTATAAAACCCCCATACTGCATAAACCCCCAGACTGTGTAAAACCCCCAAACTGCATAAACCCCCAGACTGTGTAAACCCCCCAAACTGTGTAAACTCTTCAAACTGAGTAAACCATCCAAACTGCATAAACCCCCCAAACTGTGTAAACCCTCCAAACTGTGTAAACCCCCAAAACGGTGTAAACCCCCCAAACTGTGTAAACTCCTCAAACTGTGTAAATCCCTCCCAAACTGTGTAAATCCTCCCCAAACTGTGTAAACCCCCCAAACTGCGTAAACTCCTCAAACTGTGTAAACTCCCCAAACTGTGTAAACCCCTCAAACTGTGTAAACCCCCCAAACTGTGTAAACTCCCCAAACTGTGTTAACCCTCCAAACTGTGTAAACCCCCCAAGCTGTGTAAACCCCCCAAACTGTGTAAACCCCCCAAACTGTGTAAACTCACCAAACTGTGTAAACCCCCCAAACTGTGTAAACCCCCCAAACTGTGCAAACCCCCCAAACTGTGTAAACCCCAAACTGTGTAAACCCCCCAAACTGTGTAAACTCCCCAAACTGTGTAAACCCCTCAAACTGCATTAACCCCCCAAACTGTGTAAACTCCCCAAACTGTGTAAACGCCTCAAACTGTGTAAACCCCCCAAACTGTGTAAACTCCCCAAACTGTGTAAACCCTCCAAACTGTGTAAACCCCTCAAACGGTGTAAACCCCTCAAACCGTGTAAACCCCTCAAACTGTGTAAACCCCCAAAACGGTGTAAACCCCCCAAACTGTGTAAACTCCTCAAACTGTGTAAATCCCTCCCAAACTGTGTAAATCCTCCCCAAACTGTGTAAACCCCCCAAACTGCGTAAACTCCTCAAACTGTGTAAACTCCCCAAACTGTGTAAACCCTCCAAACTGTGTAAACCCCCCAAACTGTGGAAACCCCCCAAACTGTGTAAACTCCCCAAACTGTGTAAACTCACCAAACTGTGTAAACCCCCCAAACTGTGTAAACCCCCCAAACTGTGTAAACCCCCCAAACTGTGTAAACTCACCAAACTGTGTAAACCCCCCAAACTGTGTAAACCCCCCAAACTGTGTAAACCCCCCAAACTGTGTAAACTCACCAAACTGTGTAAACCCCCCAAACTGTGTAAACCACCCAAACTGTGTAAACCCCCAAAACGATGTAAACCCCCCAAACTGTGCAAACCCCCCAAACTGTGTAAACCCCGAACTGTGTAAACCCCCGAAACTGTGTGAACTCCCCAAACTGTGTAAACCCTTCAAACTGTGTAAACCCCTCAAACTGTGTAAACTCCCCAAACTGTGTAAATCCCCCCCAAACTGTGTAAACCCCCCAAACTGTGTAAACCCCCCAAACTGTGTAAACCCTCCAAACTGTGTAAACCCCTCAAACTGTGTAAACCCCTCAAACCGTGTATACCCCTCAAACTGTGTAAACCCCCCAAACTGTGTAAACCCCCAAAACTGTGTAAACCCCTCAAACTGTGTAAACCCCCCAAACTGTGTAAACCCCTCAAACTGTGTAAACCCCCCAAACTGTGTAAACCCCTCAAACTGTGTAAACTCCTCAAACTGTGTAAACTCCCCAAACTGTGTAAACCCCTCAAACTGTGTAAAACCCCCATACTGCATAAACCCCCAGACTGTGTAAAACTCCCAAACTGCATAAACCCACAGACTGTGTAAACCCCCCAAACTGTGTAAACTCCTCAAACTGAGTAAATCCCCAAACTGCATAAACCCCCAGACTGTGTAAAACCCCAAACTGCATAAACCCCTAGACGGTATAAACCCCCCAAACTGTGTAAACTCCTCAAACTGAGTAAACCCCCAAACTGCATAAACCCCCCAAACTGTGTAAACCCCCAAAACGGTGTAAACCCCCCAAACTATGTAAACTCCGCAAACCGTGTAAATCCCCCCAAACTGTGTAAACCTCCCAAACTGTGTAAACCCCCCAAACTGTGTAAACCCCCCAAACTGTGAAAACTCCTCAAACTGTGTAAATCCCTCCCAAACTGTGTAAATCCCCCCCAAACTGTGTAAACCCCCCAAACTGTGTAAACTCCTCAAACTGTGTAAACTCCCCAAACTGTGTAAACCCCTCAAACTGTGTAAACCCCCCAAACTGTGTAAACTCCCCAAACTGTGTAAACCCTCCAAACTGTGTAAACCCCCCAAACTGTGGAAACCCCCCAAACTGTGTAAACTCCCCAAACTGTGTAAACTCCCCAAACTGTGTAAACCCCCCAAACTGTGTAAACCCCCCAAACTGTGTAACTCACCAAACTGTGTAAACCCCCCAAACTGTGTAAACCCCCCAAACTGTGTAAACCCCCCAAACTGTGTAAACTCACCAAACTGTGTAAACCCCCCAAACTGTGTAAACCCCCCAAACTGTGTAAACCCCCAAAACGGTGTAAACCCCCCAAACTGTGCAAACCCCCCAAACTGTGTAAACCCCAAACTGTGTAAACCCCCAAAATGTGTAAACTCCACAAAATGTGTAAACACCTCAAACTGTGTAAACCCCTCAAACTGTGTAAACTCCCCAAACTGTGTAAATCCCACCCAAACTGTGTAAACCCCCCAAACTGTGTAAACCCCCCAAACTGTGTAAACCCTCCAAACTGTGTAAACCCCTCAAACTGTGTAAACCCCTCAAACCGTGTAAACCCCTCAAACTGTGTAAACCCCCCAAACTGTGTAAACCCCCCAAACTGTGTAAACCCCTCAAACTGTGTAAACCCCCCAAACTGTGTAAACCCCTCAAACTGTGTAAACCCCCCAAACTGTGTAAACCCCACAAACTGTGTAAACTCCTCAAACTGTGTAAACTCCCCAAACTGTGTAAACCCCTCAAACTGTGTAAAACCCCCATACTGCATAAACCCCCAGACTGTGTAAAACCCCCAAACTGTGTAAACCCCCCAAACTGTGTAAACCCGTCAAATTGCGTAAACCCCCCAAACTGTGTAAACTCCTCAAACTGTGTAAATCCCTCCCAAACTGTGTAAATCCCCCCCAAACTGCGTAAACTCCTCAAACTGTGTAACTCCCCAAACTGTGTAAACCCCTCAAACTGTGTAAACCCCCCAAACTGTGTAAACTCCCCAAACTGTGTAAACCCTCCAAACTGTGTAAACCCCCCAAACTGTGGAAACCCCCCAAACTGTGTAAACTCCCCAAACTGTGTAAACCCCCCAAACTGTGTAAACCCCCCAAACTGTGTAAACCCCCCAAACTGTGTAAACCCCCCAAACTGTGCAAACCCCCCAAATTGTGTAAACCCCAAACTGTGTAAACCCCCCAAACTGTGTAAACTCCCCAAACTGTGTCAAACCCTCAAACTGTGTAAACCCCTCAAACTGTGTAAAATCCCCAAACTGTGTAAATCCCCCCCAAACTGTGTAAACCCCCCAAACTGTGTAAACCCCTCAAACTGTGTAAACCCCTCAAACTGTATAAACTCCCAAACTGTGTAAACCCCCCAAACTGTGTAAACTCCTCAAACTGTGTAAACTCCCCAAACTGTGTAAATCCCTCCCAAACTGTGTAAATCCACCCCAAACTGTGTAAATCCCCCTCAAACTGTGTAAACCCCCCAAACTGTGTAAACTCCTCAAACTGTGTAAACTCCCCAAACTGAGTAAACGCCTCAAACTGTGTAAACCCCCCAAACTGTGTAAACGCCCCAAACTGTGTAAACCCTCCAAACTGTGTAAACCCCCCAAACTGTGGAAACCCCCCAAACTGTGTAAACTCCCCAAACTGTGTAAACCCCCCAAACTGTGTAAACCCCCCAAACTGTGTAAACCCCCCAAACTGTGTAAACCCCCAAAACGGTGTAAACCCCCCAAACTGTGCAAACCCCAAACTGTGTAAACCCCCCAAACTGTGTAAACTCCCCAAACTGTGTCAACCCCTCAAACTGTGTAAACCCCTCAAACTGTGTAAAATCCCCAAACTGTGTAAATCCCCCCCAAACTGTGTAAACCCCCCAAACTGTGTAAACCCCCCAAACTGTGTAAACCCCTCAAACTGTGTAACCCCCTCAAACTGTATAAACTCCCAAACTGTGTAAACCCCTCAAACTGTGTAAACTCCTCAAACTGTGTAAACTCCCCAAACTGTGTAAATCCCTCCCAAACTGTGTAAATCCACCCCAAACTGTGTAAATCCCCCTCAAACTGTGTAAACCCCCCAAACTGTGTAAACTCCTCAAACTGTGTAAACTCCCCAAACTGTGTAAACGCCTCAAACTGTGTAAACCCCCCAAACTGTGTAAACTCCCCAAACTGTGTAAACCCTCCAAACTGTGTAAACCCCTCAAACGGTGTAAACCCCTCAAACCGTGTAATCCCCTCAAACTGTGTAAACCCCCCAAACTGTGTAAACCCCCCGAACTGTGTAAACCCCTCAAACTGTGTAAACCCCCCAAACTGTGTAAACCCCTCAAACTGTGTAAACCCCCCAAACTGTGTAAACCCCTCAAACTGTGTAAACTCGTCAAACTGTGTAAACTCCCCAAACTGTGTAAACCCCTCAAACTGTATAAAACCCCCATACTGCATAAACCCCCAGACTGTGTAAAACCCCCAAACTGCATAAACCCCCAGACTGTGTAAACCCCCCAAACTGTGTAAACTCTTCAAACTGAGTAAACCATCCAAACTGCATAAACCCCCCAAACTGTGTAAACCCTCCAAACTGTGTAAACCCCCAAAACGGTGTAAACCCCCCAAACTGTGTAAACTCCCCAAACTGTGTAAATCCCCCCAAACTGTGTAAACCTCCCAAACTGTGTAAACCCCCCAAACTGTGTAAACCCCCAAAACGGTGTAAACCCCCCAAACTGTGCAAACCCCCAAACTGTGTAAACCCCAAACTGTGTAAACCCCCCAAACTGTGTAAACTCCTCAAACTGTGTAAATCCCTCCCAAACTGTGTAAATCCTCCCCAAACTGTGTAAACCCCCCAAACTGCGTAAACTCCTCAAACTGTGTAAACTCCCCAAACTGTGTAAACCCCTCAAACTGTGTAAACCCCCCAAACTTTGTAAACTCCCCAAACTGTGTTAACCCTCCAAACTGTGTAAACCCCCCAAGCTGTGTAAACCCCCCAAACTGTGTAAACCCCCCAAACTGTGTAAACTCACCAAACTGTGTAAACCCCCCAAACTGTGTAAACCCCCCCAACTGTGCAAACCCCCCAAACTGTGTAAACCCCAAACTGTGTAAACCCCCCAAACTGTGTAAACTCCCCAAACTGTGTAAATCCCTCAAACTGTGTAAACCCCTCAAACTGTGTAAACTCCCCAAACTGTGTAAATCCCCCCCAAACTGTGTAAACCCCCCAAACTGTGTAAACCCCCCAAACTGTGTAAACCCCTCAAACTGTGTAAACCCCTCAAACTGTATAAACATCCAAACTGTGTAAACCCCCCAAACTGTGTAAACTCCTCAAACTGTGTAAACTCCCCAAACTGTGTAAACGCCCCAGACTGTGTAAAACCCCCAAACTGCATAAACTCCCCAAACTGTGTAAACCCCCCAAACTGTGTAAACTCCTCAAACTGAGTAAACCCCCCAAACTGCATAAACCCCCCAAACTGTGTAAACCCTCCAAACTGTGTAAACCCCCAAAACGGTGTAAACCCCCCAAACTGTGTAAACTCCCCAAACTGTGCAAATCCCCCCAAACTGTGTAAATCCCCCCCAAACTGTGTAAACCCCCCAAACTGCGTAAACTCCTCAAACTGTGTAAACTCCCCAAACTGTGTAAACCCCTTAAACTGTGTAAACCCCCCAAACTGTGTAAACCCCCCAAACTGTGGAAACCCCCCAAACTGTGGAAACTCCCCAAACTGTGTAAACTCCCCAAACTGTGTAAACCCCCCAAACTGTGTAAACCCCCCAAACTGTGTAAACCCCCCAAACTGTGTAAACCCCCCAAACTGTGTAAACCCCCCAAACTGAGAAAAACCCCCAAACTGTGTAAACCCGTCAAACTGCGTAAACCCCCCAAACTGTGTAAACTACTCAAACTGTGTAAATCCCTCCCAAACTGTGTAAATCCCCCCCCAAACTGTGTAAACCCCCCAAACTGCGTAAACTCCTCAAACTGTGTAAACTCCCCAAACTGTGTAAACCCCTCAAACTGTGTAAACCCCCCAAACTGTGTAAACCCCCCAAACTGTGGAAACCCCCCAAACTGTGTAAACTCCCCAAACTGTGTAAACCCCCCAAACTGTGTAAACCCCCCAAACTGTGTAAACCCCCCAAACTGTGTAAACCCCCCAAACTGTGTAAACCCCACAAACTGTGTAAACCCCCCAAACTGAGAAAACCCCCCAAACTGTGTAAACCCCCAAAACGGTGTAAACCCCCCAAACTGTGCAAACCCCCCAAACTGTGCAAACCCCCCAAACTGTGTAAACCCCAAACTGTGTAAACCCCCCAAACTGTGTAAACTCCCCAACCAGTGTAAACCCCTCAAACTGTGTAAACCCCTCAAACTGTGTAAACCCCCCAACTGTGTAAACCCCCCCAAACTGTGTAAACCCCCCAAACTGTGTAAACCCCCCAAACTGTCTAAACCCCTCAAACTGTGTAAACCTCCCAAACTGTATAAACCCCCCAAACTGTGTAAACCCCCCAAACTGTGTAACCCCCCAAACTGTGTAAACCCCCAAAACTGTGTAAACTCCCCAAACTGTGTAAACTCCCCAAACTGTGTAAACCCCCAAACTGTGTAAACCCCCAAACTGTGTAAACCTCCCAAACGTGAAAAACCCCCAAACAGTGTAAACCCGCAAACGGAGTAAACCCCCCAAACTGTGTAAACCACCCGAAACTGTGTAAACTCACCAAACTTTGTAAACCCCAAACTGTGTAAATGCCCCAAACTGTGTAAACGCCCCAAACTGTGTAAACCCCCAAACTGTGTAAACCCCAAACTGTGTAAATGCCCCAAACTGTGTAAACGCCCCAAACTGTGTAAACCCCCAAACTGTGTAAACTCCAAAACTATGTAAACGCCCGAAACTGTGGAAACTCCCCAAACTGTGTAGACTCCAAAACTGTGTAAACCCCCAAACTGTGTAAACTCCAAAACTATGTAAACCCCCAAACTGTGCAAACCCCCCAAACCTTGTGTAAACACTTCAAACTGTATAAACCCCCCCAAACTGTGTAAACTCACCAAACTGTGTAAACCCGCAAAACTGTGTAAACTCCCCAAACTGTGTAAACTCGCCATACTGTGTAAACCCCCCAAACTGTGTAAAACCCTCAAACTGTGTAAACTCCCCAAACTGTGTACACCCCTCAAACTGTGTAAACCCCCCAAACTGTGTAAACCCCTCAAACTTTGTAAACTCCTCAAACTGTGTAAACTCCCCAAACTGTGTAAACACCTCAAACTGTATAAACCCCTCAAACTGTGTAAAACCCCCTAACTGCATAAACCCCCAGACTGTGTAAAACCCCCAAACTGCATAAACCCCAGACTGTGTAAACCCCCCAAACTGTGTAAACTCCTCAAACTGTGTAAACCCCACAAACTGCATAAACCCCCCAAACTGTGGAAACCCTCCAAACTGTGTAAACCCCCAAAACGGTGTAAACCCCCCAAACTGTGTAAACTCCCCAAACTGTGTAAATCCCCCCCAAAACTGTGTAAACCCCCAAAACTGTGTAACCCCCCCAAACTGTGTAAACCCCTCAAACTGCGTAAACCCCTCAAACTGTATAAACTCCCAAACTGTGTAAACCCCCCAAACTGTGTAAACTCCTCAAACTGTGTAAATCCCTCACAAACTGTGTAAATCCCCCCCAAACTGTGTAAACCCCCCAAATTGTGTAAACTCCTCAAATTGTGTAAACTTCCCAAACTGTGTAAACCCCTCAAACTGTGTAAACCCCCCAAACTGTGTAAACTCCCCAAACTGTGGAAACCCTCCGAACTGTGTAAACCCCCCAAACTGTGGAAACCCCCCAAACTGCGTAAACTTCCCAAACTGTGTAAACCCCCAAACTGTGTAAACCCCCCAAACTGTGTAAACTCCTCAAACTGTGTAAATCCCTCCCAAGCTGTGTAAATCCCCCCCAAACTGTGTAAACCCCCCAAACTGTGTAAACTCGTCAAATTGTGTAAACTCCCCAAACTGTGTAAACCCCTCAAACTGTGTAAACCCCCAAACTGTGTAAACTCCCCAAACTGTGGAAACCCTCCAAACTGTGTAAACCCCCCAAACTGTGGAAACCCCCCAAACTGTGTAAACTCCCCAAACTGTGTAAACCCCCCAAACTGTGTAAACCCCCCAAACTGTGTAAACCCCCTAAACTGTGTAAACCCCCCAAACTGTGTAAACTCACCAAACTGTGTAAACCCCCCAAACTGTGTAAACTCCTCAAACTGTGTAAATCCCTCCCAAACTGTGTAAATCCTCCCCAAACTGTGTAAACCCCTCAAACTGCGTAAACTCCTCAAACTGTGTAAACTCCCCAAACTGTGTAAACCCCTCAAACTGTGTAAACCCCCCAAACTGTGTAAACTCCCCAAACTGTGTTAACCCTCCAAACTGTGTAAACCCCCCAAGCTGTGTAAACCCCCCAAACTGTGTAAACCCCCCAAACTGTGTAAACTCACCAAACTGTGTAAACCCCCCAAACTGTGTAAACCCCCCAAACTGTGCAAACCCCCCAAACTGTGTAAACCCCAAACTGTGTAAACCCCCCAAACTGTGTAAACTCCCCAAACTGTGTAAATCCCTCAAACTGTGTAAACCCCTCAAACTGTGTAAACTCCCCAAACTGTGTAAATCCCCCCCAAACTGTGTAAACCCCCCAAACTGTGTAAACCCCCCAAACTGTGTAAACCCCTCAAACTGTGTAAACCCCTCAAACTGTATAAACACCCAAACTGTGTAAACCCCCAAACTGTGTAAACTCCTCAAACTGTGTAAACTCCCCAAACTGTGTAAACGCCCCAGACTGTGTAAAACCCCCAAACTGCATAAACTCCCCAAACTGTGTAAACCCCCCAAACTGTGTAAACTCCTCAAACTGAGTAAACCCCCCAAACTGCATAAACCCCCCAAACTGTGTAAACCCTCCAAACTGTGTAAACCCCCAAAACGGTGTAAACCCCCCAAACTGTGTAAACTCCCCAAACTGTGCAAATCCCCCCAAACTGTGTAAATCCCCCCCCAAACTGTGTAAACCCCCCAAACTGCGTAAACTCCTCAAACTGTGTAAACTCCTTAAACTGTGTAAACCCCCCAAACTGTGTAAACCCCCCAAACTGTGGAAACCCCCCAAACTGTGGAAACTCCCCAAACTGTGTAAACTCCCCAAACTGTGTAAACCCCCCAAACTGTGTAAACCCCCCAAACTGTGTAAACCCCCCAAACTGTGTAAACCCCCCAAACTGTGTAAACCCCCC
Source organism: Scyliorhinus torazame (assembly GCF_047496885.1). NCBI lineage: Eukaryota > Metazoa > Chordata > Chondrichthyes > Carcharhiniformes > Scyliorhinidae > Scyliorhinus > Scyliorhinus torazame. Next base: position 79,361,640 of record NC_092722.1, on the reverse strand, counting down.
AAACTGAGAAAAACCCCCAAACTGTGTAAACCCGTCAAACTGCGTAAACCCCCCAAACTGTGTAAACTACTCAAACTGTGTAAATCCCTCCCAAACTGTGTAAATCCCCCCCAAAACTGTGTAAACCCCCCAAACTGCGTAAACTCCTCAAACTGTGTAAACTCCCCAAACTGTGTAAACCCCTCAAACTGTGTAAACCCCCCAAACTGTGTAAACCCCCCAAACTGTGGAAACCCCCCAAACTGTGTAAACCCCCCAAACTGTGTAAACCCCCCAAACTGTGTAAACCCCCCAAACTGTGTAAACCCCCCAAACTGTGTAAACCCCACAAACTGTGTAAACCCCCCAAACTGAGAAAACCCCCCAAACTGTGTAAACCCCCAAAACGGTGTAAACCCCCCAAACTGTGCAAACCCCCCAAACTGTGCAAACCCCCCAAACTGTGTAAACCCCAAACTGTGTAAACCCCCCAAACTGTGTAAACTCCCCAACCAGTGTAAACCCCTCAAACTGTGTAAACCCCTCAAACTGTGTAAACCCCCCAAACTGTGTAAACCCCCCCAAACTGTGTAAACCCCCCAAACTGTGTAAACCCCCCAAACTGTCTAAACCCCTCAAACTGTGTAAACCTCCCAAACTGTATAAACCCCCCAAACTGTGTAAACCCCCCAAACTGTGTAACCCCCCAAACTGTGTAAACCCCCAAAACTGTGTAAACTCCCCAAACTGTGTAAACTCCCCAAACTGTGTAAACCCCCAAACTGTGTAAACCCCCAAACTGTGTAAACCTCCCAAACGTGAAAAACCCCCAAACAGTGTAAACCCGCAAACGGAGTAAACCCCCCAAACTGTGTAAACCACCCGAAACTGTGTAAACTCACCAAACTTTGTAAACCCCAAACTGTGTAAATGCCCCAAACTGTGTAAACGCCCCAAACTGTGTAAACCCCCAAACTGTGTAAACCCCAAACTGTGTAAATGCCCCAAACTGTGTAAACGCCCCAAACTGTGTAAACCCCCAAACTGTGTAAACTCCAAAACTGTGTAAACGCCCGAAACTGTGGAAACTCCCCAAACTGTGTAGACTCCAAAACTGTGTAAACACCCCGATCTGAGTAAACTCCCCATACTGTGTAAACCCCCAAACTGTGCAAACCCCCCAAACCTTGTGTAAACACTTCAAACTGTATAAACCCCCCCAAACTGTGTAAACTCACCAAACTGTGTAAACCCGCAAAACTGTGTAAACTCCCCAAACTGTGTAAACCCGCCATACTGTGTAAACCCCTCAAACTGTGTAAACTCCACAAACTGTGTACACCCCTCAAACTGTGTAAACCCCCCAAACTGTGTAAACCCCTCAAACTTTGTAAACTCCTCAAACTGTGTAAACTCCCCAAACTGTGTAAAACCCCCTAACTGCATAAACCCCCAGACTGTGTAAAACCCCCAAACTGCATAAACCCCAGACTGTGTAAACCCCCCAAACTGTGTAAACTCCTCAAACTGTGTAAACCCTACAAACTGCATAAACCCCCCAAACTGTGGAAACCCTCCAAACTGTGTAAACCCCCAAAACGGTGTAAACCCCCCAAACTGTGTAAACTCCCCAAACTGTGTAAATCCCCCCCAAAACTGTGTAAACCCCCAAAACTGTGTAACCCCCCCAAACTGTGTAAACCCCTCAAACTGCGTAAACCCCTCAAACTGTATAAACTCCCAAACTGTGTAAACCCCCCAAACTGTGTAAACTCCTCAAACTGTGTAAATCCCTCCCAAACTGTGTAAATCCCCCCCAAACTGTGTAAACCCCCCAAATTGTGTAAACTCCTCAAATTGTGTAAACTTCCCAAACTGTGTAAACCCCTCAAACTGTGTAAACCCCCCAAACTGTGTAAACTCCCCAAACTGTGGAAACCCTCCGAACTGTGTAAACCCCCCAAACTGTGGAAACCCCCCAAACTGCGTAAACTTCCCAAACTGTGTAAACCCCCAAACTGTGTAAACCCCCCAAACTGTGTAAACTCCTCAAACTGTGTAAATCCCTCCCAAGCTGTGTAAATCCCCCCCAAACTGTGTAAACCCCCCAAACTGTGTAAACTCGTCAAATTGTGTAAACTCCCCAAACTGTGTAAACCCCTCAAACTGTGTAAACCCCCAAACTGTGTAAACTCCCCAAACTGTGGAAACCCTCCAAACTGTGTAAACCCCCCAAACTGTGGAAACCCCCCAAACTGTGTAAACTCCCCAAACTGTGTAAACCCCCCAAACTGTGTAAACCCCCCAAACTGTGTAAACCCCCTAAACTGTGTAAACCCCCCAAACTGTGTAAACTCACCAAACTGTGTAAACCCCTCAAACTGTGTAAACCCCCCAAACTGTGTAAACCCCCCAAACTGTGTAAACCCCCCAAACTGGTAAACCCCCCAAACTGTGTCAACTCACCAAACTGTGTAAACCCCCCAAACTGTGCAAACACCCCAAACTGTGTAAACCCCAAACTGTGTAAACCCCCCAAACTGTGTAAACTCCCCAAACTGTGTAAACCACTCAAACTGTGTAAACCCCTCAAACTGTGTAAACTCCCCAAACTGTGTAAATCCCCCCAAGCTGTGTAAACCTCCCAAACTGTGTAAACCCCTCAAACTGTATAAACTCCCAAATTGTGTAACCCCCCCAAACTGTGTAAACTCCTCAAACTGTGTAAACTCCCCAAACTGTGTAAATCCCTCCCAAACTGTGTAAATCCCCCCCAAACTGTGTAAATCCCCCCAATTTGTGTAAACCCCCCAAACTGTGTAAACTCCTCAAACTGTGTAAACCCCTCAAACTGTGTAAACCCCCCAAACTGTGTAAACTCCCCAAACTGTGTAAACACTCGAAACTGTGTAAACCCCCCAAACTGTGTAAACCCCCCAAACTGTGTAAACTCCCCAAACTGTGTAAACTCCCCAAACTGTGTAAACCCCCCAAACTGTGTAAACTCACCAAACTGTGTAAACCCCCCAAACTGTGTAAACCCCCCAAACTGTGTAAACCACCCAAACTGTATAAACCCCCCACACCGTGTAAACTCCCCAAACTGTGTAAACCCCCCAAACTGTGTAAACCCCCCAAATTGTGTCAACCCCCCCAAACTGCATAACCCCCCCCCCCCAAACTGTGTCAACCCCCAAACTGTGTCAACCCCAAACTGTGTAAACCCCCTCAAATTGTGTATACTCCACAAACTGAAGAACTCCCCAAACTGTGAAAGCTCCCCAAGCTGTGTAAACCCCCAAACTGTATAAAAGCCCCAAACTGTGTAAACCCCCCAAACTGTGTAAACTCCCCAAACTGTGTAAACCCCTCAAACTGTGTAAACCCCTCAAACTGTGTAAACTCCCCAAACTGTGTAAATACCCCCAAACTGTGTAAACCCCCCAAACTGTGTAAACCCCCCAAACTGTGTAAACCCCTCAAACTGTGTAAACCCCTCAAACTGTATAAACTCCCAAATTGTGTAAACCCCCCAAACTGTGTAAACTCCTCAAACTGTGTAAACTCCCCAAACTGTGTAAATCCCTCCCAAACTGTGTAAACCCCCCCCAAACTGTGTAAATCCCCGCAATTTGTGTAAACCCCCCAAACTGTGTAAACTCCTCAAACTGTGTAAACCCCTCAAACTGTGTAAACCCCCCAAACTGTGTAAACTCCCCAAACTGTGTAAACACTCCAAACTGTGTCAAACCCCCTAACTGCATAACCCCCCAGACTGTGTAAAACCCCCAAACTGCATAAACCCCAGACTGTGTAAACCCCCCAAACTGTGTAAACTCCTCAAACTGTGTAAACCCCACAAACTGCATAAACCCCCCAAACTGTGGAAACCCTCCAAACTGTGTAAACCCCCAAAACGGTGTAAACCCCCCAAACTGTGTAAACTCCCCAAACTGTGTAAATCCCCCCCAAAACTGTGTAAACCCCCAAAACTGTGTAACCCCCCCAAACTGTGTAAACCCCTCAAACTGCGTAAACCCCTCAAACTGTATAAACTCCCAAACTGTGTAAACCCCCCAAACTGTGTAAACTCCTCAAACTGTGTAAATCCCTCCCAAACTGTGTAAATCCCCCCCAAACTGTGTAAACCCCCCAAATTGTGTAAACTCCTCAAATTGTGTAAACTTCCCAAACTGTGTAAACCCCTCAAACTGTGTAAACCCCCCAAACTGTCTAAACTCCCCAAACTGTGGAAACCCTCCAAACTGTGAAAACCCCCCAAACTGTGGAAACCCCCCAAACTGCGTAAACTTCCCAAACTGTGTAAACCCCCAAACTGTGTAAACTCCCCAAACTGTGTAAACCCCTCAAACTGTGTAAACCCCTCAAACTGTGTAAACTCCCCAAACTGTGTAAATACCCCCAAACTGTGTAAACCCCCCAAACTGTGTAAACCCCCCAAACTGTGTAAACCCCTCAAACTGTGTAAACCCCTCAAACTGTATAAACTCCCAAATTGTGTAAACCCCCCAAACTGTGTAAACTCCTCAAACTGTGTAAACTCCCCAAACTGTGTAAATCCCTCCCAAACTGTGTAAACCCCCCCCCCAAACTGTGTAAATCCCCCCAATTTGTGTAAACCCCCAAACTGTGTAAACTCCTCAAACTGTGTAAACCCCTCAAACTGTGTAAACCCCCCAAACTGTGTAAACTCCCCAAACTGTGTAAACACTCCAAACTGTGTAAAACCCCCTAACTGCATAAACCCCCAGACTGTGTAAAACCCCCAAGCTGCATAAACCCCAGACTGTGTAAACCCCCCAAACTGTGTAAACTCCTCAAACTGTGTAAACCCCACAAACTGCATAAACCCCCCAAACTGTGGAAACCCTCCAAACTGTGTAAACCCCCAAAACGGTGTAAACCCCCCTAACTGTGTAAACTCCCCAAACTGTGTAAATCCCCCCCAAAACTGTGTAAACCCCCAAAACTGTGTAACCCCCCCAAACTGTGTAAACCCCTCAAACTGCGTAAACCCCTCAAACTGTATAAACTCCCAAACTGTGTAAACCCCCCAAACTGTGTAAACTCCTCAAACTGTGTAAATCCCTCCCAAGCTGTGTAAATCCCCCCCAAACTGTGTAAACCCCCCAAACTGTGTAAACTCGTCAAATTGTGTAAACTCCCCAAACTGTGTAAACCCCTCAAACTGTGTAAACCCCCAAACTGTGTAAACTCCCCAAACTGTGGAAACCCCTCAAACTGTGCAAACCCCCCAAACTGTGTAAACCCCCCAAACTGTGTCAACCCCGCAAACTGTGTAAACCCCCCAAACTGTGTAAACCCCCCAAACTGTGTAAACTCTCCAAACTGTGTAAAATCCCCAATCTGTGTAAACCCCCCTCCAAACTGCATAAACTCCCAGACAGTGTAAACCCCCAAACTGTGTAAACCTCCCAAATGGAGTAAACCCCCCCAAACTGTGTAAACTCCCCAAACTGTGTAATCTCCCCAAACTGTGTAAACCCCCCGAACTGTGTAAATCCCCTAGAACTGTGTAAACTCCCCAAATGTGTAAACTCCCCAAACTGTGTAAACCCCCCAAATTGTGTAAACCCCAAACTGTGTAAACCCCCCAAACTGTGTAAACCCCCCAAACTGTGTAAACTCACCAAACTGTGTAAACTCGTTAAACTGTGTAAACCCCCAAACTGTGTAAATCCCCCAAACTGTGTAAACTCCCCAAACTGTGTAAACTCGTCAAACTGTGTAAACCCCCCAAACTGTGTAAACCCCCCAAACTGTGTAAACCCCCCAAACTGTGTAAACTCTCCAAACTGTGTAAAATCCCCAATCTGTGAAAACTCCCCAAACTCTGTAAACCCCCCAATCAGTGAAAACTCCCCAAACTCTGTAAACCCCCCAAACTGTGTAAACTCCCCAATCTGCGTAAACTCCCCAATCTGAGTAAACTCCCCAAACTGTGTAAACCCCTCCCCCAAACTGTGTAAACTCGCCAAATAGTGTAAACCCCCGAAACTGTGTAAACCCCCCCAAACTGTGTCATCTCGCCAAACTGTGTAAACCCGCAAAACTGTGTAAACTCCCCAAACTGTGTAAACTCGCCATACTGTGTAAACCCCCCAAACTGTGCAAACCAACCAAACTGTGCAAACTCCCATACTGTGTAAATTCCACAAACTGTGTAAACTCCCCAAACTGCGTACGCGCCCCAAACTGTGTAAATCCCCAAACTGTGTAAACCCCCCCAATCTGTGTAAATCGCCCCAAACTGTGTAAACGCCCCAAACTGTGTAAACCCCCCAAACTTTGTATACCCCTCAAACTGTGTAAATCACCCCAAACTGTGTAAACTCCCCAAATGTATAAACAACCCAAACTGTGTAAACCCCCCAAACTGTGTGACCCCCCTAAACTGTGTAAACTCACCAAACTGTGTAAACCCCCCAAACTGTGTAAACGCACCCCAAACTGTGAAAACCCCCCAAACTGTGTGAACCCCGCAAACTGTGTAAACTCCACAAACTGTGTAAAATACCCAAATTGTGTAAGCCCCCCAAATTGTGTGAACCCCCCAAATTGTGTAAACCCCCCAAACTGTGTAAACCCCCCAAACTGTGTAAAATCCCCAGGCTGTGCAAACCTCCCAAACTGTGTAAACCCCTCAAACTGTGTAAACCCCCCAAACTGTGTAAAATCCCCGGGCAGTGCAAACCTCCCAAACTGTGTAAACCCCTCTAACTGTGTAAACCCCCCAAACTGTGTAAAATCCCCAGACTATGCAAACCTCCCAAACTGTGTAAACTCCCCAAACTGTGTAAACTCCCCAAACTGTGTAAACCCCCAAACTGTGTAAACCCCCCAAACTGTGTCAACCCCCAAAACTGTGTAAACCCCTCAAACTATGTAAACTCCCCAAACTGTGTAAACCCCCCAAACTGTGTAAAATCCCGAGACTGTGCAAACCTCCCAAACTGTGTAAACTCCCAAACTGTGTAAACTCCCCAAACTGTGTAAACCCCCCAAACTGTGTCAACCCCTCAAACTGTGTAAACCCCCCAAACTGTGTAAACCCCCCAAACTGTGTAAACCCCCCAAACTGTGAAAACCCCCCAAACTGTGTAAACTCTCCAAACTGTGTAAAATCCCCAATCTGTGTAAACCCCCCCCCAAAAAAGTATAAACTCCCAGACAGTGTAAACCCCCAAAATGTGTAAACCTCCCAAATGGAGTAAACCCCCCAAACTGTGTAAACTCCCCAAACTGTGTAATCTCCCCAAACTGTGTCAACCCCCCGAACTGTGTAAATCCCCCAGAACTGTGTAAACTCCCCAAATGTGTAAACTCCCCAAACTGTGTAAATCCCCCAAATTGTGTAAACCCCCAAACTGTGTAAACCCCCGAAACTGTGTAAACTCCCCAAACTGTGTAAACTCGTCAAACTGTGTAAACCCCCAAACTGTGTAAATCCCCCAAACTGTATAAACTCCCCAAACTGTGTAAACTCGTCAAACAGTGTAAACCCCCCAAACCGTGTAAACTCTCCAATCTGTGTAAAATCCCCAATCTGTAAAAACTCCCCAAACTGTGTAAACCCCCCAAACTGAGTAAACTCCCCAAACTGTGTAAACCCCCCAAACTGTGTAAACTCCCCAAACTGTGTAAACCCCCCAAACTGTGTAAACCCCCCAAACTGTGTAAAATCCCCAATCTGTGAAAACTCCCCAAACTCTGTAAACCCTCCAATCTGTGAAAACTTCCCAATCTGAGTAAACTCCCCAAACTGTGTAAACCCCCCCCAAACTGTGTAAACTCGCCAAATAGTGTAAACCCCCGAAACTGTGTAAACCCCCCCCAAACTGTGTAATCTCGCCAAACAGTGTAAACCCGCAAAACTCTGTAAACTCCCCAAACTGTGTAAACTCGCCATACTGTGTAAACCCCCCAAACTGTGTAAACCCCCCAAACTGTGCAAACCAACCAAACTGTGTAAACTCCCAAACTGTGTAAACTCCACAAACTGTGTAAACTCCCCAAACTGTGTACGCGCCCCAAACTGTGTACGCGCCCCAAACTGTGTAAACCCCCCCAATCTGTGTAAATCGCCCCAAACTGTGTAAACGCCCCAAACTGTGTAAACCCCCCAAACTGTGTCAACACCTCAAACTGTGTAAACCCCCCAAACTGTGTAAACCCCCCAAACTGTGTAAAATCCCCAGGCTGTGCAAACCTCCCAACCTGTGTAAACCCCTCAAACCGTGTAAACCCCCCAAACTGTGTAAAATCCCCAGACTATGCAAACCTCCCAAACTGTGTAAACTCCCAAACTGTGTAAACTCCCCAAACTGTGTAAACTCCCCAAACTGTGTAAACCCCTCAAACTGTGTAAACTCCCCAAACTGTGTAAACCCCCCAAACTGTGTAAAATCCCCACACTGTGCGAACCTCCCAAACTGTGTAAACTCCCAAACTGTGTAAACTCCCCAAACTGTGTAAACTCCCCAAACTGTGTAAACCCCCCAAACTGTGTCAACCCCTCAAGCTGTGTAAACCCCCCAAACTGTGTAAACCCCCCAAACTGTGTCAACCCCCCAAACTGTGTAAACCCCCCAAACTGTGTAAACCCCCCAAACTGTGTAAACCCCCCAAACTGTGTAAACCCCCCAAACTGTGTAAACTCTCCAAACTGTGTAAAATTCCCAATCTGTGTAAACCCCCCCAAACTGTATAAACTCCCAGACAGTGTAAACCCCCAAACTGTGTAAACCTACCAAATGGTGTAAACACCCCCAAACTGTGTAAACTCCCCAAACTGTGTAAACTCCCAAAACTGTGTAATCTCCCCAAACTGTGTAAAGCCCCCGAACTGTGTAAATCCCCCAGAACTGTGTAAACTCCCCAAATGTGTAAACTCCCCAAACTGTGTAAACCCCCCAAATTGTGTAAACCCCCAAACTGTGTAAACCCCCCAAACTGTGTAAACCCCCTAAACTGTGTAATCTCCCCAAACTGCGAAAACCCCCCAAACTGTGTAAACTCTCCCAAACTGTGTAAACCCCCCGAACTGTGTAAATCCCCCTGAACTGTGTAAATCCCCCAGAACTGTGTAAAATCCCCAAACTGTGTACACCCCCCAAACTGTGTAAACCCCCCAAAGTACGTAAACCCCCCAAACTGTGTAAACCCCTCCCAAACTGCGTAAACTTGTCAAACTGTGTAAACCCGCCAAACTGTGTAAACTTCCCAAACTGTGCAAACTCCCCAAACTGTGTAAAGTCGTCAAACTGTGTAAACCCCCCAAACTGTGTAAACGACCCCCAAAACTGTGTAAACTCGCCAAACTGCGTAAACTCCCCAAACTGTGTAAAATCCCAAAACTGTGTAAACTCCCCAAACTGTGTAAACTCTCCAAACTGTGTAAAATCCCCAAACTGTGTAAACTCCCCAAACTCTGTAAACCCCCCGAACTGTGTAAACTCCCCAAACTGTGTAAAACCCCCCAAACTGTGTAAACGCCCAAAACTGTGTAACCCCTCCCAAACTGTGTAATCTCGCCAAACTATGTAGACCCCCCAAACTGTGTAATCCCCCCCAAACTGTAAATTCCCCAAACTGTGTAAACCCGCCAAACTGTGTAAACCCCACCAAACTGTGTAAACCCCCCAAACTGTGTAAATTGCACAAACTGTGTAAACCCCCCAAACTGTGTGAACCCCCCAAACTGTGTAAACTCCCCAAACTGTGAAAAACCCCCAAACTGTGGAAACCCCCCAAACTGTGTAAACCCCCCAAACTGTGTAAATCCCCCTGAACTGTGTAAACTCCCCAAACTGTGTAAACTCCCCAAACTGTGTAAACCCCCCAAACTGTATAAACCCCAATCTGTGTAAATCTCCCCAAACTGTGCAAACGCCCAAAACTGTGTAAACTCTCCCAAACTGTGTAAACCCCCCGAACTGTGTAAATCCCCCTGAACTGTGTAAATCCCCCTGAACTGGGTAAAATCCCCAAACTGTGTAAACCCCCCAAACTGTGTAAACCCCCCCAAACTATGTAAACCCCCCAAACTGTGTAAACCCCTCCCAAACTGTGTAAACTCGTCAAACTGTGTAAACCCGCCAAACTGTGTAAATCCCCCCCAAACTGTGTAGACTCCCCAAACTGTGTAAACCCCCAAACTTTGTAAGCCCCCCAAACTGTGTAAAATCCCCAAACTGTGTAAACCCCCCAAACTGTGTAAACCCCCCAAACTGTGTAAACTCCCCAATCTGTGTAAATCCCCCCCAAACTGTGTAAATCCACCCCAAACTGTGTAAATCCCCCCAAACTGTGTAAATCCCCCCCAAACTGTGTAAACTCCCCAAACTGTGTAAACGCCCCAAACTGTGTAAACCCCAAACTGTGTAAATGCCCCAAACTGTGTAAACGCACCAAACTGTGTAAACCCCAAACTGTGTAAACCCCCTCAAACAGTGTAAACCCCCCCAAACTATGTAAACTCGCCAAACTGTGTAAACCCCCCAAACTGTGTAAACCCCCCCAAACTGTGTAAACCCCCCAAACTGTGTAAACCCCCCAAACTGTGTAAAATCCCAAAACTGTGTAAACTCCCCAAACTGTGTAAACTCTCCAAACTGTGTAAAATCCCCAAACTGTGTAAACTCCCCAAACTCTGTAAACCCCCCGAACTGTGTAAACTCCCCAAACTGTGTAAAACCCCCCAAACTGTGTAAACGCCCAAAACTGTGTAACCCCTCCCAAACTGTGTAATCTCGCCAAACTATGTAGACCCCCCAAACTGTGTAATCCCCCCCAAACTGTAAATTCCCCAAACTGTGTAAACCCCCCAAACTGTGTAAACCCCACCACACTGTGTAAACCCCCCAAACTGTGTAAATTGCACAAACTGTGTAAACCCCCCAAACTGTGTAAACCCCCCAAACTGTGTAAACTCCCCAAACTGTGAAAAACCCCCAAACTGTGGAAACCCCCCAAACTGTGTAAACCCCCCGAACTGTGTAAATCCCCCTGAACTGTGTAAACTCCCCAAACTGTGTAAACTCCCCAAACTGTGTAAACCCCCCAAACTGTATAAACCCCAACCTGTGTAAATCTCCCCAAACTGTGCAAACGCCCAAAACTGTCTAAACTCTCCCAAACTGTGTAAACCCCCCGAACTGTGTAAATCCCCCTGAACTGTGTAAATCCCTCTGAACTGTGTAAAATCCCCAAACTGTGTAAACCTCCCAAACTGTGTAAACCCCCCCAAACTATGTAAACCCCCCAAACTATGTAAACCCCTCCCAAACTGTGTAAACTCGTCAAACTGTGTAAACCCGCCAAACTGTGTAAATCCCCCCCAAACTGTGTAGACTCCCCAAACTGTGTAAACCCACTAACTGTGTAAGCCCCCCAAACTGTGTAAACCCCCCAAACTGTGTAAAATCCCCAAACTGTGTAAACCCCCCAAACTGTGTAAACCCCCAAACTGTGTAAACTCCCCAAACTGTGTAAACCCCCCAAACTGTGTAAACTCCCCAAACTGTGTAAACTCCCCAAACTGTGTAAACTCCCCAAACTGTGTAAATCCACCCCAATCTGCGTAAATCCCCCCCAAACTGTGTAAATCCACCCCAAACTGTGTAAATCCCCCCAAACTGTGTAAATCCCCCCCAAACTATGTAAACTCCCCAAACTGTGTAAACTCCCCAAACTGTGTAAACCCCCAAACTGTGTAAACCCCCCAAACTGTGTAAACCCCAAACTGTGTAAATGCCCCAAACTGTGTAAACGCACCAAACTGTGTAAACCCCAAACTGTGTAAACCCCCTCAAACAGTGTAAACCCCCCCAAACTATGTAAACTCGCCAAACTGTGTAAACCCCCCAAACTGTGTAAACCCCCCCAAACTGTGTAAACCCCCCAAACTGTGTAACCCCCCCAAACTGTGTAAACCCCCCAAACTGTGTAAACCCCAAACTGTGTAACCCCCCCAAACTGTGTAAATACCCCCAAACTGTGTAAACCCCCAAACTGTGAAACCCCCCCAAACTGTGTAAACCCCCCAAGCTGTGTCAACCCCAAACTGTGTAAACGCCCCAAACTGTGTAAACCCCCAAACTGTGTAAACTCCAAAACTGTGTCAACCCCCCAAACTGTGTAAACCCCCCAAACTGTGTAAACACTCCAAACTGTGTAAACACTCCAAACTGTGTAAACCCCCAAACTGTGTAAACCCCCAAACTGTGTAAACCCCCCAAACTGTGTAAACACCCAAACTGTGTGATCCCCCAAACTGTGTGAACCCCCAAACTGCGTAAACCCCCCAAACTGTGAAAACCCCCCCAAACTGTGTAAATTGCACAAACCGTGTCAACCCCCCAAACTGTGTAAACCCCCCAAACTGTGTAAACACCCAGACTGTGTAAACTCCCCAAACTGTGTAAACCCCAATCTGTGTAAATCTCCCCAAACTGTGCAAACGCCCAAAACTGTGTAAACTCTCCCAAACTGTGTAAACCCCCCGAACTGTGTAAATCCCCCTGAACTGTGTAAATCCCCCTGAACTGTGTAAAATCCCCAAACTGTGTACACCCCCCAAACTGCGTAAACCCCCCAAACTATGTAAACCCCCCAAACTGTGTAAACCCCTCCCAAACTGTGTAAACTTCCCAAACTGTGCAAACTCACCAAACTGTGTAAACCCCCCAAACTGTGTAAACCCCTCAACCTGTGTAAATCCCCCCAAACTGTGTAAATCCCCCCCAAACTGTGTAAACCCCCAAACTGTGTAAACCTCCCAAACTGTGTAAACCCCAAACTGTGTAAACGCCCCAAACTGTGTAAACGCCCCAAACTGTGTAAACCCCCAAACTGTGTAAACCCCCCCAAACTATGTAATCTCGCCAAGCTGTGTAAACCCCCCAAGCTGTGTAAACCCCCCCAAACTGTGTAAACCCCCCAAACTGTGTAAATCCCCCATACGGTGCAAACCCCCCAAACTGTGGTACACCTCACCACACCTGTCCCCCCTTCCCCCAGGGGTTCGGGTTGACAGGTAACATTCGTGCCACACATTCCAGGCAATGACCATCTTCAACAAGAGAGTCTCACAATCTTCCCCCCTTTGATATTCAATGGCATTGTCATTGTTGAATCCTCTGTCCAGTCCCCCCCCACCACCCCCACAACTAACATTATTCATTCTGGGGGTTACCATTGACCAGAAACTGAAGTGGGAACAGCCATATAAATACTGTGGCGACCAAAGCAGGTCAGAGGCTGAGAATCCTGTGGAGGGTAACTCACTTCCTGACTTCCCCCAAAGCCTGTCCACCATCAACAAGGACACAAGTCAGGAGTGTGATGGGAAACTCTCCCACTCGCCTGGGTGCGTGCGGCTCCCAGCAACACTCGAGAAGCTCAACACCACCCAGGACAAAGCAGCCCTGCTCAATCGACACGCTAACCACAAGCATTCACTCTCTCCTCCACTGACACACAGTGGCAGCCGTGTGTGCCGTCTGCAAGACGCACCGCAGAGACTCCCAAGCACCTTCCAAACCCACCATCTCTACCGTCTAGAAGGACAGGGGAGGGCAGCAAACACATGGGGAACCCCCACCGCCTGCACATTCCCCCTCTGAGCTCCCCACACTCACCATCCCGACTGGTACATGTTTTTGGCCTTTCCTTCACTGTCGCCGGGAATCCTGGATCCCCCTCTCTAAGGCCCCGTGGGTGTAGCTACACCACACAGGGACTGCAGCGAGTCCAAGATGGCGGCTCACCCACCACCTTCTCAAGGAGGGCAATTAGGGTTGAGGGATAAACTCTGGGCTGAGACAGCG